>NC_063335.1:6089630-6114630 GCF_021869965.1 Rhincodon typus
ATGCCAGTACATTTTTCCTTAGTTAAGGGGCCCAAACTGTACACAGTATTCGAGTTGTGGTCTGAGTAGCACTTGTATAATTTCAGACAAACCCCCTGCATTTACACTCCATGCTCTTTGAACTAAAGGCTAACATTCCATTTGCCTTCCCAATTACCCAATGAACTTGGATGCTAGTTTTTTATTATTCATGGATGAGAACTCACAATTTCTTCTACTCTGCAGCTTTCTGTAGTCTTTGTCAATTAAGCATGATTTCCCCTTTATGAAGCTATGCCAACTCTGCTTGATCCTATTATGTATTTCTAAATGCTCTGCAATTGCATCTTTTATAATAAAATTTAACATCTTCCCAAGAGCAGACATTAGGCTAACGGGCTCACAGTGACCTTTTTTTTCTGAGTCTCCTTTCCATTTAAAATAAATGTATTACATTGACAGTTTTGCAAAGCTCTAGTACTCTACCAGAATCTAACGGTTCCTAGAAGATCACTACCATCACATGCATGATCTCTGTAGCTACTTCCTTTCATTAGGTCCAATGGACGAACTGGTCTCTAACTCCATTAGTTTCCCTGCCATTTTTTCTCTAGTGATAGTATTTATTTCCACTTCTCCTCCTTGAATATTGAATAATTTAGGAATGCTGTTAGTGTATTCTACTGTGAAGACTTATGCAAAATATTTATTCAATTCCTTTGTCATTTCCTCATTCCCCATTATTATTTCCTCCGTCTCATTCTTGAAGGGACCTATGTTTACTTTGGCTTCTCTCAACTTTCCATATATTTAATGAAACATCAGCTGTCCGTCTGGATATTGGTAGCAAATTCACCCTCAAAGATTATTTCCTCCCTGTTTATTGAGTCGTCTTGACTTTAACAACATTCCCATTCCACTGCCTTTCATCTAAACTTTGTCCCACTGTAGCTTTTTTTGCTTTCAAGCTCATGTCATCCTTAACTTCCCTTGTTGACCATGGTTGGCTTATCCCCTTCCTCGAATCCTCATTCCTCACCGGAATATATCTTTGCTGTGAGCTCTGAACTGTTTTCTTACATGTCTGCCATTGCTTCTCAACCATCTAAGCTTCTAAAGCCCCTTCACCAGTTTTTTCCAGGTAGCTCTGCCCTCGCTCCTTTGTAATTACCAGTATTTAGTGTATCTGACACACGTTCCTCCCTCTCCAACTAAATGTTCAATGCTACCATGTTATGATCATTATTTCTGAGAGGATCTTCTTTTTCTGAGGGTATTCATATTGAACCTGTCTCACAACACTGCTCCAGGTCCAAAAGAGTCTGATCCCTGGTTGGATCCACAACTCATTTTCAAGGCAACTATCCTGAATATACTCTCCAAATTCCTCCTCATGACTTTCTAGTGCGAATCTGGTGATCCCAATCTTCATGAAAATTAAGTCACATTGTTAATGAACTGCCATTGAATCATACAGCACAGAAACAAACCCTTCGGTCTAACCAGACCACGCTGACCATAATTGCAACTAAACTATTGCCATCTGCCCACGCTTAGCCCATATCCCTTCAAACATTTCTTATTCATATACTTATCTAAATACATTTTAAATGTAACTGTACCCACATCCACCACTTCCTCTGGAGGTTCATTCCGCACACAAACTACCTTCTGTGTTTAAAAAAAAAATGACCCTCATATCTTTTTAAAATCTTTCTCCTCTCACCTTAAAAATACGCACACTGGTCTTGAAATCCCCTACCCAAGGGAAAAGACGTGTCATTCACCTTATCTATACACTTCATGATTTTATAAATCTCTACCGGAAATATAGAAAATAGGTGCAGGAGTAGGACTTTGGCCTTTCGAGCCTGCACCACCATTCAATATGATCATAGCTGATCATGCAGTTTCAGTATCCCATTCCCGCTTTCTGTCCATAACCCTTGATCCCTTTAGCCACAAGGAAATTCTTCCTGATCTCCGTCCTGAATGACTTACCCCTTATTCTTAGACTGTGACCCCTAGTTCTGGACTTCCCCGACATCAGGAACATTCTTCCCGCATCTAGCCTGTCCAGTCCCATCAGGATTTTGTGTTTCCATGAGAACCCCACTCATTCTCCTAAATTCCAGCGAGTACAAGCCCAGTTGATCCAGTCTTTCCTCATATGTTGGTCCTGCCATCCCAGGAACCAGTCTGGTGAACTTTCGCTCAATAGCAAGGATACCCTTCCTCAGACTAGGAGACAAAACTGCACACAATATGCAAGGTGTGGCCTCACCAAGGCGCTGTATAAGTGCAGCAAGACATCCTTACTCTGATACTCAAGTCCTCTCCAGTTTAATAATTTCCTTCCTATAACTGAGCAACCAGAACTGGACACGGTACTCTGAGAGGCCAAACCAATGTCCAACGTTGACATAACGTTCCAAATCCTACACTAAAAGGTCTGAGCTATGAAAGCAAGTGTGCTAAAAACCTCCTTAACCACCATATCTATATGTGATGCAAACTTCGAAGAATTATGTAACTGAACCCCCAGGTCTCTTATTTCTACAACACTGCTCAAGGCTCTACTTTTAATTGTATAACTCCTGCCCTTGTTTGTTTTGCCAAAATGCAACATTTATCCAAACTAAACACCATCTGCACACATCTGATGCTGCCAGACCCAGCAACTTCTGTTTTTGTTCCTGATTTACAGTATCCGCAGTTCTTTCGGTTTTTCTTTAAACGCCATCTGCTACTGTTCAGCCCATTGACCCAACAGATCAAGATCTCTTTGTAATCTTAGATAACCTTCTTCACTGTCCACTATACATCCACAAACGTACTAACCATGCCTTCTACATGCTCACCTAAATCATTTCTATAAAGTACAAGCAGAATGCTTTTGAGACATGCTGTCGTTATGCCCTGATGTATTCAATCTCACTATATAGCAACTGTTATGGGGCGAGTAGGCTATTCCAACCCCTTCTTGGATCTTCTGTCACATACCTCTTCATGCTTGTGCTGTTTTCCAGCAGTTGGCCTTCTCTGATCTTGCACTGTTTTCCAGCTCTCAGCCCTCTCCTGCCTGGCACTGTATTCTAGTACTCGAAGCTCCACGCTGTCACATTGCATTCTAGTTTTCTGGTCTCTCCTTCTTGCGCTGTTTTTGAGCTTACCGACCTTGCCATATTTTGCCCAGATTTTTCACTCTTTGGCCTCTCTCCTCTCGTTGCTCTTCACTCTAGCTTTGTATTTGGGCTCTAGAACCTCTCCCATTGGTGTGGTTTTCCAGCTCTAGAGTCTCTCCAGTCCGTCATTCATTTTTGGCTCTTGGGTTCCTTCTTTACGGCAGTTTTCTGGCTCTCTGGCCTCTCTCCTCGTGCTCTTGTCACTCTAACTCTGTACTGTGGCACTCGACCCTCTCCTGACTGCTACTGTTTTCCACTCTCGAGCCAATCCTCTGCGGTGCTGTTTTCAAGGTCATCCTCAGGCCTGTCCAATTCACATTGATCTCTTGCTCTTAGGCATCTGCCCTCTCGCACAGTTTTCCGGGTCTTCAGCCTCTCTGATCCAATGTTGTTTTCCAGCTCATCCGTCTCTCCTGTCCGTCAGTGTTTACCATCTGTTAGGTCATTCTTTCTGAATGTTTTCTGGCTCTTGAACTTGACCTTTCTGTTTCCGACTCACTGCCCTATCCCATTATGCCCAATTTTTCGGCTCTGTGTGCTCCAATCTGCTGCTATTTTCTGGCTCTGGGACCAGTCTCCTCTTGCACTGTTTTCCAGCTTTTCGATCTGTTCCCACTCACGCAATTTTATAGCTCACGTGCCTCTCACGCCCCCACCCCTGGTCCACGCACTGTTTTCCACCCCTTGAATCTCACCACTCTCATGCTACTTTCCAGATTTTGAACCTCTAACCACTCTCACTGTTTTCCAGCTTTCAGAACAATCGCCTCACACACTATTTTTGAGCTTTTCAGACCCCTACCCCACTCGTGCTATTTTTGACCTCTGGAATCCTACATCACTCGCCCTGTTTTTGAGCTATTACCTCACTCTACACCTCAAGCTGTTCTTCAGCTCTCAGTTGTATTTCTGCTGGACTATTTTGAGTCTCTTGGATCCCTTATCCTCTTGTGCTGCATTAACAAACAGATACCTCCATATGCATGTGCTGTTTTCACACTGTTGCCACTCTCCTAACTCTTTCTGTTTACCATATCTTAAACTCCTTCCCTCTTGCAGTGTATTCCTGCTCTCTGACCCCTCCCCTCTCAGGCTGTTTTCCAACTTTCATCCTGCCATGTTTCATGCTTTTTGTGAGCTGCAGCATGACTCCCCTTTCTCCCAGTTTTCAAGCTGTCAACCCTCTCCCATGATTTATGCTATTACTTTCTTTGGAACCAGGAATTACATAAGATAGACAAATCAAAAATGTAAACAGGAACACTTTACCGATGATGCTTACACCTCCATAGCTGGTTCTACACTGGTCCCAAGCAACAGGAGTAGCACCCCCAATTACGTAATACCATCCAGCACACTCTCTTCTTGTGCTGTTTTCGAATATGGCTCCACGTTCATCCTGTTTTCCAACTACCAGCCTTTGATACTCATGCTTTTTATTTACTGCAGCATGACTCCCTTTTCTCTTGGTGTTAAAACTCTCAGCCTCTGCCTTTGGCTGTTTTCTGGCCCTCTGATCTCTCACATCCAGAACTATTTTTCAGTCCTCTAATCTCCTGTATGGCGCAGTTTGCCAGGTGTCGGGCCTCGCCAGTTTTCCGCAGATTTGTGATTCCTAGACATCTGGCAACTGTCGCTGTTTTCCAACTCTGGATTCTCTCCCTCTTGCGCTGTTTTTTACCGTCTCACCAGTCTCTCCCATTTTGTCTAGTTATCTGGCTCTCTAGCCTCTCTCTTCTCGTGCTGTTGTCCCAATCACTAGGCATCTCTCCTTTCATGCTGTTGTTACAATATGGCTGGTTTTTAAACTCTTGGCACCCTCCTGACTGATGCTGTTTTGCCTCTCTTGTCATGCCCATCTGGTGCTGTTTCCCTGCCCTCATGCCACTCGTGCCTGACTCTATGTTCTAGCTCGCAGACCTTTCCAGCCTGGCGTTGTCTACTGGCTCTCAGGCCTCTCTCCTTTTGGCTATCTTCCAGCTGTTAGGCCTCTCCTGTCAGTTTTCCTGCTCTCCAGAATCTCCAATCTGAGGCAATGTTTTGGCTCTGTGTACTCGCTCCTCTTGCGCTGTTTTTGGGCTCACTGACGTGTCTCATTTTGCCCAGATTTCCAACTCTCTAGCCTCTTAATTCTAGTTGCTGTTTACTCCAGTTCTGTTTTCTGGCTCCAGAGCCTCTCTCATCCAGTGCGGTTTTCCAGCTCTAGAACCTCTCCCGTCCATCACTATTTTCCGGATTTTGGGCATCTTACGTTCAGCACAGTTTTCAGGTTCATCAGCTTCTCCCATTTTGCCCAGTTTTCTGGCTCTCCGGCCTCTCTTCTCTTGTGACTCTTACCACTGGCCCTGTATTCTGGCACTCGGCCCTTGCGCTGTTTCTCAGCCCATTGGACATGCCCAACTGATGATGTTTTCCTGCTCTCATGCTAGGCCTACCTGACTGTATTTTCTGGATCTCAACTCCATCATACTTACAGCTCTTGGGCTTTTCCCATCTGGAGCTTCTCGGGCTGCATCTGACTGATGCTGTTATCTGGCTCTCGGGAATCTCCTGTGTGAGGCTGTTTCCCCACTGTCAGGCCTCTCCAGTTTTCAGAAAGCCCTTCTGACCTCTGCTGGCTGACGCTGTTTTCCAGTTCTCAAGCCTCTCAAATCTGCCACAGTTTTACGACTCTTGAGACAATCTCTTGAATCTCATCACTCTCATGCTGCTTTCCAGCTCTTGAATCTCTATTCATTCTCACTAATTTTGCAGGTGTCAAGACCAAGCCACTCACTCTCACTTGTTCACACCCCTCCATCTTTGTGCTTTTTTGACCTCTTGCACCCTACACTGATCACCCTGTTTTTGAACTCAGTCTACACCTAGTGCTGTTCTTTAGCTCGCAAATGTATCTATGCTTGGACAATTTTCGATGTCTCAGATTCCTTCCTGTCTCACCCTGCATCATAGAACACATAGCTCTACAGGCTTGTACTGTTTTTCAGGCTCTTGTCATCCTCATCACCGTTTTCCAGGTCTCAGATCACCTCCCACCTCAGGCTCTATCACAGAACACATCCCTCTAAACACTTGCACTGTTTTCGAGCTGTCACCGCTCTCTTCACTCCCTGTTATCCAGGTCTGAAATCCTTCCCGTCTCACAGTGTGTTGCAGCTCTCTGACCTCTCCATTCTCGTGCTGTTTTCCAGCTCTCATCCTCATGTGTTTTGTGAGCTGCAACATGATTACGTTTTCTCTTAGTTTTTTAACTTTATGGCATCTCTCAACAGATTTTTTCTGGCTCACAGACCTCTACAATCAAGCACTGTTTTTCAGTCCTCAGGACTCTTCCACGTGGCGCTGTCTTCCAGGTGTCAGGCCTGTCCAGTTTTCCGCAGGTTTATGGTCCCTAGCCATCTGCCGAGCGTCGCTTTATTCCAACTCTGGAATCCCTCCTGCTTGCTCTGTTTTTTACCGTTTTCTGCCTCTCTCCTCTCATGTTGTTTTCCCAAACACTGGGCATCTCTCCTTTCCTGCTGTTCTTCCAATATGGCCCATCAGTCGCTTAGTACCCCACTTACTGGGATTCGACTCTAAGATCACACCCGAATATTACTGCTTTCCTCCTCTCATGCTACTCCTGCCTGCCTCTATTTTCTGGCTGTCAGGTTGCAAGTTATTTTCCACCTCACAAGCCACTCCAGGCTAGCGCTGTTTACGGACTCTTGGACCTCTCACATTTGGCTGTTTTCTGGCTCTTAGACCTCTTCAATGCGGTGCGGTTTTGCAGCTCTTGGGCGTCTACAGCCCTTTGTCTTCCGGTGTAAGAGCAGCCCACGTTTTGAAAGACACATAAGGCCAACAAGGATTAAAGCTCTAACATTTAAGTGAAACATGATGGTATCTTTTGAACGGGACTACTCCAAGGTCAGCAAGGGGGCCCTACAAGCAACCATCCAAGACAGTTTGATAAGAGGATGCCTAAGGATAGACAAGTGATCAATTCCAGCCTCGTTAATGAAAGGATGTTGTCTCACAAAGTGAATAGCATCGGGGTGTAAATCTCAGCTCACAAACCAGACGGACTAACTCTCTATGCAGCTGTAAAAACAATAGCTAAAGTTATTTTGTAGCAATTAGTATTTTTTTAAGTTACCCACAATATGAAGAAATAGGTTCCAGTTAAGGATTCTTCAGATAATTATAGGGTGAGGTTTCAACATAAGGATAGGCACACGTATAACTAAAAGTATAACAGAAGCATTAAGGAAAAATATTTAAACACAGATGTGAAACCTAATTAGTCTCAGCAAACACTTATCTTTACAAAAAAATGCCTGGTAAGCCCTGAACGAGATAGTGGTCACAACTTACTAATTACAAAGTGCTAACAGCAAAAGTAGTTGTATAACAGACATTAATGTTACAAATCTTATAGCAGTTAATTAAAACTGTCTTTTGTATTTCTACATATATAATTGGGACAATAGGAAATATAAAAGGAAAGACTGAATTTGGTGAAGGCAGCACATGGAATACAATGAAGAATAGAATTCGAGCAGCCCTGGGGGATAAGCAAATCTAGGACAGCTCAGAAGTATAGCTAATAAGTTTTGGAATGCAAATTAATAGGATGCATAGAAAGATCCCAAGGCTTAGAGATTAATGTCTGGTAAACACCATACGATGATGGGAACCTGGGCTGTCCATAGGAATGCTCATCATTGATTAGGTGTCTCATGGGACAGCGTGTATGGATGAAGGGGGAAGGACAGTGACTATGCTGTATTTGATTAATGTAATATAAAATGTATAGAAATGCTGTATTTCACTATAAAAATCAGTGTGTGTCACTGATCACTCTTCTGATCTGAGCCAAGGATTAAGGGAAAAATTGCTTTCTCATGTTGAGGCCAGATTCAGGGAAAGATCCTTTGGTCCTCTCCCTGTATCAACCAGTTTTTGTTTGAATAAACACCTTCCACTTGCCTGAATCCTGCCTGCCTCCTGAGTCTTTGTCCCAGTCGGAGGGTACGCTCCTACATCCACCTCAGGATCCTCTCCCATTTTAACCAGCTTTCCATTCTCTGGCCTCTCATGTCTAGTTGCTGTTCACTACGGTTCTATATTCTGGCTTTATAGTCTCCTATCCAGTATGGTTTTCCAGCTCCAGCGTTTCCTGTCTGTCGCTCTTTTCTTGGTCTTGGGCATCTTATCACCAGTGCAGTTTTCTGGCTCACTGGCTTCTCCCATTGTGCCCAGTCTTCTGGCCCTCTGGCCTCTCTCCTCTCGTGACTGTTCACTCTAGCTCTGTATGCTAACACTCGGCTCTCTTCCAACTATCACTGTCTTTCGGTACTTGGGCCAATACCATCTGGCATTGTATTCCAGCACTCAAGCTGCTACCCTTGGCCTATTTGCCGGCTGTCAGGCCTCTCCAGTCCACATTGATTTCCTGCTCTTGGGCATCTGCAGTCTCGCATACTTCTGGACAATTAGGGATGGGCAATAAATACTGTCTAATCAGCGACGCCCTCATCCTGTGAATGAATAAAGGAAAAAAAAATTCCCCTTTCTCTTAGTTTTTGATTCTTGCATTTCTCCCTTCGGCTGTTTTCTTTCTCTTGGGCCTCTCCTATCTGGCACTATTTTCCACTTCCAGATTTTTCCCTTTCACAATTTTTTCCAGCACTCTGGCCTCTCTCCTCTGTTGCTGCTTTCCCAGTCACTGGCCCTCTCTGATCCCATCTGAGCCATTTAGGCCAAACCTGATGATACTGTTATTTGGCTCTTGGGAATCTCCCATATGACGTTGTTTCCCCCCTCTCTGATCCCGTTTTTTCCCCCAAAATGGCCACACTTTCAGACATCGTTTCTCAGCCCATGGAATAAATCTGACTTGTGCTACTCCCATCTGGCTCCATTTTCTGGATCTCAGCTTTGCCTCAGGCTGTTTTCCAGCTCTCGGCACCCAAAAGTCTGGGGTGTTTGACCGGCTCTGAGGCTTCTCTGGTTTGTCCCAGTTATCTGGTTCTTGTGAAACTCTCTCTCTGGCTATTGTTATTCAGCGCAGCTTTTCAAAATTCATCCCTTCCTCTTCAGCACCATCTTCCCCGCTCTCAGTCCTCTCCCATCTCACATCATTTTCCACCTCTTGTGCCATTGCTCGTCTGGCACACTTAGAACTTTTGGCTTTTCCTATCTGGAGCAGTTTTCAGCCATTTAGGCCAACCCTGATGACACTGTTATCTGGCTCTTGGGAATCTCCCATATGATGCTGTTTCCTCACTCTCAGGCCTCTCCAGTTTTCAACAGTTTTGTGCCCTTCAGACCTCTCCCAACTGATGCTGTTTTCCAGCTCTCAGGCCTCTCAAACCTGCCACAGTTTTACGACCCTTCAGACTCTCTCATTCACCTCCTGGACCTTGCCTATCCTGTGCTGTTTTCCGGCTCTTAGTCCTATCCAGTCGGGACCAGCTATTCTTTTCTGTCTCTCGTCTTAAAATACCTCATGCTTTTTGTGAGCTCCGGTATTGCCTCCATCTCTCTCGCTCTGTTTCCAGGTCTCTCTCCTTAGCCTGTTTTGCGGCTCTTAGGCCTCTTCAATCCTGTGCAGTTTTCCAGCTTTCGGGTCTCTCCGATCCAGCGCTGTTTTTAAGCTTTGGATCCTCTCACCTCTTGCACTGTTTTTGGGCTCACTGGCCTCTCCCATTTTGCCCAGATTTCCACCTCTCTGGCCTCTCTCTTCTATTTTTTCTTCATACCAGCTCTGGATTCTGGCTGTAGAGCTTTTCACATCTGGTGTGGTTTTCTGGCTCGACAGCCTCTCCTGTCCATCGTTCTTTTCTGGTTCTTGGGCATCTTATGTCCAGCACAGTTTTCTAGGTCAACAGTCTCTTCCATTTTGCCCAGTTTTCTTCTCTTCTCTCATGACCCTTCACTCTGGCTCTGTATTCTGGCCCTCAGCCCTCTCCCAAATGCCGCTGTCTTTTGGTTCTTGGCCCAATAGTATCTAGCGTCACAGTCCGGCTTTCAGGCAGCTACCCTTGCACTATTTATACGCCCTCGGGTCTCTCCAATCCACATTGATTTCCGAGTGTTCGCCATGTGACCTCTTGCACACCTGTGGGTGCCTTGCACGTCTCCAATCTGACTCTACTCTCCTGACAGCTGTTGTTTTCTGGCTCTCGGGCCATTTCTTCGAGTTTTATGCTCTCAAACCTGGCCTTTATCTTGATGTTTTCTGCTCACTGGCCAAACCCATTATAGCTAATTTTTCAGCTCTTGGTGTGCTCCCATCTGGTGCTGTTTTGTGGCTGTGGGACCAGTCTCTGGTGCTGTTTTCCAGCTCTCGAACCAGTCTGCACACGTGCTGGTTTCGAGCTCTCAGATCTGTTCCCACTTGTGCTTTTGAACCTCACCACTCTCGTGCTGCATTCCAGGTCTTGAACTACTACGCACTCTCACTATTTTCCAGCTCTCAGACCACTCACCTCACACAGTGCTTTTGAACTATTCAGAGCTCTCCCTTTCGTGCTATTTTTGATCTCTTAAACCCCATACTGCACACCCTGTTTTTGAGCCATCACATCATGCTGTTCTTAATTTCTCAGATGTCTTTATGCTTGGGCAATTTTCAATCTCTTAGATTCCTTCCCAACTCACCCTGCATCACAGAACACATACCTCCAAATGCTTGTGCTGTTTTCAAGCTCTCACCTCTCTCCTCAATCTGTTTTCCTGGGCTCAGATCCCCTCCCCTCTCACACTGCATCACAGCACACATACCTCAATACTCAACATGTGTTTTCAAGCAGTCATGACACTCCTTACTTGCTGTGTTTTTCAGGTCTCAGATCTCTTCCTTCTCGTGGTATATCCAAGCTAGATTATCTATCAGTGAAGTGCCATCAATACTACCTACCACGCGAGTTCACCTCCACTATCCTGATAGCAGTCTTCATACCACCCTACACTATACACCGCTACAAATGGAATTGAGACGGAATGCCTCAAGGCATTACTCATTGTAGATAGCAACATCAACCAGGCCAACCTCAACAGTATGCTACCAAAATACCATCAACATGCCTCCTGTCCCATCAAGGGCTGAACATCCTTGACCATTGCTACACAACCGTCAGAGATGCCTGCTGCTGCATACCCTATCTGCATTCGGAAAATCAGATCACAACACAGTGTTCCTCCTCAACAAAGTGCAGAGCTGGATGAACACAGCAGGCCAAGCAGCATCATAGGAGCTCCTCACAGCTTACAAGCAGAATTTGAAACATGAGGACATAGTATAGAAAGTAGCAGTGTTAGTCTGAGGCACTATTAGAGCTTCTATGGGACTGCTTTGGATCGGTGGACTGGTCCATATTCAAGAATTCAGCAGCCAATCTAGATGAGTATGCCATTACCATTATATAATTCATTAGCACTTGTGTGACAAAGTAGTCAAACCAAATAGTCCCCAATCAGAAAGCACGGATGAACCGGGAAATCCATTGCCAACTAAAGTCCAGGTGTGTGGCATTCAAGTCAGATGACCCTGACCTTTACAGGAAATCCAGATATGACCTCCATAAAGCCATTAGAGACACCAAGAGGCTTTTGTAAGCTACAGATCCAAACTAACACTCGGACACCTACCATTTGTGGGAAGGCCTACATGACATAACGGCGACAAAGTGAAGAACGGAATGGTGGACAAAAATACATCCCTCCCTGATGCAGTCAATACATTTTACGCTCGTTTCAAACAAAAGGTCAGTGAAACAGTGTCAGCTGCCCTGACAGCCTCCAACGTACCTGTTCTGTCATTCACCGCTGTAGATGTCAGACCTTTATGAGTGAACTACAGAAAACGACTAGCCCATATGGAGTCCCCCACCATGCACTCAGATTATGCATGTACCAGCTGGCAGGAGTAGTCGCTGACATCTTTAACTTCTCCTTTCTACAATCTGTAGTCCCCACCTGCTTCAAGAAGACCACCATCAGGCCGGTACCAGAAAAACTTCATGAAGCATGCCTCAATGACTACCACCCAGTGGCTCTGACCTCCACAATTATGAAGTGCTTTGAGAGGTCAGTCATGGCTCATATCAACTCCAGCCTCCCAGCCTGCCCTGATCCCTTGTAATTCGCTTACCGTTGCAACAGGTTCACATCAGACACCATCTCCCTGTCCCTACACTCATCCCTGGAATAAAAGGATACCTACATCAGTCTTCTACTCATTGACTACAGCTCTGCCTTCAACACTATAATTCCAACTAAACTAATCTCCAAACTCCGAGACCTAGGTTTCTGCTCCACGCTCTGCAACTGGATCCTTGACTTTCTGACCCACAGACTGCAGTCAACGAGAATAGGCAAGAGCACCTCCTCCATGACGATCTCAACACCAGCGCTGTGCAAGGCCCTCCATGTATACTCATGATTGTGTTGTCAAATCAAACTCCAGCAACAAGTTTGTTAACGACACCACCATTATCGTCTGGATCTCAAACAATGACAAGACAGAATAAACGAAAGAGGTAGAGTGCTTGGTGGTGTGGTGTGAAGATAACAATCTCTCCCTCAAATGTCAGTAAAATGAAAGAGCTGGTCATTGACTTCAAGAAGAAAGGTTGAGGGCACACCCCTGTCTGCATCAATGGATCCGAGGTGGAGATGGTCAAGAGCATCAAGTTCCTAGGAGTGATGATAACCAACGATCTGTCTTGGTACACCCACATTGATGCAATGGTCAAGAAAGCACTATGGCGCATCTATTTCTTCAGGAGGCTAAGGAAATTTGGCATGTCCAAAAGACTCTTACCAATTTTTATAAATGCTCCACAGGAAGCATTCTATCTGGATGCATCACAGATTGGTATGGCAACTGCTCTGCCCAGGACTGTGAGAAACTACAGAGTGTCATGAACATAGCCCAGTAATTCACGCAAGCCAACCTTCCATCCAGTGACTCCATCTATACTTCTCATTACCCCAGTGAGGCAGCCAACATAATCAAAGACCCCTCTCACCCTGGTTATAATGTCTTCCAACCTCTTCCATCAGGCAGAAGAGGCAAAAGCTTAAATGCACGTACTAACAGATTCAAGAACAGCTTCTTCCCTGCTGTTATTAGACTTCGGAATGGACCTCTCCAAATTTAATATCGACCTCACTATTTGTGCACCTTCTTTGCAACCGTAACATTGTATTCCATGCTGTGTTCTCTTACCCTATGCACTTTGCCTGGTATGATCTGCCTGTACTGCACAAGAAACAAAACTTCTCACTGTCCCTAGCTAGACATGGCAATAATATATGAAATTCTAAAAAAAAAAATCAGCTGTCTGACCCTTCCATCTCATGCTGTTTTCCAGCTGTAGTCCTATTATGCCTTGCGCTTTTTGAAAGCTGCGGCAGGACTCCCCTTTCGTCTTAGTTTTCGAGCTCTTGCACCTTTCCTTTTGGCTATTTTCCTGCTCTTGGGGCTCTCCCATCCAGCACTATTTTTCAGTCCTCAGGACTCTCCCACATGATACTGTTTTCCAGCTGTCAGACCCTTCCAGTTTTCAGTCTTTTCCCTAAGATTGGGGATTTCAAGACTAGGAGCTATATTTTAAGATGAAAGGAGGAAAATTTAAAAGACGTGAGGAGCAACTTTTTTTACACAAAGTGATTCGTGTATAGAGTGTACTTCCAGAGGAACTGGTGGATGTGGGTACAGTTACAACTTTTAAAAGATATTTGGATAGATATGTGAATAAGAAACGTTCAGAGGCATGTGGGCCAAGCGTGGACAGTTGGTACTAGTTTAGTTTGGGATGATGGTTGGCATGGACTGGTTGGACTGAAGGGTCTGTTTCCATGCTGTCTGACTATCTGAGCCTTTGGCTATTTTCTGGCTGTAGGCCCTCTTCCATTTTGTTCAGATTTCCACATCTCTGGCCTCTCTCTTCCAGTTGCTGTTCACTCCAGCTCTGTGTTCTGGCTTTACATCTATCCCATCTGGTGTAAGTTTTTAGCTCTTGAGCCTCTTGTCTCCATTTCTTGGGTTTCTAATGTCCAACACAGTTTTCTGGCTCACCAGCCTCTCCCATTTTGTCCAATTTACTGGCTCTCTGGCCACTCTTCTCTCGTGACTCTTCACTTTGGCCCTATATTTTGGCACTCATCCCTCTACCGACTGCCACTGTCTTCCAGTTCTTGGGCCAATATTATCTGGCACTGCATTCCGGATCTCTGGTGGCTTCCCTCGGACTATTTACTGCTTTTCAAGCCTCTTCCCATCCACCACAGTTTTCCGGTTTCCATCTGATGCTGTCTTCTAGCTCTCGGGCACTGTGTCTGGCACCTTTTTTTTTTGTTTTTGGGCTTCTCTTATCTGCCTCTGTTTTGCAGTTCTTGTTTCTCTCAGACCTGGTGTGGTTTTCCGCTCTCAGGCATCTCCCATCCTTGATGTTTACCAGATGTTTTGTTTCTCCTGTCTGGCACTGTTTTCCAACTTTCAGATGTCTCCCTTCTATGCTGTTTCTCAGGACTTGGTTATCTCCCATCTTGCACTGTTTTCAGTTGACTTCTCTCCTGTCTTAGGATGTCAACAATCTGTCAGACCTCTTTCTCACTTCTTGCGAGCTGTTGGAGCTTTGCTCTGTCACACTGTTTCCAGCTCTTGAATATCTGCCCTCTCATACTCTTTTCCAGCTCTCTGAACTCTCAAGTCTGCAGATAGTTCAGTCACAGCTGCAGCACTAACAATGTACAGAGTTCTGTCTTGACTTTTTAAAGCAAGTATCTTGCCATATGCCTTGTCAAACATATACTGTGTGTTGCTGCCTTGCCTTTTCAATTATCTACTCTGTGTTGCTGCCTTCAAGAATTATGGCTATTTACACCGAAATCCCTTGCATCCTTTGTACTTTCTAGAATCCTACCATCCAATATATACTTTCTTGCCTTGTTACTTCTCCCAAAATGCATCTCGTTACTTCTCATGATTAAATTCTATTGGCCACTGTTCTATTCAGTTCACCAGCCCAAGTATATCAGCACATAGTCCAAGGTTTTTCTTGTTTTACCAAATCAATTTTTGTGTCACCTGCCAAGTTGCTCATTAAACTTCCTCTATTCATGTCCAGATCATTTATGTACATAACAGCACCCAGCACTGAACCATGTGGTACATCAGTTTCCAGTCACACAAATACGCTTCACCCCTCTCCTTACTGTCACAAAGTGGATTTTGGATCTAATTTGACAAATTACTCTGGATTCTGTGGGCTCCCTCGATGAAACCTTGTCCAAAATTCCACATCGACAGCAACTGCTGTCTTCAAGTTCTGAGGAAGGGTCACCGGACCTGAAACATTAACTCTGATTTTTTTTTTTCTTCACAGATGCTGCCAGACCTGCTGAGCTTTTCCAGCTACTTCTGTTTTTGTTCCTGATTTACAGCATCAGCAAGTTCTTTCTGTTTTTATTTAGTATTGCCACATCTCTTCTAGGTATGTCCACCTTGAAGAAGTTCTGCTCCCCTCTCCGATAGGATTTCCGTTCCCACCTTTCTTCTTACCTACTGACATTAATTTCACTTGTCACTCCAGGCGAGTTAGAACATGAACGTGGACCAGTACAGGTCCTTCGGCCCACGATGTTGTGCCGAGTTCTGAGGGTCACTGGACGTGAAACGTTAACTCTGATTTTTTTTCTTCACAGATGCTGCCAGACCTGCTAAGCTTTTCCAGCAACTTCTGTTTTTGTTCGATATCAAGGGCAGTGCCTTCATCAGCACACCGCAAGAAAAAAAATTCATTCAGGACTCCGAGATAGCAGGAACTGCCGAGCTGGAGAATCTGAGATAACAAGGTGTAGAGCTGGATGAACACAGCAGGCCAAGCAACATCAGAGGAGCAGGAAGGCTGACGTTTCGGGCCTAGACCCTTCTTCAGAAATTTCCGGCTCCTCTGATGCTGCTTGGCTTGCTGTGTTCATCCAGCTGTAGACGTTGTTCATTCAGGACTTCGCCTCCCTGACTTCCCACAACAACTGACCACACGCTGAGTTTGTTGTCTTCAACGTCGTCGCACAAAAGCGTCTCCAAACTGCTCACAATCCCGCCTCGCCGGATACACACACATGCGCAGAACGGCTACAAGCCCCCGAGCGCATACCAACCCGAACTCGTAGCCTGTGCGCGTGTGCACCGAGCCGCCTCGACCGCAGCTGGCGCGAGGTACGCGGTTACGCGCATGCCCAGCGAGTGGCGTTGACGCATGCGTGCAAAGCAATTGGCGGAGTTGCCAGCTGGTGGTGGTTTAATTTAGGGAGGGTTAGAGTTTTTTTTTAAATCCTCGTTTCAGGAGGAGGTAAAGCCGAGTAGTCGGACCTCGGGCGGGTTTGTTTGTTTGTGGGTGATGTTTGAACGGGTGGCTCAGCCGGTGCGGAGACGAATGGCTGGTTGATTGTCCGGCACTGACCGAAGGAGTGGCCGAGCCGCTGGTAAGACAACCTCGGGGCCGACTGATCACCAGCACCACACCTCCATTCCGTTCCCCGGGCAAGATCGGTGGATCGGCCTTATCTCCTTTGCCGACCTCGAAGGCTTTTTAAGCCCCTTTTCCTGGCTTGTCGCCCCGGGCTTGACTTGTTCTTAGCCTGGCCTATTGTCAGTGTTGGAGAGAGCAGGTCTGAGCCGCGCTTCTGGTGTCAGCCCGGGGCCGGGCCGCTTACTGCACTGTACCGCCCTTGCATTGCTTACATTCAAACTCAACTTTTGGCTCCTGTCCAGGATTACTACTTTTTATTTAAAAAATCATGTTTCCGAACCTGCGGAGTTAGTTTGAGATGAAATGGGTTACCTTGGCGATGAGAAGGCAGTCATGCTGCATTCCAGAGCAATTTGCTGTCAAACTTCACTGCAGGTTATGTAGAGCCAGTGATGACATGGGTAATAAGAGAGCAGTATAGATAGGGTACTTTGCTACCATATCGAGTCCTGCTTGGTAGTAATTGTCGATTTTGATTATTGTCATAGCTTGTTGACTATTTTACATGATTGTACTTGTGTTTGAATTCTGCATATTGATTTCCCTAGCTGTAGTTGTTTCCTCTTGACTCCTTTTGGTTTTTGTGCATCTACCCTTTTCTAGCATCTGTAGCTATGTCTTCAGTTGCATAGATGTTAAATCCGTTTTGTATCTCAAATGCTGTTCCCTTTTATTAAATCCACCCTTTGACCAAGCTTTGGATCATCCGTCTTAATCTCTTTTTGGTTTGAACTTTGTTTTCTTCTGGCTTCTGTCAAGCACCTCTGGATATTCTTCTAGACTTAATATATAGATAAAACTGCATAGCAGTTAACAAGAAGACTCCAATTTGAAACTTTTTTAAACTTCTAGACTGCTGTTTGATGTCTGCACATTGACACTGCAGTATTATGTACTGAAATGTCTTGATGCTTTGCACCTGTTAGCTGTATGACTATGAAAAGAGGAGTTGACCTTCTCCCAGTTGCTAGGCTAATTGGTTTTTACCTCACAGATAGCTTTACTGCATTCACACTATTTACAACTTGTTTTGTATTCATTACTTTGTTCAAAATGAATGTCAGAACACTAATTCTTTTCATAGTTTGCAACTTTAGTGTTGAAGCAAAAAGGTTGAAGCATAAGTATTTAGACATTACAGTCTGGTTTGAGATAAAGTTGTTGGAACTTCTGTTAAATGACATTAACCAGTGAAAGTCATGGGAAGCCACAGCATTAGGATTTGCAGCATAATTTGTCAAAAGATATTCTTTTTCCCCTGAAGATCATAAGTATTAGGACTAAGAGTAGGCCATTTGTCCCCTTCTGCCTGTTCTGTCATTCTGTAGGATCATGGCTGTTCTGACTTTACTCACATCCACATTCTTGCATTTTGTCCGTAACTCTGATTCCCCTCCAGATCAAAAATCTGATCTTTAAATACAAAGGACTCTACCACCTGCAGTCTCTGTAGCTAGGAGTTCCAAAGACTCTCAACCCACTGAGATAAGGAGGAATTTCTTCTCTCTCTTAAATTGGCACCCCTCAATTCTGAGACTGTGCCCTCTGTACCTACACTCTCCTGTGAGGAGAAACATCCCCTCGGCATTTTCCTTGTCAAGCCACTTCAGAATCGTAAATATTTCACTGAGATCACCCCACATTCTTAACTCCAGTGAATACAGTACCAACTTGTTTGGCCATTGTTCATAAGACAGCCCCTCTATTGAGACCATTGTAATAACAAATATAGAAATTAGGAACAGGAGTAGACCATTTGACCCCTTGAGTCTGCTCTACCATTCAGTATGATCATTGATCTCAGTACTCTAATTCATTCTTCCCCCGTATCCCTTGATCCCTTTAGCCACACAAGCTGTATCTACCTCCTTCTTGAAAACACAATATTTTGGCCTCAACCACTTTCTGTGGTTGTGAATTCCACAGGCTTGCCACTCTGGGTGAAGAAATCTCTCCTCATTTCAAAACTAAAAACCATACTCCTTATTCTTAAACCATGAACCCTGGTTCTGGACTCCACCCACCATCTGGAACATCCTTCCTGCATCTCGCCTGTCTTGTCCTGTGAGAATTTAATACTTCCCATGTAATGTGATTCCGTTCCCCTAACCCAGTTAACTTTCTCTCTGAACTGCCTTCAATGAAATGAAACCCTACCTTAAGGGCATCAGAACTGCTCTCAGTACTCCAAAAATAGTCGCAGCAGCACTGTGTACTTCCCTACTCTTATGCTCCAACCCTTGAAATTAGGGCCTATATTCTATTAGCTTGTGACATGTAATTATTCTTTGGAGGAGAACAATTTTTGTAAGAATCTAATTTTGTCTTGTAGTACAACTGTGGAAGGAGTTCCCCTCCAAATGGTATTCGATCTTATTGTCTTGGACTTGTAGAAGATTTTAATTGTTTGGAGAAAATGGGGACACCTGGATCTGGAAGGAAACGAACGCCTATTAAAGACAGATTCTCCGCTGAAGATGAGGCCCTGAGCCACATCGCCAGAGAGGTTGGTCGACATTTAATTTTGAATGCTTACATTATTATAAGCTGTTGTGATTGTTTGTCATGGTGGGATGTTCTCACTTTTTATCTTCAATTTATAGTTTAAATTCACTTTCCCTCTAGGGTACACAATGCGACAAGCCAAGGCTTGTGGCATACTTTGTATGAGTTGAACTGCAGTTCTTATGCAAAGTTCTGTTTCAGTATTGGAAAGGAATGCTGCTGCAATCTTAAATTTTTAAGGGGTACTCAGACATAAAGTTAATATCTATAAATAGTCTCTTTTTGATTGCCATTGTATAGGTGAGTAACAGATGTATCTATTTGTCTCTAAATTTCACAGCCAAGTGAAGTGCAGGAAGTTCTGGAATATTTTTACTTATTTCATAAGTTAGATATTACTGTCCATGATTTGAGAAGCTGTAGTTTGATGGATGATGTCTTTGAAATCAAAAATGTCATGTATTGCACATTGAACTAATAATGCCTAGCTTTCTTGTTTTGTTTGCACTTATTTTAAAATGTGGGATGTATTTGGATCAGATGTTCCAAATTTAAGAAATCTGAAGCACAACTCATTCATTTCTAGCTTCTGCAGAGGTTGAACAAAGGTAGGTGGGTGTGTGGTGAGTCAGTGAATGCTCCATCAACAGGTGGGTAGCATATTCAGGTATTTTAAATGCTAGCCCCCTTTGATTCAGCAGTGCTGGTCAACCAGCCGGAATACAAATGCTTCTGCCACCTTGTATTAGAAATGTTATGAGGGCTCAGGCACATGTATCCCTGTCCATCAGTATGCAACAGAGTTCTGTCTCCTCCACTAAGTCTCTCAAAACCCCAGTACCTCTTGTATTGTCAGATTGAGTGTAGTGTGCAGTTTTCAAAGAAGTTATTTGTTTCCAGTTAACTATTGGTGAAATGGAAATGGCATAATTGACATAACTGCAAGCTCTGCATCAGACTTTAAATTTTAGCTAGCTTCTGACTGTAGACATTTTCCTTTTTTAGATTAACATTTATTTGTTTCAGTGATGCTTCTTCAAAAGAAACTGAGGATATTATCTTGTTTTAAAGTCTCTGCATAAATATTCTGTATGTAAATGCAAATTATTGTCAAGCTTCTTGTAGTACCATGCCCAATTAATAGATCCTTGGTTTTGCCTAATATTGCATGTTGGCAGAATTTTCACCTAGCTTTTGCTAATCCAGCCCTTGTTATTAATTCTTGGAATGTGGACATCACAAGGGCCAGCTTTCTCCCCATCCCTAATTTTCCTCGTACAGATGGCAGTGAGCTGCTCACCTGAACTGTTGAAGTCTTTGGGGTATTGGTGCATCCACAATGCTTTTTTGGAAGGGAGTTTCAGAATTTTAACCCAGCAACAATGAAGGGATCCAATACAGTTCCAAACTAAGATGGCGTGTGGCCCGGAGATGAATTTATAGGTGGGTATGTTTGCATGGTTCTGCTGCCTTTGTCTCTCTTGGTGGTCAAGTTAGGATTTTGAAGATGCTGTCAATAGTTTTGGTGAGTTACTGCAGTGTACCTTTTAGATGCCAGTCTGCATTGGTAGTGAAGGGATTGAATGTGGAAGGTGATGGATAGTGTGCCAATCAAGTGGACTGCTGTGTTCTCTGGTGCTGACCTTCTTGAATGTTGTTGGAGTTGCACCACTCAAGTGGACAGTATTCCATCAGACACCTGTTTTGCACTTAGATTGTGGACAGACTGAGGAGTCAGGTGGTGAGTAATTTGTGAGCATCTGAACCAGTTCTTGTCGCCTCATTATTTATGTGGCTGGTCCAGTTTATTTGCTGTGAATGGTAATTCTAAGGATGTTGATATTTGGGTATTCATCAATGCAAATGCCATTGAATGGGAATGTTAAGATTCTTTCTCTTGGTGACGGTCATTGCCTGGCAGTTTTTGAGGTTTGAATGTTACTTTCAATCTGTCAGCTCAAACCTGTTGCTATCTAGATCTTGCTGAATATGAACGCGAGCTGTTGCAGTGAGAAAGAAGTCACAAGTGGTGCTGAACATTGCGCATGCAAACATCAGTAAAGATCCCATTTGATTTTGTTTTTAAAAGATGCCAACCAATCTGTTTGGAGAGGTTATGCCATACCTCTTAGATAGATCTTAAACCCATGCTTTCCTGGCTCAGAGGTAGGGATATTACTACTGCACCACAAGAGGCTCCACTTTCTACCTTCTTCAAAATTTTTCTCACTAATACCAAATCACTGTGACATCTCTGTTCCATTTTAAACTACTAGTCACCATCAGTAAATTATGTGTAACCAATGGATACTTACATGCAAAGCCTGCTATGGGTTATAGAAACTACTTTTGACCTTAAGGTGGAGAAGGTCATTTGAAGCACCTGATGGTGGTTAGACACTACCTTGAGGAACTCTGGCAGTAATGTCCTGAAACTAAATTAATTTAGAACTCTTGCACCATTTTTTTTTTTTTGGCAGGACTCCAACTAGTGCAAAGTTTTCTGCTTGCTTCTCATTGATTCAAGTTCTTCTAGGTCACCTTCATGCCATATTCTGCCATGTGTTGCCTTGTGTCCAGGACGGTTGTTCTCACATCATCCCTGAAGTTCACCTCTTTCGTCCATGTTTAAACTAAGGGTATAATGAGGTCAGGAGTTGAGTTACCCTGGCAGAGCATGAACGGTCAGTGAGCAGGTGCTACTTGATAGCACGGTTGAGAATCCCTTACATTACTTCCTGATAATGGTGAGTAGACTAAGTGAGGTAGTTGTTGGGTTGGATTTATTGCGCACTGGATACAGCTGGACACTATTCCACATAGTCTAGTAGAGGACGATTTTGTAGCTATAGTAGAACAATATGAGTAGGGGTGTGGCTAGTTCTGGAGCACAAGTCTTAATCCTATTGCACAAATGTTAAGGCCAATAGCCTTTGCAGTATCTAGTGCCATCAGTCAATTTTTTAAATATCACTTAGACTGAACCAAATTGGCTGATGACATGTATTTGTGTTGCTGGGGATCTCTGGTGGAGGCCAAGTTGGATCATCACTCATTTCTCCTGGTTGAAGATGGTTGCAATTATTTCAGTCTTTTGCATTGATATGTTTGGTTCCCTATCATTTAGGGTGGAATTGTGGAGCCTTCACCTGACGTTCATTTGTTTAATTGTCCACTATCTTTCACTACTGTCTGTGACAGAATCTCAGAGGTTGGATCTGGTTTGTTTGTGAGATCTTCTTCTATTGTTTGTCCTATGCTGTAGCTTCACCATGTTCATATCTCATTTTTTTTTAAAGTATGCCTGGTGCTGCACCTGGCATGCCCTTCTGCATTCTTCACTGAACCAGGGTTGCTCTCCAGTTTTAATGATTGGAGGGATATGCCAGGCCAGGAGGTGCAGAATGCAGTTGAGTACTATTGTGCTGCACATGGCCCTCACCACATCATGGATACCCAGTCTAGAGTTGCTAGATCTGGTCAAAATTTGTTCCATTTTAGCATGATGATCATGCACCCAAATGGTGGAAGGTATCCTCAATGTGAATATGGAATATTTTTCTCCAAAAGGACAAGAGGTCATTCTTAGCAACACTGTCACGGACAGGTAGATTGGTGAGCGTAAGGCCAAGTAGGTTTTTCTATGTTGTTTGTTTCCTCACGACCTGCTGCAGGCCCAGTCTAGCAGCCATTTCCTTAAAGATTTAGCCAGCTTGGTCAGTCATGGTGCCACTAGGTCACTCCTGATGATACCTGTGAAAGACCCTACGCAAAGTGCACCTGTGCCTTTGCTACCTTTCAAGCTTCTTCCAAATGCTGCTCAATCTGGAAGAGTACTGATTCGTCAAGTGAGGAGGGATGGCAGGTGGTAATTAGAACAAGACTTCTGTGTCTGTACCATGAAGTTTCATGAGGTCCAGTATCATTGGTGAGTTGTTCCAAGGCAACTCCCTTCTGATTGTATACCACCATGCTGCCACCTCTGCTGTATGGGAAGTGGTCTGTGAGATATGATTGCATGAAAATGACTTGGGCTAATGCTTTGCTAGTTTGCTGGACACCTCTTCCAATGTTGGCACAAACCACAGACATTAGTATGTAAGCCCTTGCATTATTGATGACGCTGGGTTTGCCGTTCTTTTTTCTGATGCTTGGGATGATTCAAGGTGGTCCATCAAGTATGATTGCATGCTTTAAACTTGTTAGAGATTTTAAGACTGCCTTGCTAGTACAATTCAGGGAATGTTTAACCATTCCACACATTGCTTTCAATCTCAAATCGTATGTAGGCCAACCAGATAAAGACGGCAAATTTTCTTTTCTAAGGGGTGTTAGTGGACCAGATGGGTGTTTAGAATAATTGACAAATATTGCATGCTCGTAGTTAGACTAACTCTTTTAGTTCCAGATTTTTGCATTTAATGTCACCATCTGCTGTGATGGTATTTAAACTCATGTACCCAAAGCAATACCTGGTCCTCTGGATTATTAGTCAAGTGATAAAACACTAAACCACCTTGCCACTTTTTGCAGAGTAATCAAGATTTAATCATTGGTTGATTTTGTTTAACTTAACAATTCTGAATTATTTAGCCTCCTGCACTGTTGTCCTGTTAAGGATTAGCTTGACTTGAGTGCAAACTGGGCAAATATTGGATTTACCTGATCTGTGACATTCAAGGACTCAACCTGGACTTGGACATTTTTGAACGACATTCACAAACTCCAAATACTCCAGGAAAAACTGGTCACATTTGACAACAAAACAGAAAAGTTAGGAATTGTGAAGCTTTGTGTTTTTTCTTCAAAATTTGTGTGCAAAATGGTGTTCAGACTTTTATTGTGTCTTAATTTATGAGCCCTAACTGAAACTTCTTGGAAATTCCAAAAGAGTTCATGCTCACCCACGGGTGGGAGAATGAGAAAGAGGGCAGCATGCCCAATTTGCAGGACAATTACAAAAGTTTAATAAATGGTAATGAAAAGATCTTAGTAATGGTTGATAGCAGGAAAACTCCATTGCCCATCTTCACATAGTCTCATGGGGCTTTTGCTGACCACTTGTACTGATAAGGTTTCCATTTCAAGTCTCAGCCAAAAACCGTTTTTGTATTCAAGCCATAAAGTGGGGCTTTGACTCGGATCTATGACCTTTTGACTGCAAGTAGAAGTGCTTCCACATAGTTAAGATGGCATTTGGAAATGTCGATAAAAGCTTCTGAAATGGTAAAGAGAGAAATAATGTTTTGTCATAAACAATGTCATGATGTTGAAACATGACTTCAATGTGTTGCAAGATGCTATGGTTAAGCACATTGCCATTTCTCCATTGTTATGACAAGTATGAAGTTATTTAATTAAAATTTGCTGAAATCTCTTTATCTTGTTTAAAAGATCACATGAATTTTTTAGGAGAATATTTACTTCAGGAAAGTATTTAATACCTTCAAGGCACTGGTTAAAAAAATTTCCAGAAAAGTACCGTTCCAATGAAGAAACAGGTCTTTCAACTGTCAGGTTGCGTTACCTTTTTTTTGCATGATGCATCTAATCTTGTCTTTTAAGTGGCAAGTAAAAATGTTACAAGTGCTTCCTAGTAGCTGTTATAAGCACGTATTTACACCTTTGAAAATGGTGAATTTTACCTTAAACCCTTTGTCACTGAAACACTTGATTAGGGTGTAAGTTCTCTCATGCGATGGCAGCTTCATTGACCACCTGAGTTACACTGTTTATGAACTGTGAAATGTTGAAATGTGGCTGCCTGTATTCTGCATCACAGTGAGCTGAGCACACAGGCCA
>NC_063335.1:6115130-6140130 GCF_021869965.1 Rhincodon typus
TTCTTGAAACATTGCAGTTCACGTGTAGTAGATACACGCACAGATTGCTTAAACATTAGCCACCAACACAAATTACTTTCAGCCAATCATTATACAGCATTGTGAGATGCCAAGAGCAGGGAGAATGAGGAGCAAAGAAGAGGATAAACCACAGTAAACTCTAAAAGCTTCGACAAACATATTATTGGGTACAGAAATATAGATTTTAAATAATGCAACAAAAAACAAGAATAACTTCTTTAATCAAGAATTGTAAAATGCACGTTAGGCTTTAAATTTCTACATTCTGAATTTGTGAATCTAACAGAAGATAACATGTATAACTTGGAGCAAAGGGTATGATTGGAAGAACACAATTATTCAGAAAAATCCCCCGGTTAAGTACACAATTCACAATACAGTACTTAGTGAGCCACAGAGATCAGGAAGATTCCAGATTCAATTCTTGACCTCTGCTACCTTAACTTCTGTAAGGTGCCAATAATTGTATTTTTTTTTTGGTTTCAGGCCCTATATGAAAGAAAGAAAATGGTTTAGATTCCCATTCTTGGTTGGCATCCCTGGTGACCCAGTCTTTGTTGCATTCTTGGTGAAACTGAAACACAGTCAGACTTAGATCAAGTACTGTTTCTTATTTGAGAAGATTACAATAATTACTGTTCCATTATAATCACAAGACAATAATGGATGTTTAAGAAGTGCACTATTGTACAGAACTATTGAGATTGTCTGGGTTATTTATACAGCACCAAAGATATATTCTGACAGTGTAAAGACTAGAAAATATTTGTCTGGACAGATGGCCTTACTTAAATGAGTATAAAATTGCTGTTTAGAAAATCATTAAAGACTTATGTTGTCAACTTCACAACTTGACAGAAATTATTTAAATCATCTTAGTAGAAATGACATAGAAGATTGAATCAAATACTCAAACACTTGGCCAGAAATTTCCCATTAAGTTGTGATCTTCTGAAGTTGAAATTAACATTCAACTTAGTCTGCATTACCAGTATATTGATACCTATGCATACAATGAGATACTCAATTGGTTACGCCTAAGCCACAAAAACATTGAAATATTTAATAATTAAAATGTGACTCACCATGCTTGTTATACTACACTTTTCTTTTACCACCTAATTGTCTTTTAGTCTTGACAACTTATACTTTCTCTCTCCTCATCAATATAATCAATTAATGCCAGAAAATTTTTTTGTATTGTTGATTAAATTTGCTCATTTTCTTTCAAATTCATTTATATCTTGCCTATTTATCCCAAGTTTCTTTCCACTACAACATTTCACCCTGTGACACTAACTCAGAATTACTGAAATCAAAACATTTTACACTTAAATGAGGTGAAGGCTCAGTCAGTCAAGTTTTGAGTTAAAAAAAAAAAGAGTATTTTATAATTCCTATGCAAGTTCCCATCACACACCACAAGTAACTTAAAGAAAATAGAGTCATAGAGATGTACAGCACGGAAACAGACCCTTCAGTCCAGCTCATCCACGCTGACCAGATATCCTAGATAAATCCAGTCCCATTTGGCCCACATCCCTCTAAACCCTTCCTATTCATATACCCATCCAGATGCCTTCAAATGCTCTAATTGTACCAGCCTCCACCACTTCCTCTGACAGCTCATTCCATACATGCACCAATCTCTGTGTGAAAAAGTTGCCTCTTTAGTCCCTTTTAAATCTTTCCCCTCTCACCTTAAACCTATGTCCTCTAGTTTTTAACTCCCCCATCCCAGGGAAAAGATCTTGTCTATTTACCCTATCCATGCCCATCATGATTTATAAACCTCTATAAAGGTCACGCCTCAGCCTTGAACGCTCCAAGGAAAATAGCCCCAGCCTATTCAGCCTCTCCCTATAGCTTAAACCCTCCAACCCTGGCAACATCTTTGTAAATCTTTTCTGAACCGTTTCAAGTTTCACAACATCCTTCCTATAGTGCCTTATAACTCTTCTCAGTCTATATCTTTAGATTATAGGAACTAAGATTTTAAAAATAATTAAGGCCTAATTATTTAGACACAAGGTGGAAGAAAAATAACCAAGTTTAAATTTCAGCAATGTATTTACTGTGAAGATAAAGTGTGATGTTTTTTTCAAAATTAATGAAAACTAAAATCTTATTTTGTATAATTCAGTATGAGCTTAAGATATGTGACACAGCTCAATTCAAGTGTCTAACAAACCTGCAGAGTTTGTCATGTTCCAACAAATTCACTATAATCCTCAGTAATTTTTTTTAAAATTGTACAAAACAGAACACCCCGTAATAACAAGTATTTAAGATGCATGTGTGTATACAGTACCACATAATAATGGAAAACAATCCAAAATTAAACAGCACCCACATTATTATTTTGGTAGAGCACTATCACCTTAAATAGAATGTCAGGTTGTCAATACTGCAGCATTTTAATGCAAATTTTCAACAGAAACTGTCCTTAGTCATATTTCATGATCTAGAAACATGGAAAATGTGGGGAGTAGGTCTTTTGGTCCTTCAAGCCTGCTCCACCATTTAATATGATCAAGCATGATCCTCTATCTCAATGTGTTTTTCCACTTCCTCCCCATTACCCCTTGAAGCCTTTACAATCTAAACAATCTATTACTTGAATATATTCAAGAGAGAATTCCACATGTTCACTACGCTTTATGTGCAGAAATATTTCCTCATCTCATTCCTAAATGGCCTACCCCATGTCCTGAGACTGTGACCCCCTGGTTCTAGAATTCCCATCCAGGGAAAGCATCTTCCCTCCAAGGGAGTCTGTTCAGCCCTGATCAAATTTTACACATTTCAATCAGATATACTGAGCAGTCATTGATAACTGTAGTGCAACTAATGTTTAGTTAATATTGTACAATTAGCAACAAATCTACAGTTCAAACCAGTCACCAGACACGCATTTAATTTTGTCGTTTAAATCTTGCTCCGCAATATGTTTGCGGAAAAATAAGCCATCTTAAGTCAGATGACATAAACAAATCTTTAACATATGCAAGAAAGGTTAAAAAAAAAAACAAAAAGCACATAAAATGTACAAAACCACAGATAGTAGGTATTTAACCAATGTGTTTTAATTCTAACGTAATTATTGCCTCAAAACATATGATCAATAACATTAGAAAGCATAATAATTCATTAAAAAGGCTGTATGAGCATACATAGCATTCATACCTTCTCAAGCAGTAGACTATCATTCTTCAGAGTATGTACCAAAAAAAGGCAAAAATGCCAACTGATGACACTGCAATTCAACAGATCTACTCCTGACCCAAGAACTTGTCTGGATTTGAGATTTCTTTCCACAGGCAATAGTGCCAGTTTGTTAGGTCCTAAACCTGACAAGATAAACTTCTGGAACATATGCAGTGACACCACTTCCTTTCTCTTTTCCAAGTGCCTTGCTATACATGCACATATAATTCAGAAGCACTCTTTCAGTTGTGTCATGCAGTATAGACACTTGGCAGCTTAAGGGTTCAGACTCCAATATTTCTTATCTGGAAATATTCAAATCAAGATGAAATCAGCCAAAAATCTATTTTCCTGGAATTCCAATTCAAAGAATGTTTCAGGTTATTTGATACAGGTACACCAATGTCAATTCTATACTGTGAACAGGATTTAGCTTTCACTAAATGTGCTGACATCTAAGGCATCTTGTTAAATTATCAGCAAAAATGTTATAATGCTATTCTGCCCAAGAGCATATAACTTAACTTGCTTCATTATTCCTTTCTTCTCCACATACTTTTAACCAGCCTGCTACAAACATTAGAAGTGAGGTGTTTAATAATTTCAACTTCAGACAAATTTTAAAAGGTAGATGCACCAAAGATTATCTTTTCTGATGGATAATTCTAAATATTTACTTACAGAAGGGGATTGCTCCAAACTGATTGGTTAACAAAGAAATGAAGCGGGCTTTCTCAAACAATTTGCAGCACTCACAGGAGTTGAAGCAGAAAATTCATGAAGTAAAGAGACAAGTTTCAAAAGAATCAAATTGGAATAAGCCTTCAACACGTAGTGAGCTCCTTGGGCAAGGAACTCATTAACAAGGAGCTTTTCTCAGTGCTCAGGAGGGCACAGGCACTCCATTTCACTTTACTGTAAAGATTCTAAAATGTGAGTTAAATAAAGAGGTAATACTGCATCTTTGCATACTGTGATCAGATGAGCAACAACAGAGGCTCTCATCTTTCTGAACTAGATGAAAGAGCTTATATCTAACCCAAAATACTTCGTAACTACCAAAAATGAGACCAACACATCCATGATGTAGTCTTCAATTAGTCTTCAATGAAAACTTATCAGAGCAGTTTGCAGATTTTGGTGGCCAAGAGCTATTTTAATGCAACAACTCCCTGAAAATGGAGCAGAAAACAGAATGAAAGGCCACTGACCCGAAACGTTCACTGTTTTTCTCTCCACAGTTGCTACATAACCTCTTGTATATTTCCAGTATATTATGGTTTTAAAAACATGATGTTGAAATTTAAACTGATGGACTGTTCTCAACAACATTCATACAAATTGAGTACTGTTTCACAATCCACTACATAATCTGCTCTAATAATGTGAAACAAACTAAGAAGTAGTGGAACAAAACAAATGTTAAACATCTAAATTAAAAAGGATTCACATAGAAATCACGGCCACATGTTTCCAAAGAAGAGAAAAATAGTGATGCAATGTATCAAAATTATTTTTCCCCCATCCTGGAATATTTCAACAATTAAATCAAGCAAATAAAAACGTTCAACGATTCACACCCAATTCCTCATATTTGGTCTTAAATTTACCTCTCTGTCACCTAAAGTGCCTTCATTGTATTGACCTGACAAGGAAGAGGTGCGGCTTCTATTTCCTGTTGAAGGTGGAGTTGATTTTGGAGAAGCCTATGGGGAAAGAAAAGAGACTGTTTTCAAAATCTAAAAAGACTTTTAAAAATCTCACACATCAAACCTTGGAATTCTTGATTCTATTACCCCATTGAATTTGGGAGAAATTTATTCATTCAGCATAGCAAGAAGCTTTTTCCCCAGAGTGGCGGACTCAATTACTAGGGGTCACGATTTCAAGGTGAGAGGGGAAAAGTTTAAGGGAGATATGCGTGGAAAGTTTTTTACGCAGAGGGTGGTGGGTGCCTGGAACGCGTTACCAGCGGAGGTGGTAGAGGCGGGCACCATAGCGTCATTTAAGATGTATCTAGATAGATACATGAATGGGCAGGGAGCAGAGGGATATAGATCCTTGGAAAATAGGCTACAGGTTTAGATATAGGAACTGGATCGGCGAAGGCTTGGAGGGCCAAAGGGCCTGTTCCTGTGCTGTAATTTTCTTTGTTCTTCTTGTTCTTTGTTCAGCAATTGTCAGAACTACATATATAGTTATAAATTGCACATAAAGTTATTTGCCTCAAATTTCTTCACCAGTTTCAGGTTACTATGTATCTTCGTGTTGTTGTTGGTATTTTCTGAACATGATCTACAGGATTTACTTGATACAACGTGCTGGCCATGTTTTAATGTCAATTGTTATCCATCATGCAAAAGCGAAATACCAGAACTGCTCAAAATCTGAAATAAACAGATTGAGTCATAATCTTACTGAATGGCAGAGCAGGCTTGAAGGCCTCAATGGTCTATATCTCCTCTCAATTTATATGTACAAACATTCATAAAAACAGATAATGCAAAAATCGCAGAGCATCATGTGTGGAGAGAGAAACACAGTTAATGTTTCAAATTGTAAACTTACAGCAAACATTAACTCTGGACCTGATCTTCTGATGCCAACAGCAGCGAATGCAGCTATGTTTAGCATTGTTGTCCATTTGAACCCTTCTGATGTCTTGACCCATGCATAGTAATTGCCTGGTAGGTTTAAGCTTCCAATGGGCAGAATTGTGCAGACCAAGTCTCTCTTTTTTTGACAAATTGATTACAGTTTTTTTTTGAGGGCAAATAAATTTGAACCATTGGTTGGTATATACATGGGTTTCCAAAAGACATTTAATAAGCTGCTACACAAAAGACAAATAGGTCAAATACGTGTTCAAGAAGATAGGGATTATATGCTGCCGTGAACAAAGGATTAGTTAATGGACATGAAAGGTGAAATAGGGCATTTTTAAGTTAGCAGGATGCAACTAATGCAATGCTGTATTCGGATCTCGGCTATTTACAATCTATATTAATGACATAGACAAAGAGTAATGGAGCTAAATTTGCTGACAATACAAAGTTAGGTGAAAGTGCAAACTGTCAGGAAGAGACAGAGGCACAGCAAAAGGATATTAAAAAGATTAGTAAGTGGACAAGATAGCAGATAGGAATATAATGTGGCAAAGTGTCAAGCTGTTCATTTTGGTTCTGAGATCAGAAAAGCAGATTTTTTAAAGTCATAAAATTCTTCATGTTGATGTTTAGATCTGGGTGTGCTCGTACAAGAAACACAAAGTTAACATGTAGGTACATCAAGCAATTAGCAAGGTAGGTAGCATGTTGTCCTTTATTACTAGAAGATTGGAATAAAGAGCCTTGCTGTAAATGCACTGGATTTTGGTAAACTGAGCTGATATTCCCCGAATGTTAGTAGCAGTAGGAGTGATTTCAATGAATCAATATTCCAGAGGAATGTGACACGATAGGCTGAGGAATCTAAAATATGAAGTCAGAGCCTCAAAATCAGGGGTTAATTATTTCAGACTGAGATGACTCAGAGGTTTGTATACCTTTGGAATTATCTACACCAGTAGATTGTACATTCACTCCTGGCAGATTTTTGGTCGCTCATGGAATTGAGGGAGATACAGAGCAGAACATAAAGTGGAGTTGAAGCCTGAGACCAGAAATTAAACTTCGAATGAAGGTCACAATCTGTTGCTCGTCTTTCATGTTCTTGTGAAAAAGTTCTTCAATGGTTGTCATCATAGCCAAGACAAAAAGTGGAAAGAATCGTTGGAGATCGAACATTTCACCCCAGGACATTGTTACAAATTGCTCAGCATATATTCTTAGGCTGAATCATCTTCAGCTACGTCATCAATGCCTTTTCCTTTATTTCAAGTCAAAAGTGAGAATGTTCACAGATGATTTTACAGTGACTTGTACCATTTGCAATGGCTCTGCTTCTGAAACAGTTCCTGCCTGCATATAGAAAAACTTGGAACAACATTCAGGCTAAATCTGTCAATGCAAATAATATAAGAACATAAGAACATAAGAACTAGGAGCAGGAGTAGGCCATCTGGCCCCTCGAACCGGCCCCGCCATTTAATAAGATTGTGGTTGATCTTTGAGACTCAGCTCCACTTACCCGCCCACTCACTGTAACCCTTAATTCCTATACTGGTCAAAAATTTATCTAGCCTTGCCTTAAAGACATTCAGCGAGGTAGCTTCAACCACTTCACTGGGCAGGGAATTCCACAGATTCATAACCCTTTGGGTGAAGAAGTTCCTCCTGACCTCAGTCCTACATCTGCTTCCCTTTATTTTGAGGCGATGCCCTCTAGTCCTAGTTTCACCTGCTAGCGGAAACAACCTCCCTGCCTCCACCTTATCTATTCCCTTCATAATCTTATATGTTTCTATAAGATCTCCCCTCATTCTTCTGAATTCCAATGAGTATAAGCCCAGTCTACTCAGTCTCTCCTCATAATCTAACCCTCTCAACTCTGGAATCAACCGAGTGAATCTCCTCTGCACCCCCTCCAGTGCTAGTATATCTCTTCTCAGGTAAGGAGACCAAAACTGCACACAGTGCTCCAGGTGTGGCCTCACCAGGACCCTATACAGCTGCAGCATAGCCTCCCTGTTTTTAAACTTCATCCCTCGAGCAATGACAGACAAAATTCCATTTGCCTTTTTAGTTACCTGCTGCACCTGCAATCCCACCTTCAGCGATTCATGCACAAGGACACCCAAGTCCCTCTGCATAGCAGCGTGCTGCAATTTTTTACCATTTAAAACATAGTCCATTTTGCTGTTATTCCTACCAAAATGGATGATCTCACATTTAACAACATTGTACTCCATCTGCCAGACTTTTGCCCACTCACTTAGACTATCTATATCCCTCTGCAGACTTTCAGTGTCTTCTGCACACTTTGCTCTACCACTCAACTTAGTGTCATCTGCAAATTTTGACACACCACACTTAGTCCCCAACTCCAAATCATCTATGTAAATTGTAAACAATTGAGGTCCCAACACTGATCCCTGAGGCACACCACTAGCCATTGACCGCCAACCAGAAAAACACCCATTTACCCCTATTCTTTGCTTTCTACTGGTCAACCAATCCTATATCCATGCCAATACATTACCTGTAATACCGTGCAACTTTATCTTATGTAGCAGTCTTTGGTGTGGCACCTTGTCAAATGCCTTCTGGAAATCCAGATACACCACATCCACAGGTTCCCCATTGTCCACCATGCAAGTAATGTCCTCAAAGAATTCCACCAAATTAGTTAAACATGTCCTACCCTTCATGAATCCATGCTGGGTGTTCCCAATGGGACAATTTACATCCAGATGTCTTGCTATTTCTTCCTTAATGATAGATTCAAGCATTTTCCCCACTACCGAAGTTAAGCCAACTGGCCTATAGTTACCTGCTTTTTGTCTACTTCCTTTTTTAAACAGTGGCGTCACATTGGCTGTTTTCCAATCTGCGGGAACCACCCCAGAGTCCAGTGAATTTTGGTAAATAATTAATAGTGCATTTGTTATTTCCCCCATCACCTCTTTTAGTACCCTGGGATGCATTTCATCAGGGCCAGGAGACTTGTCTACCTTTAGCCCCATTAGCTTGCCCAGCACTGCCTCCTTAGTGATAATGATAGTTTCTAGGTCCTCACCTGCTATAACCTTCTTGCCATTAGTTTTCGGCATGTTATTTGTGTCTTCCACTGTGAAGACCAACACGAAATAACTGTTTAGTGTCTCGGCTTTTTCCTCATTCCCAGTTACTAAATTGGCCTTCTCATCCTCTAAAGGACCAATGTTTACCTTCGCCACTCTTTTACGATTTACATATTTATAGAAACTTTTGCTGCCTGTTTTTATATTCTGAGCTAGTTTACTCTCATAATCTATCTTACTTTTCTTTATAACATTTTTTTGTGGCTTTCTGTTGGCCTTTAAAGATTTCCCAGTCTACTAGTTTCCCACTACTCTTTGCTTTTTTGTATGTGTGTTTTTTCAATCTGATACTTTCCTTTATTTCCTTAGACATCCATGGCTGGCTCTCTCTTTTCCTACAGTTCTTCCTTATCACTGGAATATACTTCAGCTGAGCACTGTGAAAAATTGTTTTGGAAGTCCTCCACTGTTCCTCAATTGTCCCACCAAAAGTTTTTGCTCCCATTCAACCTTAGCTAACTCCTTCCTCATTCCTTCATAGTCTCCTTTGTTTAAGCACAGGACATCGGTACTGGATTTAACCTTCTCACGCTCCATCTGTATTTTAAATTCGACCAAACTGTGATCGCTCCTTCCGAGAGGATCCCTAACTGTGAGATCATTAATTATTCCTGTCTCATTACACAGGACTAGATATAGGATAGCTTGCTCCCTCGTAGGTTCCATTACATATTGTTCAAGGAAATTATCGCGGATGCATTCTATGAACCCCTCCTCAAGGCTGCCATGTCCGACCTGGTTTGACCAATCGATATGTAGATTAAATCCCCCATGATAATTGCTGTACCATTTTTACATGCATTAGCTATTTCTATGTTTATTGCCTGCCCCACCACGTTGTCGTTATTTGGTGGCCTATAGACCATACCTATCAGTGACTTCTTCTCCCTGCTATTCCTCATTTTCACCCAAATGGATTCAACGTTTTGTTCAGTAGAACCTATATCATCTCTCACTACTGCCCTGATATCATCCTTAAAAATCAGAGCAACACCACCTCCCTTACCTTCCTGTCTGTCCTTCCGAACAGTTTGATACCCCTGGATATTTAACTCCCAGTCATGACCATCCTGTAACCATGTCTCTGTAACGGCAACTAAATCATACCCACTTGCCATGATTTGCGCTGTCAACTCATCCACCTTGTTTCGAATGCTCCGAGCATTCAGATAAAGTGCCCTTATGCCAGTTTTTGCACCTTCTTTTTGGGTCCTATTACCTCCATTACTAACAACTCGAGTTCTCCTTCCCTTTAACTTTTTTCCTAATTTTCAATGGAGTTGAAGCTTCCTCGTCACCTGCTAACCTGCTGCTTTGCCTTACATTAATTGTTATTCTTCCTCTACGCTCGCTTCTCCCTTCCCCCCTACTTACTAGTTTAAAATCCTATTAACCACCCTATTCACCCTTTTCGCCAGAACACTGGACCCGGCCCTGTTCAGGTGGAGTCCATCCCAACGGTATAGATCCCTCCTGTCCCAGAACTGATGCCAGTGCCCCATGAAAAGGAAACACTCTTTCCCACACCACTCTTTTAGCCACGTGTTTACTTCCCTGATCCTCGCCTCCCTATGCCAATTTGCACGTGGCTCGGGCAGCATGTCCATATCCATGACAATTAAAAGTCAAGGAATTGCCATCTCCAATAAGAGAGAATCTACCCACTCCACCCACCATCCCCCACCCCACCAGACACACACACACACACACACACACACACACACACACACACACACACAACAAACTCCCAATCTCAACTACACCATCACAATCTTGGGGGTTACCACTGACTAGAAACTTAACTGGGCCAACAATACAAATACCATGGCTGCAAAATCCAATTACAGGCTGGAAATTTTGTGATGAGGAATTCAGGTTTTGATTGCCCAAATCCTGCTGCCATCAACAAGGCATGAGTCAGGAGTGCAATGACATACTCTCCATTTGGCCGGATGGATGTAGCTCCAACAACACTCAAGAAGCTTGACACCCCCTAGTGATAAAGCTGTATGCTTGAGAGGCATATGATCCACCAACATCAACATGAACTCACTCCACCATTAGCATACTGAGGCAGACTTGTGTATTCTGCACAAGATGCACTGCAGCAACTCAGCAGAATTACATTCCCAGCACCTTGGAATGTAAAGACAGCAGACTTATGGTCGCACCATCTGCAATTTCCACGCCAAGACACCTGACTTCAAACAATATCGTTATGTTGGCTGAACCAAAAATTGGCAACACCATTCAGAAAAGCATGGTAAGTGTAACTACATGAACTGTGGCAATTCAAAAGTTAAACATTGACACAATATCTGCAACTTTCACATGATCATGATGGTGGCAGCAGCAGGTTTGTAAAACAATTTGACAAGTGGAATACATAATCTCTTTTCAAAGAAACCTTAACATAGTAGGCAATTAGGAATTTCACAGACTGGTATATAAGAAAGTAGGCCAGAGGTTACTGTCGGGAAGGTTAGCAACTGTTGAGTCATACAGATCAGTTCTGAATGTTTTTAAACTATGTCACAGAAAGACAAAGGTTAGTAAAGGATTTTCAGATGGTTAAAGTCACAGGTGTCTCTCTGTTCTGTTAGCAATGAGAGGGAAGTGGGAAGAAATACAGTGCTGAAGAGGTTGTAGAGATAATGTGCAAAACACCATGAAGGGATTTAAAAATGGATAAGAATTGAATTTGGGATGGGTTCATCTATAGGGACAGCATGAAACAGACAGCAACAGCCTTATTAAGTTATATCATCACTATTATTAAGTGAACTGCACAATTAACCAAGTGACATGCTCACCAGATAATTACTACTTGTGATTCAAAGGTTAGCTTTCCTTTAGAAATGTGTGTTCTATTATTTCTTCTAATAGACTATTTGGCACAATAAATCTGAACTGTCAACTTGATTTAGTGCACAACCAAATTAAAGGAATAAATGCAAAATTTTTAGCTGACTTCTGAAAATCCTCAAGGCCCCAGCTTTGCTCTTTAAAGTTTGCAACTTGTAAAACACAAAATTTAATGTGTGATATTAGAATGTGCTTTAAAATATGTATAGAAATACATCTAAAATAAAGATTGTATATATTAAGCCATAAAATATAGTTACAGCATCACAAGTTGAATAGATCCATTTAACAAAATATATTTGGACTGGGCATTGTCGCTGTTATTGAGAAACAGATTAATTCACCAAAATAGTTTCCTTCAACTATATGTAGCAAAATTAAATCTCATGGTATAATGCTCCCATGGAAGACTGAACACAACTCATTTCAAATAATGTACAAATTTTGCACCAACTCTTCCACTTTCCCTGTATCATTCGGCCCATCGTGCACTGGCACCCAGTTGATGGTAGACCGCAAGAATTTTACAATGTGGTCATTTTTCACTTGTGGGCTTAGACTGCATCTGTCATTAGGCTATTGACTGTGATAAAAATATTTAATTCATTTTGGTATGATAGGATAGACATAGATACCGTGCTTCCACCTGCAGGCAAGATCAGAAGTTCGTTCCACAAACAGAAGATAATTACAAATGACAGTAACAGGGAATCTGACAGAAACTTGTTAAATAAACTACCCAGTCTCAGTCCCAAACAATGCAGCTTAAAATAATCCAGTGCTGATTCTCAGAGTCAAACAGTGGTTCTACAGAGGTGTAGGTGGGGTGTCATTCAACTCAGCAAATAATTAAAAAATAGAAGCCACACCACAAAGAGCAGGTGACAGGAACAGCACCGGTGCATTCATGGCAAAGCTAGTTAAAGTTGAGGGAGAGATGATTTGAATAATATCTTGATGGAATTGGAAGCAGCAGCATATGGGGAGTTTCATGGAGGCCATAACATTGCCCTGGACCTGTTGGGTCAAATCTGCAATTATTCATAACAAACTACATTGGACATATTATGTAGAACAACAGAGAACGGTCTGTTTCCACAATGTACAATCACACCAACAAATTTATGACGGCGAACTGACAACTCTCATCTTGAATGTGAGAGTTTAGTCAATCAACTGCAAAAGCTTCCGTATTTAGCTGAATTGTCCATTATTTTTCCATTTTCTTAATGGGTTGAGGGACCACAGAATAACCAATAGCAGCTGACCTTTTGTCCTGCCTTGTCAGAGAAAATCGTGTCGGGGTGATACCCCACCGACAACCCTAGAACAAGTATTGGTAGAGTTTGAGAAACGGTACTGGAATATTGTTGGTGACATTGTTCTGAACTGAGTCTGGCCAGCTCGTTTAACAAGGTCATTGCAACTTTTGATTTACTTGCTATGACAGTTGACCACAACACTAGGCAGTTCCTGTTGACTGCACAAGAATAATGAAATCACAATAAGCAGTGAGTTTTCAAATACTTTTTGTTTTACCCTCCAAAACTCAAACAATCTTTGAAGAGGACCATGTACACAATTTTGACTTTTAAGATCGTTCCTCAAATTTTTTAACAACTCTTAAAATCAAGTATCAACAACAATGAAACAAAAGCAACTCACATGACAAACCTTCAATTGTAATGCTGAAAATTCCATCATATTGTGGATAGCTTCTTGTCTGCCTGGTTCTAAAGAGCTTGAAGAAAATTATCCAAAATGTAAAGTTTGTGAACTTTCAAATTCACCAGAATAGCTTTTCCTTGCAAGTTGCCAGCAATCTTTAGCTTGGATACGTTCGGCCGAACGATTATCAATGTGTGGGAAAGAGTAACCTTGGGTCTTATTCAATCTAAGTTTTGAACAAGAGTCATACTGAGACTTGATGACTCAGTATACTTTGCCAAATTGCTAATAGCTCAGTAAATATCACAAATTTGGATTCCAACCCACAATAATTCCACAATTCTACTGGCCAGATAAGCCAATTATTTTTAAAGACCATAAGACATAGGAGCAAAAATTAGGCTGTTCGGTCCATCGAGTCTGTTCCACCATTCAATCACGGCTGATAAGTTCCTCAACCCCTTTCTACCCGTAACCCTTGATAATCAAGAACCTATCAATCTCAGTCCTAAACGTACTCAATGGCCTGGCCTCCACAGCCTTCTGTGGCAGTGAATTTCATAGATTCACCACACTCTGGCTGACGAAGTTTCTCCTTATCTCTGTTTTAAAAGGTCTTTCCTTTACTCAAGGCTGTGCCCTCAGGTACTAGTCTCTCCTACCAATGGAAGCATCTTCCCAACATCCACTCTGTCCAGACAATTCAGTATTCTGAAAGTTTCAATTAGATCCCCCCTCATCCTTCTAAACTCCAATGAGTATAGTCCCAGAGTTCTCAAACGTTCCTCATATGTGAAGCTTTCCATTCCTTGGACCATTCTCATGAACCGCCTCTGAACCCACGCCAGGGCCAGTACATCCTTCCTGAGATATGTTGTATTCCTTTTTTATGCCCAGTGTGCTACAGGCATTGGAACGCTCTTTAGCTGTCATATTTTACGTTGCTGTTAATATTGATTGCTTTCTGCACTCAACTCATTTACCCTTGGGAAGTTCTCTCTTTTCCTTGATCTATCTGCTTGGCTAAAGCTTTATATTTATTTTCTTGAGGCTCTCAAAAAATTGAGTGCCAAATTTAGACAAATTTTACCGATGTGAATTTTAGATTCACAATTAAATTGAGCCGAGCACTGTACATAAATCTTAAGCATGAGAATCTTTTAATACTGAGGAGAGTGGGCAAATATATGGGAACATGAAAATGCAAACAAATAAAACTGCTGTGTCATTGGTTAAATCTAAATGTAGGCCCTTAGTAGAAGTAAAACAATTTAGTTGCACATCCCTCCAAAGATATGACAGAGAACCAGTTGAGCGGGTTTGTTAAATATTTACGTTCTCATGCATCTATTGAGAGATCACTTTCCTTTATTTAGTTTTGATTTTTAATTGAACCGATACTGGTGCTAATTCTTCCTGGGATTTACCAGGTTCCGGGCTCTTAGTGAAGCTGGTTGTAATAAATCATTTATTTGAACCATCTTTCAAATTTTGCTATTTTCAAACATCATACCCAAGAGGATAAAATTCAGAATCCACAATTACACAACTGTGCATAATAAATTTAACTTTCAGTGAAAGTGGCCAAAGCTTTGCTTTAATTAGCTTGTTTCTGAGATTTGGGCAACTTCTTTACAAATAGGTTCAAAGCATTACATCAACAACCCAATGTATAGAGATAATAATACCAAATCAACACTTCAAATTTATAAATTTCAAGTCAGACATGACACTAAAACAGCATCACCATTAGCTGCATAACCAGCTGTTGGTTTGTCAGGCACAGGTTGTAATCAACCACTAAGTGAAGCACAAAAACATTTTGTAACTTCATATTCACATGCAAAGAATCCAAATAGCAGCTTATCTTACAAAAAACTTTAATAACTAATGAAGTTCAATTCGCTACAAAATCATAAATGAGTTTTCTTGCTTTGTTCAGTAAATGCTCAATTCTATTGAAACTGTCAACAAGGTGCCATTAATTCCCCCACTATCATTAAAGCAATATGTTGACCAATGACAGAAATGTTGAGAAATGTGAAATGTGTACCATTCCTCTTTGTGATGAGGGCGTTAACTCCACAACATTGATGCTCCCCATTGATCAAAAAACAAGAGGAGAAATATCCATGAAGCTTCATGCGTTTTTCAATAACTTGACTTATATTCTGACCTCACCTGTACTCTGCTGCTCTGTCCTCGTATTTTAATTCACTGTGTGTCCAAAGGCCAATCATCTCAAGTTGTAAATATACTTAACTATTGAGTACCTTTAGTCATTGGGAGAAGGAGCAAATCGAACATCAGCTGCAGGACAGCAAAGACTGTGATTCAATGAGGGTGCTTGTGATGCAGGGTAACGTACTTACCCTGAGCTAGAGACCCAGCTTCAAGTCCCACCTACTACAGGGGCGTGTAATAAAATCTGTTAACAGGTTGATTGGAAAATATCATTACCTGGATGGATACAAGAACAAACTGGTCCTGAAAACACTTTTTTGGGTTTTGCAGTGGAATGTCAGTGTTCCTACCTCTGGGTCAGAAGACTTGGGTTCAAGTCCCAACTTCTCTAGATGTGTATCATAACATACCTGAACAGGTTGATTTAGAAAAAAAAAACTAAGACTGTGATTCAAATAATGGCGAGTAAATCCTTTTCACTACTGGCGTCCCAAGATTGAAAATCCGTAAAGAAACGTTGACATAGTTTTCCACATCTATCTCTTACATAAATATCAATATCACCAATGAAGTCACCACACCTCACAACGCAACCAAGATGGGTAAACTGAGATAACAAGTTCTAGATTCAATCAGTAATAGTATGAACTGCAGATGCTGGAGAATCTGAGATAACAAGGTGTAGAGCTGGATGAACACAGCAGGCCAAGCAGCATCAGAGGAGCAGGAAAGCTGACGTTTCGGGCCTAGACCTAATTCTGATTTCATCGTGATAAAAGGTTCCCTTCCAAAATACCTTCGTAAATCAATTACAATCATTGTTTATCCTGACAAGAGTCGAAATGAGCCACTGCGAAGTTAGAAAAACCACTAAACTTCAAAAATCCCACACAACCACGTACAATGCAGAAGCAGGGCTTTTGAAAACTCGTGTGAACCACTGCCACTCTGCCGGGGTCCCATCCAACTGAAGGTGCCAGAAGTGAAAGTCTCGGGGTTTCGACCGTATGACCTCAGGGAAATGAGGGTCAACTGACAGGACAATTCTGAACTTGGTACTCAGCCTCTGCTCCAAGTGGAAACCTGGGGCCCTATGACAGCTGTTAGGGAGGGGGCAATGGCTCATCCTCCCCCCCTACTCACTGATGTTCAGAGTGGGGTCTGGAGGGGGTCTGGATCATCCCAACCCCCCCCCACTCCCGGAGCTTCAGGAACGCCTCTCCCCAGCCGGGCCGGGCCAGGCCGACAGTGCCCTCCGCCCTCTCTCACCTGAGCTACGCTGCTCCTGACCGGGAACTGCTCTTCGTTAAGCTTCTGCTTGAGTTTCTTGAACATCGTGCCGGCCGCCGGGGTAGCCCGAGAACCGGGGTGGGGAGAGAAATTGCGTGGGTCACCGACAGCCTCCACCGTCCCCGCCAGGCCCCGGCTCCCGGACTCCAGGCCTCACCATCCGGATTGCCGCACAGCGCATGTGCCGGCAACGTGGCCCCGGCAGCCAAAGGCGCGTGTCACACCCAGCAAAGACCAGCTGGGGGCGCTGCCTGCACCCAGGGCTCTTCGCAGGAGAGAGACTAGTAGTAAAGCGCTGTTTGCATCCAGAGCTCTGAGAGGTGAGGTAGCAGCGGGGCGCTAATTGCATCCAGGTCTCTGTCGACGAGAGGGTCCAGGAAGGGCGCTGTTTGCATTCCAAGGCTCTAGAAATAAGAGTGCAGCTGGGACATTTTCTGCATCCAGAGTTCTGGGGAGGTGAGGGTCCAGCAGCGTCAGTGTCTGAACCTAGGCTTCCTTGGAGGGGACGGTTCAGCAGGGGTTCGGTCTGTACGTAGAGATCTGAGAGGTGAGCCACAAGCAGGTGCGCTGTTTGTACCAAGAACTGTATGCAAGTGAGCTCAGCAAGGCTGCTGTTTGCATCCAGGACTCTTTGGAGGAGAGGGTGCAGCATAGGCACTATCCGCACGCATGACTCTTTGGAAAGGAGGAACTAGCAGGAGAACTTCTGCACCCAGGCCTTTGTGGAGGAGATGGTCCACCAGTGGCAGCGTCTGCACGTAGGTTTGAGGGGAGATGGGGAACCAGCAAGGGTCTACTTGCATCAAGGGCTCTGGGGAGGTGATGTCTTGGGTTGACTTCCCAATTCCCCAGGACTGTCTTGGAGCAATTAACTAAAAGCTTTCATCTTCGTTACATTGTTCACAATCTCAAGATAACATGTTTTTCCTTTTTTTGAAATGTTCTTTTAATAGATCATTTTCATTTATACTGTCATAGAGTCATAAAGCATGGAAACAGACACTTTGGTCAAAGCAGTACATGTTCCCAAACTAAACTAGTCCCACTTGCCAGCATTTAGCCCATATCCCTCCAAACCTTTCCTATTCATCAAGTTATCCAAATGTCTTTTACACCTAACTGTACCTGCATCTGCCACTTTCTCTGACAGTTCATTCCAAAAATGAACCATCTGTGTAAAAAAATGTTGCCCCTTGTATCCTCTTTAAATCTTTCTCCTCTCAGCTTAAAAATATGCCTCCTAGTTTTGAACTCCCCCACACTATGGAAAAGGCCCTTGTCATTTTCACCTTTCTATGTCCCTCATTATTTTATGAACCTCAATAAGGTCACCCCTCAACCTTTTACACTTCATATTTATATATTTATAAAAGTCATAATAAATTTGATTAGTGGTTAAAATTTATCTGTTCCAGAAAAATATTAATCATTTCTGGTTGCCCTGATATATGGATGCATGATACATCTTTGGACAGTGAGGGGGCCCAGCAGGGCCACTGACCACATCCAGGGCTCTGGTCTCTGAGTAATATAGTAAGTCTCCCCACTCACCCCCAATTACCCACTCACCCAGTGAAGCTCACAGTAAGATTCCAGGATACCATTTAAAAAGATCTGTGATTTAATGCCAGCTCATAAAAGGAAGAAGAATGAAAGGGCATTGTTTTAAAGTGATGTGCAAAAGAAGCAAGGGATGTGTGAAAAACTTTTCAACACAATATGCAGTTAGGATATGAATCCACTACCTAGAAATGTGAGGGAGGCAGGTTTAATTGAGGCATTTAAGAGGGCATTGGAATATTATTTGGATAGAAATAGTGTGCAAGGGTTTGGGGGAAAGGCAGGAGATTAGCACTAATTTGAATTGCTTGTGCAGGCACAATGCACTGAATGGCCACCTGCACCTTAGGAATTCTATGAATTGACTCATGTTTTTACGTCAGTTAACTTTCCCAGAAGTAGTCTTCATCCTCATTCACTTCATTACTGATTAATTTGTGCTTAAAATGGCTGCTGCAGCAACTGTAACTTGACAGAACAAAAACAAAGTTGCTGGAAAAGCTCAGCAGGTCTGGCAGCATCTGTGAAGAAAAAATCAGAGTTAACGTTTTGGGTCCGGTGACCCTTCCTCAAAACTGATGGTAACTTGACAGAAGCAGTTTATGGCATGTTTGACAGAACTGATGGGAACTTGACAGAAGCAGTTTATGGCACGTTTGAGCCCTCTTGAAAGGCCATTAGATGTTTTGATATGTGAAGATTCTATCACGTTTTGAAATGGATACAAGATGAAATTGTTTTTCTGACACACTGGTAAAACAATTACATTATAGTATTTTTAAGTTGATAGTTCCCCACTTCGTTCTACATGTATTAATTTAAGTTTTAGTAAGAAATTTGTCCTACTTATGAACAATAATGGTAAAAATATTGAATACAGAGGTTATTTTACAAAGCTGTTTCGCTAGAGAAAATGAGGTGGTTATGAATTCACTGCTTGAAACTGTGTTTTAATTTGGTCCATGTTGACGACAAGTTTGCCCTTCTTCGGGTGCTTTTGACCTATTTGCTTGCCAAAATTGTCATTTAAACTTTTAACTGGAGGAAATTAATCCAGAAAAGAAGTCTCAAAGGCTCAACCATTTGACAAGTACAAGAGGACTAATGTCATGTAATGGTTAGGATCAATGTACTGCTCAAAAGTATGCTGGAAGCAGTTATAATCATGGCTTTTATGGATTGGATAAGCAATTGCCAAAATAATTGTAAAGCAACTGGCAAAGGCTGGTGTGTTGAAAATTACCTGAGTTGCTTGTGCAGAGATCGGAGGTAGACAAAAAAGACTAAATAGCCATCTCTTGTGCTGCAACCATCTGGTGATTCTATTATAGTTGGCTATATTCTGTAATTCAATCAAATCATATGTACCTTAACTCCATCCATCTGCCTTGATCTAGCAATTTAGATCTCCATATTTAAGGAATTTTAGTGGAGGCAATACATCAATAATTCAATAAATTGGTGTCTGATGTAGTACAATTGTTCAATGTAATTATGCTTCACAATATCACATAATTGGGTGTCTTATGCAGCCTCAGGGGGTGTAGACAGAGCAATTATATGAATAAAATTCTTGGATCATACACCTCTGCAGACTTGTATTCTGCCTACAGTTTAGTCTATAGTAACAGTGCAATATGGTGGCTGTGCATGAAAACTTTGATGGAGATCATTGCCATTGCCTGACAGCTTTGAGTAGATTGCAGGCCTCAACAAAGCAGAAGAATAGTGAAAATGTTATTGGAGATTTAGCAGATAATGCACTGTCTTTGGTTTTGCTGCAAAGGCATGTAGTGAGCAGGTAAGTACTCTGTTGTATATGTACAGCTGACATCCTGATCATGCAGGGGTAAATGAGGAGAAACGTGTGTACATACTCCAATCTGAGAAAGAAGACCTCTGAGTGTGCTAAATTTATCATATCTAACATCAAGAGCATTCTAAGTGTGACAGCTTGAAAGATGAATAGATCAGAGACAAAATGAACATGGGAGTGCTGAATGATGTCTGACCACTTGCAGTCACAAGCTGAACTCAGCAAAGGAAACCCAACAGAGCACAGAACATGGGTCAGGAAACAGAACTGATCTGCGATTCAAGGTGAAAGGGACACTTTTGTCAAAAGCAATTATTCAATACAATATGTCAAGCATTAAAAAAAAATGCTCAGTATGTAAGAAGTCCAGTAGGATTTTTTAATAGGTAATGAACCAGAACAAATAACAGAAATAAGATCATGACATAGTAATGCTAAAACTGAAGATAAGTTGGAACTTAAATATTCCTCAGAAGAGACTAAGTCAAAACTATTCATCTTGTATTCATCAGAACTGAAATGCAAGAAAACCAATTTTAGAAATTAAAGAACAATTCAGACAATATAAGAGAGTATCAATTGATTGGACTATGGTTGGTATGGAGATGCAGCAGGAATTGTTAACTGATTAAATTCAAATGAGGCAAGTGAACTCTAGCTAGTCAGGATGCTGTCATGGGGACACAGCAAGATTTGCCTGTTTCCATCAGTTTTTTTTCATTGAAAAAGATGCAATGTGCGGACATGTGCTTTTTGCTTCTGGTCACGACTAGACGGGTCCATGGAGCAACTTATGAACAGTGAATTTGCAAAGTTGGTTTAGTCCATTTCACATTTTAGTGTTCCAATTTTAAAGAAACCAGAGCAATGCTTTGGTCTTAAACAATGTCTAAAGATTGTTTATCACCAGTTCAGTAATAAATTATTCTTGGGTAAACAATTGATATTTATTGATAAAATACAGGTACAAAGATTAAAATTAAGTATAGGTAAAATAAATTGATAGAAGTAAGATCATCCTGTTATTGTTGTTGGTCTGTTACTTTCTTGAAGACTCTCTCATTCTGAGGTTAAAGGATTGAAAACTTGAAATGTGGCTTCCACGGGTAGACTGAGCAGATCAGGTTCTTTGAAGGTGTGAAGGCACTTTTCGTTGCTTTTATGGTGCTGCAAGTTGTCTTTGTTAGCATGGTTCATCATTGGTTTGCCTTTTTCCATCTCCTTGTCTAGAACCCTCTCTCTTTCTCTGTGATGGTGTTTCTCAGAGGTAGTCTTGGAGATGTGCTTAAGATGAATTCTTATAGACTGTCTTAGACAGGTCAAAAGCTTAAGATAGCTGCTATAATAATGTTGATAAACCTTTCCACAAAACAAAGTAAATGATAGCCTAGAGATAGTAAGAACTGCCGATGCTGGAGTCAGAGGTAACGTAGTGGGGAGCTGGAGGAACACAGCAGGCCAGGCAGCATCAGAGGAACAGGAAAGCTGACGTTTCGGGTCGGGACCCTTCTTCAGCATAGTCTATTCTTGTTAGTACATATAAGACTGCAGTCTTCTAGATCGTGGCCTATTATCTCATTAATGCAACTTTTCTGCACTATCTCCATAACCTTTGACATAATTAGTATCTGAAAACTATCTGTTTCTCTCTTGAACATGTTCATTAATTGATCTTCTGCAGTCCTTTGGGATAGAGAAATCCAAAGATTCACACCCTGTTAAGTGAAGAAATCCTTCCTCATCTCCGTCTTAAATGACCTGTCCCTTATTCTGAGATTACATCTTATAATTGAGACTCTCAGGTCAGGGGAAATATTTCATCTACATTAGTATCCCTAGCACTTTTTCTCTCTTGATAATTATTGTATTATGTCCTTTCCTCCTTTTGTCTCGTGAATATTTAATAATTTGGAATGCTATTATTGTCTTCTACTATGAAGACTGATGCAAATTATTTATTCAGCTCCTTTGCCCTTTCCTAGTTGCTCATTATTAATTCCCCAGCCTCACTCTCTAAATGACCTTTAATTTCTCTTTTTCTTTCCATGTATTTAAAAATGCTCTTATTGTCCATCTTGATACCACACACAAATTTACCCTCAAAAGTTTATTTCCTCCCTCTTTATTTTATTTGGTTGTCTTTTCTTGGTTTTTAAAACCTTCCCCATCAGCTATCTTACCAGGAAACTTTGCCACATTGTATGTTTATTCAATCGCATGCAATCCTTAACTTCTCTGGTTAACCATAGTTGACTTAATCCCTTCCGAGAATCCTTCTTCCTTGCTGGAATATGTCCTTACTGTGAGCTATGAACTATTTTCTTGAACATCTACCATTGTTCCTCAACGATCTTTGCTGCCAAACACCCAACTGAGTCCAGCCAGTTCTTCCCTCATTGCTTAATAACCACCGTTATTCATAACTGGCACATTGAATCAAACCCAAATTCGTCCCTCTGAAACTAGACGCTAAATTCTACCATCTAATAATCACTGCTTCTAGGGGGATCTTTCACTCTGACACAATTTGTCAAACCTGCCTCATGATACTTCACCTGATCCTTGGTTGGATCCACAACATATTGTTCAATAAAACTCTCTTGAATACATTGTATGAATTCCTCCCATGGCTTCCTCTGTCAATCTAACAATCCCAATCTTCATGAAGATAAAAGTCATCCATTAGAAATGACATGCCTTTATTACATGTTCTCATTATCCCTTGATTTTTCTTTTATTCGTCCCACTGTATAGTTATTGTTATGAAACAACCCCAAACAATTCTCAGATTTCTTCTCCCAACGCGATACTTTCCAGAACATGTGTCTTTTGGCAGTGATGTTATCCAGTGGTCGGCCCTCTCCAACCTCTTTTCTACCTGTTTTCTACCTCTTGACCCTCATCACTCTCGGTTTGTTTTCAGCCCTTGAACCTCTGCTCTCTCTTGGTGCTATCCAGCTCTTCAACCTCTACCCTCTCTTGTTGCTTTGCAGTTCTTCAACCTTAGCTCTCTCTCATTATTTGCGAATTCTAAGACTGCTCCACTCACATGCTGCTTTCGATCTCTCAGACCCCTCCTCCTTGCATATTTGTGACCTCTCAAACCCCACCCCACTTTCTTTGTTTTACAACTTTCATCTCAATCGACACCTCATGCTGTTTTTCAGCTCTAATATTCCTGCTTGAACAATTTTCGAGCTCTCGGAGCTCTTCCTCTTTTGCGCTGTAGAACATGTACCTATCACCACTTGTGCTGCTTTCTAGCTGTTGACACTATCCCCTCTTGCACTGTTTCTCTGACCCCACTCTCTTGGGGTGTATACTGCTCTCTGACCCTTCTCTCATGCTCTTTTCTAGCTCTTATCCTATCAAGCCCTAGGCTTTAGGTGAAATCTGGCACGACTCCCCTCTTTCTGTTTTCAAGCTCTTGGATCTTTCCCACCTGTTGCACTTTTCTCGTTCTTGAGCCTCTCCCATCCCATGTTGTTGTCCATTCTTTGAGCATCTTCTTTCTCGCACTGTTATGCGGCTCTCAGGCCTCTTCAATCCAATGCTGATTTCTAGCTCTCCATCCTCTCCTGTCAGCTGCAATCTTCCACTCTCAAACCGGTCCTATGTGGCACACTTTTCCATCTCATCTGGTGCTGTATTCAGGAACCCGGGCAGTTCCTTCTCAGACTGTTTACGAGCTGTCGTGCCTCTCTAATCTGTCTTAGTTTCTGACTTTTGGGCAGCTACCCTCGGCTGTTTTCCAGCTCCCGGTCTTTTCCATCTGGTGCAGTCTTCCAGCTTGAGATTATCCAGTCTGATGCCCTTTCCTGCTTTTAGATCTCTCCCACCGCCAGCTATCAGTCCTCTCCCCTCTGGTATGGTTTTCCAGCTTGGCCCGCTTATCTGGAGCAGTTTTCTGGCTCTCAAGCATCTCTCAACCATTGTTGTCCAGGTTTTGGGCATCTTCTCTGATATGCAGTTTTCTTGCTCTCAGACCACTCCAAACAGATGTTATTTCACAGCTCTCGGAAAATTTCCTCTCATTGTTTTCCAGCTCTCTGGCCCTGTTTTCTAGCTGTCAAGCCAGACCCATGTGGCACACTTTTCCGCCTTTGGGCTACTCCCACCTGACGCTGTGTTGCAGTGCTCAGGCACGTCCTCCTCAGACTCTTTTCTTGCACTTAGGCCTCATTGGTCTGGCACTGTTTCTGACTCATAAGCCTCTCCAGACTGTTGCAGTTTTCTAGCTCTTTGGCACCTCTACCTTGGCTCTGTTCCACCTCTCTGGCCCTTTGAATCCAATTTAGTTTTCTGGATTACAGACTATCTAATCCGGCACCATTTTATGGTTTTCCAGTTTATCCCACCGACAGATATTGTTTTCTGGCATCCAGTTCTTGAGTGTCTCCTGTCTGGTTCAGTTTTGTAGCTGTTTTCTGGATCTCCAGCCTCTCCGTTCTCGTGCTACTTTTCAACTCTCCCATAAGGGGTAAACAACATGTCCACATCTACTCTGTCAAGTCCTCTAAGGATCTTCTATGTTTTAATAAGATTACCATTCATTCTTCTATATTCAAACAACTGCAAGCCAAAACTACTCCCTTATCTTCATAAGACAGCCCTTCCATATTGAGCGAATCTTCTCTGAACTGCCTCCA
>NC_063335.1:6140630-6144129 GCF_021869965.1 Rhincodon typus
TGTCCCGCAGCGGCGGCAGAGTGAGCACAGGCCAAGTCACGGACCGAATATTGGAGCAAAGGCATCAGAACGAGCACAGGCCGGGCCAAAATCCCGGAGCGATGGCAGCAGGGGAATCCCAAGTCCCAGAGTGGCACGAGATAAAGCAAAGCCCAGTATAGCGTGAATTACCTTGTTGCTGCTGAGTGCCGGTGAGGAGTAGTCTGGAGGCTGGAGTGATGCAGGACAGTGGTTGGACTTGGGCCTAGTGTCATGTCCTGAGCTACAGCAGTTTGGAATTTTTTTACTGGACTATAATATGAATCCTTTTCACAATGTAATAACTAACTCATTCTCAGACACTCAGTAATACTACTGCTTTCCTTTTAATCCTCTTTTGTATAAGACACTTCTTTCTTACTCTAAGATTTGTACCTAGTTACTTGTACCCAAGATGGCACCATTAAAAGGCAGCCATTGTAAAAACTTTTCATTGTACTCCTGTACTGGAGTACAAGTGACAATAAAAGATATTCAAATTCATTCAGACCGACTATCAACTTTTATGAGCTTTTCATCCTTCACTGTTCAAGAAAAGGAGGAGAGGGAGAAAATATGGATCAGAGGTCTTGTCTGTCTGACAGCGGTCATTGGAAGAAGTATTGGCATCGTCTAAAAAATCTTCAGCAATGTCCTTAGAAAAGCATTGTGTAATCAGAATAAGCTTGATTTTTCAGAAGGAATTTCTTGAACCAATTTGTTTAAGTTTTTAATGTAATTAATCTGATTAACTCAGTTGACTAGATAACTAATGTGTGAACTGGAGTAACAAACAGTGCAGCTTCAATACACATTCTGACATGGGGTGAACTTGAGACCTGCCCCTGAAAGTACAAAGTAACGCCAAGCCACCATGGACAAAAAAAACTACCATTGTAAAACCACAGGGTGAAGAATTAGCAAACAATGAGCTAAGGACTGCCTTCGGTCAGAGCTTAGAAATGAATAAATAAATAGTATGAAAGAAGAGGAATCAAACAATGTAATATGTGAATTTCTAAAAGACCTTTCATAAAGTGTCACCCAAACCATTGCTCCATAGGCAGTGGTCCATAGACTTTATTATTGTGTGTTAGCAGGGATCAGCAAGCACAGAGTAGGGATAAATGGAGCATTTTCAAATTGACAAGCTGTGACTAGTGAAGAACTGTCCAGATCAGTACTGGGCCTGAATTACTTACAATCTATATTAATGACTTAAAAGAGGCAGAGAGTAAAGTATCTGACTTTGCTGATGATAAAGAACTTCAGTGGAAAGGGAAACTGAGTGCAGACTGCAGAGATATTTCCAGGTTAAATGAGTGGTAACAGATGACAGATTTTAGTATTGGGCTACGTGAGGTTATTCACTTATTGCAAGAGTAGAAAAGTAGAATTTATTTTAAACAGCATAAAACTTGTAAATGCTAATGTTAGAGACTTGTGTACTTGCACAAGGAACATAAACCAATAGAACTACAGAAAAATAATAGCATAGAAAAAACCTTTGAGCCCACAATGCCTTGCTGACTAAGAAAGTTAGGGCTCATTCTAATCCCGCTTAGCACCTGATCAGTAGTTTTGGAGGATACAGTACTTCATTTGAAGTCCAAGATCAGCATAAATCTAATTCAAAGTGGAAAACATTTGATAGGCCAAATGATTGACTCCTCCCACTTCTTTTGTAAGACCATAAGACGTAGGAGCAGAAATTGGGCAATTTAGCCCATCGAGTCTGCTCTGCCATTCAGTCACTGGTTGTACGTTTCTCAACCCCAGTCTCCTGCTTTCCACCTGTAACCCTTGATCCCCTTGACAATCAAGAGCCCTATCTATCTCTTAAATATATGCAATGACCTGGCCTCCACAGCCTGTTGTGACAATTAATTCCATAGATTTGCCACTTTCTGGCTGAAGAAGTTTCTCCTTCTCCCCATTCTAAAGGGTCTTCTCTTTACTTGAAGAGTGTGTCCTCGGGTCCGAGTTTCCCTTGCCAGTGGAAACATTTTCCCGATGTCTACTCTGTCCGAGCGATTCAGTATTCTGTAAGTTTCAATTAGATCCCCCGACATCCTCCTTAAACTCATTGAGTGTAGGCCCAGAGCCCTCAACCGTTCCTCCTATGTTAAGCATTTTGTTCCTGGGATCATTCTTGTGAACCTCGTCTGGACCTGCTCCACGGTCAGTACATCCTCAAAGAATTGTAACAGATTTGTCAGGCATGACCCTCCCTTGATGAAACCATGCTGACTTTGCCCTATTTTACCATGCACTTCCAAGTGTATAGAAACCTCAACCTTCACATTGGACTCAAGTCTTTCCAATGACCAAGGTCAGGCTGATCGGCCTGTAATTTTCTGCATTGTGCCTTACTCCCTTAAACGGCGGGCGGAGGGAGTGCGGTTTACATTAACGATTTTCCAGTCCTCTCTGACCTTTCCCGACTGCTAATTCCTGAAAGATCACCACTAGTGCCTCCACCACTTTTTTTCAGCTGTCCCCGTCGGAACTCTGGGATGTAGTCCATTTGGTCCAGTTTTTCTGGCACTTTCTCCTTGGTGGTCACCATACTCGCATCTGCCCCCCGACTCTTGAATTTTTGGGAGATTACTCATTTTCTCAACCATAAGGACTGACACAAAGTACTTATTACCTCAACCATTTCTTTGTTCCCCATTACTACTTCTCCCATGTCATTTTCTAGTGGCCGAATGTCCACTTTTGCACCTCTTTTGCCCTTTACATATCTAAAGAAACTTTGCAATCTTCTTTTATATTGCTGGCTCGCTTACACACTTAATCTTTTCCCTCCCTTTATTTATTTTGTTGTCCTGTGTTGGTCTTTGTAGGCTTACCAATCCTCTGGTTTCTTGCTGCCCTTTGCTATATTATTTACTTTCTCTTTTGCTTTTATGCTATTGTGCTCATTGGACAATACTAAATCCAGAATTGCCTGTTCAGTAGTGGGTTCCACCTCAAGCTGCTCCAAAAAGCCATCTGATAGACATTCCACAAATTCCTTTTCTTGCGATCCACTACTAACCTGTTTCTCACAGTCCACCTGCGTATTGAAATCCCCCATGATCACTATAAGTTTGCCTTTCTTACATGCTATTTCTATCTCGTGTAGTGTGCCCCAAATCCTGACTAGTTTGGAGGCCTGTATGTAATGGGAGTTATTTTTTTTAAACCTTTTGCGGTTCCTCAACTCTACCCACACAGATTCTGCATCAGCTGACCCTACTTTGTTCCTACTATTGATTTAATTTTGTTTCTTATTAATAAGGCAACCCCACCTCTTCTGCCCACCTGTCTGTCTTTTTGATAGAGATAGTAGGAACTGCTGATGCTGGGGTCTGAGATAACAAGGTGTGGAGCTGGAGGAACACGGCAGGCCAGGCAGCATCAGAGGAGCAGGAAAACTGATGTTTCGTGTCGGGACCTGAAACGAAACGTCAGCTTTTCTGCTCCTCTGGTGCTG
>NC_063335.1:6144529-6165630 GCF_021869965.1 Rhincodon typus
CAGCACCAGAGGAGCAGAAAAGCTGACGTTTCGTTTCAGGTCCCGACACGAAACATCAGTTTTCCTGCTCCTCTGATGCTGCCTGGCCTGCCGTGTTCCTCCAGCTCCACACCTTGTTATTATGTCTTTTTGATAGGATGTATATCCTCCGATATTTAGCTCCTAGTGCTGATTCCCTCGCAGCCCCATCTCCATGATGCCTGGCTTGTCATAACTACCAATTTTGATGTGTACCATAAGCTCATTTACCATATTTCATATACTACGTGCATTCAGATACAGCGCCTTCAGTCCAGCATTGACCAACCTTCTTCTCATTGTCGTTAGTTTATCCAGTGTGCTTGAAGTTTGATTCCTATCCCTTTCCAAACACTGTCATATTTTGTGTGCCGGAGACTTTAACAGCCTTTCCTGAAATCTCCTTTCTTTCCGTTTTTTCATACTTTTCCATGCAGTTGAAGCCACCCCCACAGATGTTAACCTGCTGCTTTGTTTCCTATTGGCTACTATACTAATTGGAGTTTTACCCTTCCCCATTCGCTTGCTAGTTTAAAGTCCTATTGACTAACCTATTTACCATTTTCACTAGAACAATTGGTCTCAGCTCAGGTGGAGAGACTGTCCTAACGGTACAGATCCCTCCTGTTCCAGTACTGATGCCATTGCCCCATGAAAAGGAACCCCTCTTTCCCACACCACTCTTAGCCACATGTTTACTTCCCTCATTCTTGCATTCCTATGCCAATTTGCACGTGGCTCGGGCAGTAATCGGGAGATTATTACCGTAACATTAGACAGCAAACAGCGTAGACATTTGACCTAATCAGTCCATACCAGCATTTGTGCTTCATAATTCGTCGTCTTCCTCATCTGACTTTATCAACTTCTGTTCCTTCTTCCTCATACTTATCTGGCTTCTGCTTAAATGCCACTATAAATTTCTTCTCTGCTCAGTCCTATCATTAAAGTCCGTGTTACCACCATAAAGAATTTTTTCTGCCTTCTCAGTTGATTTCTTGGTGATTCTATATATTGATGGCTTTTAGATCTTTTGTTCCCTAGTAGTAGTCAGACTGTGGATGAAGTATTTCATAATTGTAAAGACTTCTATTAAGTCACCCCTCAGCCATCCTTCAAAAGATAGATCAGCCTGTTCATTGTTTGATCATAGACCTAACTGTGTATTTCTGGTATTGCCCTTTCTTCCTCATGATCATCATTTCACTTTTTCTATAATATAGCAACCAAAACTGCACGCAGGATTTGGGTGTTATCTGAGGCAATTTCAACCCAGATTTAGCATAACTTATCTATTTTTCTATCCCTCTGGAAATAAGTCTTTGAGTGACACTCTAGATGGCTGTTGCCTGCCCAATGCTGGGGTTCTGGACATCTGCTCAGGGCTAAAGTGTAATTTTGTCATGGTAGGGGAGGATCCAGTTGTTGTAATCCAGGAAGGAACTAACGACATAAGTAGAATGAGGAAATAAGTAAAAGTAAACTCAACTGCTGATGCTGGAAATCTGAAAGAAATACTTAGTTAATCTGGCAGCATCTGTGGAAAGAAGGCAGTTAATGTCTTCCAAGTCCAGTGATATTTTTTCAGAACTGGAAAGATGTCCTGTGTAGGGAATTTTAGGAGGTAGGCACTAAATTAAAAAGCAGAACCTCAAAGTTCATGCTTTCTGCATTGTTACCTAAACCAGGTGCAAATTGGAATAGGGTACATGAAATTGGAAAGATGAAAACTTGGGTCAAAGGCTGTTGCAGAAGAGGTGGGTTCTGGTCTGTGGAGCACTGGCACCAGTACTGATGGAAGTAGGGTTGTACCAGTGGGGCAATCTATTTTGAGTTTTGCTGGAAGTTTGTGAACTGCATTCCGAGGAAATAGGAGGCGGCTTGGTGGTAGGAGATCAAAGGTGGAAACGTATGTATGACATTTAAGACGAGGTAGAGTAAAATAGTCGGAGGGTCAGAGAATGGCAGGAAGTTCATCACCAACCAGTATTAAATGTTACAAAGATAACAAAAAGATAAAACTGAAGGCTCTCTTTATGAATAAGTATCATATTCACAACAAAGTAATTTAGTCGCACACATAAAAATAAATGATTATGATCTGATAGCCATTATGTTGCATGATGTCAAGAATAAGGCCCTGAATGCTGAGTAATGACATTTGAGGATACAAAACTAGTCAGAGGTAGTGAAGTAGCACTGTTAATGAAGGATAGTGCTACTCTGATGGCATTTCGTTCAGGTGATCAGGATACAGAAATTGTTTGGGTGGAGATGAGGAATTGTAGTGGGAGGAAGGGAAAAAGGCAAGAGTTTCCACAAGTATTTAAAAATGTAAAGAAAAAGTAAAGTGAGCATTAGTACTGTAGAATAGTGAGTTAATAGTGGATAAGATGGAAATGGCAGAAGAAATGAACAAAAGTTTACTTCTGACTGCACTAGAGTAGATACAAAAAAAATGTCAAGAATAACTATATGTCAGGAGGTAGAAAGGAGAGAGAATCTTGGTGAAATTGTTATCACAAGGTGTTATGTTTCAGTTGGGGTAACGTTATGGTAATTCAACTCCATTATTCCCAGAGTTCTTGGAAAAGTTAAAGATTGTTAAAAAAAACAAAATATCCCACAATTTGCCGATCTGTTACATTACTATTGACAAAGCATGGGCCAGGTTAGTTGCACACTAGCTACAAGTAAACAGTTACGAACTATTGGCATATAACTAATTAAAATCTCTAATTCCCTAATGAGCACACTCTCGCTCATGTAAAAAAAATCTTATTATTCAGAAGTCACGGGTTACAGCAACAGCAAAAATAAAGAACTGGTTTTCTTCAGGCTTAAAATGTTTTTTACTGCAGAGAACAGAAAGCAAACTTTTAAACTGCTGATGGTCGAAGCTTATTTGCATCCTGTTCTCGTCCAAAGCTGATTAGTTATCTGAAAACCAATCACACAATTATTGCTGGCAGAAGACCTTTGTCATTGATTTGTAGAAGAGTGACCAGTTACTGATTGACTACTTGCCAACCAAAGCTCCATTTGTGTACAGTCCTTCAGCTCCAGTTCATTTGCAACCACTGCTGTAACTCACAGCTGTGCAAACTGTGGTCACAAAAAGTAAGTTATTTCCTTTCAAACCATGCAGCAATCTTTGCAATCCCTGATTTTGAAATGGTTCTTTCCTCATTTTCAGTTCACAATTTTAAAATAACACTGACATTTATAAGGGTCAAAATGGACTTCTTAAGGTCTTTAAAATCTGATGAGGTAGTAGATTTATTTTGATTTTGCAAATACCCTAGGTCCTGAAAGTATCCCATCAGCCTGAAAAGAAGCAAATATAACCTCTGGGAGGCAGAAAACAAGAAAACTTTTAAGACTGAGATAGCAAGAACTGCAGACGCTGGAGTCAGACAGCAATGTGGAACTGGAGGAACATATCAGGCCAGGCAGCATCAGAGAAGCAGGAGAGTTGACGTTTCATGTTGGGACCCTTCTTCAGAAATGGGGAGGGGGAAAGGACCTGGGAAATAAATAGAGAGAGGAGGGGTGGGGCTGTGGAAGGTAGGTGGGATGGTGATAGGTGAGTGCAGGTAGGGAATGGTGGGGATTGGTCAATGGGATGGGTGGGGTGGATAGATGGGGGAGAAGATGGACTTGACATTTTGAAGGTGTTAAAATCCACCTTTTTAAAAGAGGTTAGAGATAAGCATTTAAAGGAACATAGTGTATTTGTGAAGAGTCAGCACAGTTCTGTGAAAGTGAAATCATGTTTAACCAATTGTTAGATTTATTTGAAGGAGTAACATGTTGATAAAAAGGAACTGCTTGGATTTCCAGAAGGCCTTTTGATCAGGTTCCACACCAGAGGTTATTATGGAAAATTAGATCTCATAATAGAGGAAGGTACCATATTAGCATGAATAGCTGGTGGAAAATGAAATGCGTAAGTTTTTGTTTTGATTAGCAGGGTGTGCTGAGTGGCATTCCACAGGATGATTGTTTTGGGACCTCAGCTATTTACAACTTGCATCAATAATTTAAATGAGTTCAATGAAGGCATGTATCTAAATTCAAAGATAATACATAGATGAGTAGGTAAGTATGGTGTGAAGTAAACATGAGTTTGTAGATGGATAGTGTTTAAGTGAGTAAGGAAAGCCTGGCAGATGGAATGTAATGCAGGGAAATGCGACGTGTTTCTGGCAAAGTGAATAAATGAAAAAAACAAGCTATAACTTAAAAGGAGAGCAACTCTGGAATTCTGAGGCCCCTAGGGAACTTGGTATTCTCATGCCTAAATTACAAAAGTCACTATGCAGGTACAGCATTTGATCTCGAAGACTAATGGATGCTTTATTTATGATGAGAAGAACTGAACATAACAGTAAAGATGTTAAGTTGTACACAATATTGGTGACACCACTTCTTAAATTATGAGACCAAAATCAGCATTCGAGGACTAACATAAATTATAAGCAGTTCCACTGAGTTTTAAGAGATGGATAGCTAGAATGAATGGATTGTCATTTGAGGATAGGTTGAGCACACTGTTCTGTTTTACCCCACTGGAGTTGAGTGTGAGGGGTGACTTGAAGTGTTTAGATCCTGAATGGCTTTGTGGGTGAATCCAGAACTGGAGGGCACGGTTTAAAAATTAGTTTTGGTCCTTTATTGAAACAAGATGAAGAAAATTTTTATTTTGAGGTTTCTGTGACTTCTGAACACTGCCTCACAAAGTGGAGTCATTGAATTTCCTTAATGTAAAGGTAGGTAGATTTTTGCCTGGCAAGGGAATATCATATTATCAAGTGTAGACCAGATATGGAATTTGAAATACAAACAGATCAGGTATGATCTTATTGAATAGCAGTGCAGGCTTAAGGCCTGCTGCTGATTGTATTTTATATTCATGTATGTTGTTTCAGATTCTAAGTCTTTTCATGGCTTTTGCAGTAGCTTTGCCAACATGTTTCCACCCTTGAAACCTTGGTTTCTTACTATGCTGCCTGTTGCATTCTTCATCCAGTGACCCCATTCACAAGCTTGGCTTGATAGCAGCATTTTCAGTTTCTTCAGACCTGCTATCAAATTGCTCTATGTCTTCACAGTAACTTCATCAAAATGACTTGGTTTGGCTACTCCTTCAGTAACCTTCCATCAACCTTTTCCCAACCTTTCCTCTTTCTGCACTGTAGGGATTCTCTGATACAGTGATTCTACTTTTGTATCCAGTTTTTCTGACAGGTACTTCAGAATGTATTTCATTGATTTTACAGATTATAGGAAAAAAGTAATGCCACTACATAGGGATAACATTAAACATAATGCGTTTTGAATTAGATGAGTTCTCATCTCTTCATGTGTGGCTAAAACACTTGGATTTGTGACAAGTCATGTTCCATAGGGAACCCAAGTTGATTCACTTTTCTGGTGAGCAATGCAAATGGTCTCTTAGCAGTTATGGCATATTTGCTTAAGACATCATGCAAATGAATAGATAAGCGTGTTTTCAACACCATTTGATTCTATTTAAATCAATTAAGTAGCTAGGAGAGGTGGTATTGGTGTTTGTTTTCTGAAAAATTCTGTACATGAACACAGATGAATTGCCAGTCTAATTGGCGATCAAAATGAAAGTATTTAGTTTAACTGACTTAATTGATAACTATTAACAAGAGATTTTTTTTCAAATACAACATTGTGGTGTTTCATTATCTGTTGAAGGTGGTAACTTGACCTCTTGAACTTCAGCAAAATACGTTGATCGTACTGAATTTTAAGCACTGTAGCAATAAGAGACAATTTTGAGAGAATGCAGTGTGGAGCTGGAGGAACACAACAGATCAGGCAACAGCAGAGGAGTAGCAAAGTCTATGATTTGGGTCGGGGTCCCTCCTTCAGAAGAAGGGTCCTGACCCGAAACGTCAATTTTCCTACTCTTCTGCTGCCTGGCCTGCTGTGTTCCTTCAGCTCCACACTGTGTTGGCTCTGACTCCTGCATCTGCAGTTCCTGCTATCTGAGTTTTGAGAGAATAATGTTTTAATCAAAATGGCATGTAACCAGAATAGGTTGTGAGAATTTGACATTTTTTTTGACTAGTAAAATAATTTTGAGGACAAGATTTAAACAGGTAGCAATGAAGTTGATGAACCGGGTTCTCTGAATTGAACTGAGTGTCTTGAGGAAAGACATGGGAAGCAGTTCCACACCGGGTTCTCTGAATTGAACTGAGTGTCTTGAGGAAAGACATGGGAAGCAGTTCCACCCTCTCCATCCCAGTGGATTGTTGTTTCTGTTGCTAGGACTCTACGCAAAAATACTTATTTTAATATCGTAAGAAACTGGATGCATATTGTTCTGATAGGACGGAAGGTTATCGCAATGAGATTTAAGGATCTCTGTTGTGTCTTTGTCACAGGTATATGGAACCTGATGGGGCCACATATCCAAACTAAATTAGTGTTCACCTTAATTTCCATTTAACTTGAGTTATGGATGCTTGAACAAATCTTGGTATACCTACTTTCAACTTATTGATGAAGCAGTTTATATTAACAACAGACCTTTCCAAATATTTTGTCCATGCTGGGATAAACCAAGGAATAAGAAATAGAAGCACAGGGAAGTTTAGTTTCTCTGTAGAAGATTAGAAATAGTCTACGACCAGATTTTGGGTGACTAGATGCTTGAGAGCATTGCAGTTATATTGAGATGTGAGTTTTTCTTAGTGGAGTTGGAGAGAAATTTCAGTTTTGTCTTGGCTTTGTTTGTTATATTTTTGTACTGTGGAAGGAATCTTAATGCTGTAGACACATGGTGCCCATTCTGCATTTTGAGCCTTAAAGATGTAAGCTGTGAAACCTTGGGACCATACAATGTTAAAATTCCTATTTCTGCTCACATGCATGTGTATAGTCTTGGTGTTTCTAAATTTATTTTCATTAAGGCAATAGGATGGAAAAACACCCTCTCTACACAGATTGTAGGCAGGTCAGACAAGTGACTAAGGTTTATTAAATGCAATAAGAGCACTGAGTACACAGTTGCTTGGAGTTTTGATTTTCACGTGACCCTGCAACTGTACTTTGACACAGGTTGTGCAGGGTTACCGTTTGTTTGTGATCTTTAAATGATTTGAGTCACACTAGGTAGAAGACTTCCAATGTTAGCAGAATTCCTTGTGTACTCCTTTCTGCTTTGCTGATCTTGCATATAAAATAATTAAAACTGAGCTAGATGTATCCTGTCGCACTTATGAATCACACCCATCTTTGCTCTTGTACACGAGTTCCCTATCTTAAACTTCAAAATTTAACATCTACACATGAAAGTTCTGCCATGGTTCTGCTAAATCCTACTCGTGCAAGGTATACAAACTGAAATGCCATCTGAATTTGTTTTCAGTCTGATTTGTGATGCATTCTCTCCCCTTTTATTTGCTATTCCATCAGCCAAAGAGTTCTCAGCCACATAGTTTTGGAATTGTCTGCCAAAATCCCTCAACCTCTGCATCTTAAAAGCTTGAATGCTGGGTTTGCTCACTCCGTCTTGGGCTGTGGCTGAAGCTTGTTATTTAAAGGATATTCTGTGCAAAGGTGCTTTTTGAAAACATGCTTTTAACGACAGTTTCAAGTCACTCTTTAATTTTGTAATGATATAGGTGTGTAACCCATATCTTTTCTCATTTGATGCAAACTGCTACAAAATTATCTATGACAGTTGAAAGCTGTGAAAATGACAAAGTTCTACATGCTCCACCCCACTCCAGTTTTCTTGTTACCCTGGTCATTATTGAGATAGAACATAGAACATAACAGCACAGTACAGGCCCTTCGGCCCTCGATGGTTTCACAGGTCGGCGCAACAATCTGAAGCCCATCTAACCTAAACTATTCCATTATCATCCATATGTTTATCCAATGACCATTTAAATGCCCTTAAGGTTGGCGAGTCTACTACTTTTGCAGGCAGGGCATTCCACGTCCTTATTACTGTCTGAGTAAAGAACCTACCTCTGACATCTGTCCTATATCTATCACCCCTCAATTTAAAGCTATGTCCCCTCGTGCTAGCCATCACCATCCGAGCAAAAAGGCTCTCATTGTCCACCCGATCTAATCCTTTGACCATCTTGTAGGTCTCTATTAAGTCACCTCTTAACCTTCTTCTCTCTAACAAAAACCACGTCAAGTCCCTCAGCCTTTCCTTGTAAGACCTTCCTTCCATACCAGGCAACATCCTGGTAAGTCTCCTCTGCACCCTTTCCAATGCTTCCACATCCTTCCTATAATGCGGCGACCAGAACTGTACACAATACTCCAAGTGCTTTTTTACCAGGAAAGGATTTTGTCAGAAATTGACATGGTTTGAAAACTCCAAACGGTGAGAGAGTGGATGTTTGTCTTTTGAACCCATATTCCCACTTTGAATGCAAAAGTTAAGTTAGAATGAGATGTTTGGGTGAATGTCTGAATGTGCAAAAACAGGGAATCCCTTGAGGAAGTATGCTCACTGGACATATTGGTAGATTTGGTGATTTGAATTGCACATGTTAAGTGGTTGAAAAACTTGAAAGCAAAGTTTAATAGTATGATATAGCCACTAACAGGCATATAGTGTTAACACATAGTTTGTTACTTTGCCCTGTCCTCTGTCATCAAGATGCCTTTCTATAGCAATATCTTGTGTGAAATGCAATACTCTTTGAAAGTTTAAAACTTTGATTCAAAGACTTATCAAAGACCTATCAAAGCACGTAGCATACGAATATTCCAATTTGAGAACCTGATTTTTGAATTGGATTGATGGGTGAAAGTTCTTATTTCTGCTAGCTCTCTGTGCATATGGCATTAGTCAATAAATGTGGAGCTGGAAAAGCACAGCAGGTCAGACAGCATATGAGGCGCAGGGAAGTCCACGTTTCGGGCTGAAACTCAGGACTGGCACTACATTAGGCAGTTACGTTACATTGCGTCAGTTCCTAGTCATCTGCATCACTGTTAGATTCCAAAGTTCATATATGAATGTTTGTTTGTTTTTCTTTTAAAAGTAAAAGTTGGACACCAACACTTCAAAAAATTGCAATTTAAAATTCAAACTTCCCGTTTTTAATAAAGTACTTAAAATAGTTAATTCTTGATTTGAGACAGTTCTTAAGACAGTTAATTGTTTGGAGTGTATTTTCTTCATATAGGGGAATTGGGTATCATTGGCTGGATCACCATTTGTTGTCCATAGAATGGCAATTGAATACCAAGTCAAGATGGTGCGTGGCTTGAAGGGGAACTTGCAACTGATTGTGTTCCCATGAATCTGTTAACCTTGTCCTTCTGGATTTGGAAGGTGTTTTTGAAGGATAACTTTGTGAATTTGTGCACTTAATGTTGTAGATGGTACACATACACGGAGTGTCAGTGGTAGGAAGAGTGAATGTTTGTGGATATGTTACCAGTCAAGAAATCTGCTTTATCCTGGTTGGTGTCAAATATCTTGTGTTGTTGGAGCTGCACCTAACCAAACAAGTGAGTGTTTTCAAATTTTCAGTACCTTGACTATTAGTTTTTTGTCCACCTTGTTTAAGTGCAGTACATCTGCTAGTATGTTTCTAGACTTTTCACGATAGGCATTGCAATTCCATATTGAGATTCTGCGTAGTTTGCAATAACTGCAGCAGACGTGTAGAGTCTTGTTGTCTTTGTCAAAATAATAGTGGAGCCTTGGATGCCAAGTATGATCAAATTGTAGGTCTACTTGAAGACAAAGGACAGAATTTATGCATGGAGCTGGAGGAAGTAGTTGAGGGCCTTAAAGAATACTTTGCATCATTATTCACAAAAGAGAAAGACATGGTGGATGGTGAGTGTAGAGGCGGGGGGGAGTGGTGGTGGTGGTGAGTATGTTCATATTTTAGGGCATGTCAGTATTAAAAAGGAGGAGTTTTTGGGTGCTTTGAAAAGCATGAGGTAGACAAGGACTTGATGGGATCTATACCAGAATACTGAGGTAGGTGAGCAAGGAAATTGCCAGGGCCTTTTATGAAATCTTTGTGTCCTGTTCAGTCCAAAAACTGGAGAATAGCTGATATTGTCCCTTTTGTTTAAGAAGGGCAACAAGGATAATCCTGGAAATTTCAGGGAGGTGAGCCTACATACAAGACCGGAATTGTTGAAGATTCTTAGGGACAAGATTCCTCACATTTGGGGATTTTTGATGATTATAGGTGACCTAGTAGGATAGATACAGAACTGGCTTGGTCATAGAAGACAGTTGTAGTTATTATGGACCAGACAAAGTTCCCTCAAAATATATTAAGATAGCCTAAGACCTTAACTTTTCTTCTTATTTTAAAGATAAGTGTAAGACGTTGCATTCCAGATTCAATTCGATTGGTCACCTACTTGACTGCAAGAAAAACACTTTAATTTTGTAATACTTTTAATGTATTTTAACTGTAGTGTAAAAAATATTGGATTAACTATAATACTATCAAACTGCTTAACAAAGGTGTGTGAGTGTGTGTATAAATTAACATTCGTTCACTGTTCCAATATAGTAACATCTCATAAAGCCACCCTTGGCAAAGGCAAATTCAGTGAAATTGTCTCCCAAGCAATTTTAACAGCAGGAAGACAACCCTAGCTTTTAGCTGTAACAGTGGGATAAGAGATTCCACATTCAGCTTCTAGACCCCAGCCATTGCTACTGAATGCTAAACTAAAAATCCTGGTTTTGTGGGAGCTTGACTCCACCCATTCAGGCAACTTCAGTAGCAGCAGCGATGGCATCATGGCCCAACGTGGGAAGAGCAAGTGGTTTGGGATATCCCCTAATATTGGTGGTGATGGCATCCAGAACAGGCAGCTGAGGTCTCCTGGAGAGTGAGCTAAGCGGAAGACTCTGCTCAGACAACTGAACTTTTAACTTAAACTAGGAAAATAAAGGAATTAAGAAGGACTTTAATGTTAACTATTACCTCATTTCTTTATCTTTCTACTTAATCTGTGAAGGTAATGCTTAACTTTTTTAACTCTTTCTTTTACTACTTTGTGCCTAGGTTTTTTGTGCAAAGGTACATTTGTACCTAAGATGGTGCTTTGTGCAGCAATATTATACACTTTTCTGTTTTTACACCTTTTTATGCACTTTATCTGTAGGTAGAAAGTATTCATTGCATATAAATAGAAATTATTAAGCACAGAACCCTAGTCCTCACTTTATTTATGTGCCTGAACCAACAAGTAAATTGGGAAGCCTTCGTGTATTTGAATAAAATCTTTAACTTTTGTGATGCCTCCAAGAATAGCGGACTTGATTTCTGGTGCAGAACCCCAGTGAGATGTGATAATTGAATGTATCTTCAAATTTAGAGGCTGAATTGGACCACTATTCATTCCAAATCAAGCAAGTCTAAACGTTGTCACATTTTTACTACATTTTAGGGATAACATATTGCGGTGTACCAGAATAACTAATTTGCTTAACTCAAATTATCAGATCAAAATTATGCATTTAGCCTACATTAAAGTAGCTTTCTCTAAGCTTCAATTGTAAGTCCATAAAATTTTCTGTTTCAGTGATTGGGGTTCAAAAATTCTAACAGTAGAAACCAATGTCTTTTGGACTGTCAAGCTCCATTTAGCAAGGAACTATAAGGAGAGCTGAGATTTAGTTTCCCTGCAGCAATACTTTTGAAGAGCAATCTCAAATGCGTTTAAACATGTCGAGTAAATCAAAAGTCTCAAATGCTGTGGTGAAAGGGGAAAAAAAAACGTCCAGCTTGGCAAATGAAGATAATATGTATAGTAGAAAGATAATTATGCTATCTGAGGAGCTAATGAGCCAGGCAGGTTGCTGAATTAGGCTCAACTTTCCGTGCTTGGGAGCTCTATAGATAGAACTGAAAGCAGAATAATCAGCTGTTAGGTTCAATGTTATGCTCAACAGGATTTGTCTTTCAGAGGGATGACAGGTGCAGCCTACACTTGGGCTAGTTAGAGTATAAAAGTTAGCCCTGCCTCAGCTCTCAGGCAATTGATAGATACATGAGAAACTGAATGCTGGCACCACTTGATGGGCAATTTATTTCTCTTTTTCTTTTTTTATTCAATGAAAACAAATTGACTTGAACTGGTAATCCTTTTACTTCTGTGGCACAAGGTTCTCGATTCAAGTCCTATTGAGCTTGAACAAAATAAAATCAGAGTCAACTTTCCAGTACAGTATTAAGGGAGTGCTGGACTGTCGGAAGTACCATCTTTCAGATGAGATCTTCAGCTGGGGACTGAGGATTTTGCTTTGTAGATTAGACATTGCAGAATAGAGAGAACATTTTAAATACTATGCTGTTCATTATTACAAAGCAAACATGTATTTTTATCGTGTGCATGAAAGCTGCAGGCTATTTTGTGTATGTTCTCTTCAACCTAGTTATTGCTGGAGACTGGTAATTGCTTTAAATCGACATTGTTAGCAAGTCTTCCGGAGAATTGACTTCAGAAATACGATGTTTTAGCAATTTATCTGGAATGTCTTCAGAAGTAAGCCTGAGGATTGGCCAATCTGATGATGTTGCATGTATGTTGAGTTTTTTTTTATTTTACTTTTCTGTTGTGATCATTAATTGGTTGAAAGGTCGTTGACCTCTCTAGCAAAGGTTTTGCTGTTCATCTTTGGAAAGGAAGATATAGTTCAGTGGCAAATTTCGTCTGTGCAAACCAGTGTGAACATGTGGAAGGGGACAAATGGGAACAATGCAGAGAAAATTTAGATATTTGAGTGAATAGACATTTGTTAGCATCGCGAGCTGAGTCATGGGTTGTACACTTGAAGCAAAGTTAAGCTCGTTCCACGTAATATGTAATTTCACCTTGCACTGGAAGGAATATTCCACAGCCCTGAGGTGTTGTCTTTAGGTTGGGTGTTAAACTGAAGGCCTACCTGTCATCTAAGATGGTCTCTAAAGATTTATTCTGTCTGTATGTATTTTTAAATCATTCATGGTAAAACAAATTTTCTGGCCAGTTGTCATTTTGCTTTTTGTGAGACTTTGTGTGCATATTGGCTGCGAACAGTGTCAACATTTCAAACACAGTAAGGCAATAAGAGGGAGAGTTTTTCTGGGTCAGTCAGAACAGTGTGGTAGCTGCAGCCTCCCCATGTGAAACAATTCTGTGACCAGTTCTTGCCATGGGTAAGCACTATCTTGTTCTGAGGGGTTCAAACACGCTTTTTTGTTTTCAGGGCTGACTATCTTGAACATAACAATGACTCACTGTATAGTGCTTTACGTATGCAAGAAGACAGTCAACACTATTTAATGTATTTGGCATTCTCTACATTGTGTGTACCAATGACAGCAATTTCTGTTCCATCATCTTTGTAATTGAAGCAGTCTTTTTCAAATGCAACAAGATCTGGACAATATCCAGGCTTGGGCTGGCAAGTGGCCAGTACATCTGTGCCACAACAATGCTAGACAAAGACCATCATCAATAAGAAACAATATTACAGCTGCCCGTTGACATTCAGTTGTGTTTCCATCACTGAATCCCCCACTACCCTTGGGGTTACCATCGACTAGAAACTCAACTGGATGCAACACATGAGCACAGTGGCTGCAAGTGCAGGCCAGAGGCTAGGAAGACTGCAGCAGATAATTCACCACCTGACACCCAAAAGCCTGTTTATCTGCAAGGCACAAGTCAGGACATTGATGCTCCAACAACACTCAACACCATATGGGACAAAGCAGCCTGCTTGATTTGCATCATATCCACAAACATTCACTCCCTCTACCACCGCTGCTCAGAAGCAACAGTGTGATGCAACATGGACTACAGAATTTCACCAAAGATCCTCAGACAGCACCTACCAAATCCATGACCACTTCCATCAGGAAAGATAATGGGAACAAGAACACCTCCAAGTTCCCCTCCAAACCACTCACCATCCTGACTTGGAAATAAATCGCCGTTGCTTCACTGTCAATGGATCCGAATTCTGAAATTACCTCCTAAACCACAATGTGGGTCAATCCACAGCAGATGGATTGCTGCAGTTCAAGAAGGCAGCTCACCACCAGCTCAAGGACAACTAGGGAAGGACAGTAAATGCTGGCCAGCCAGAGACACCTACGTCCCACAAATGGATGAAGAAAACTTGAGATTTTGAATTGTCGTAGTTTGAAGAGATTTCAATCTGTTCCAAATGTAATCAAATGCCTCAACATCACAGCAAAGAATATACTGTTGAACACAGGGGCTGTGACATACCCATGCTTCACGCCTTTTTCTTTACTTGAAAGAGGCCAATGTGTTCACCACAGTTAACATTCTGACTGTAATTTTTAATCCTGAATCTGCTGTATCAGCACAACCAAGGATGGCAAAAACTTTGTGCAAGATTTATGTGTTTACATTATCAGATGTTTCAGCTGAACAACAAGTTCCATCTGTTGCTTGTAGCATTTCTGTTGTAATTGCTGAAGATTGTCTCAGCTTTTCTGAATCAACTTGATTTTCTTGCAGTACATGTTGTGCAGCTCACCCTAGTCTGAGTAGGACTTTGGCTAGTATCAAAGCTATAAGATTCTTCTTGAAGTTGTATACATCTTTGTTCTTTTCCTTTTGTACATGTGAACAATTGTGGCACACTTCAATTTTTCTCGAATGATTTATTGATCCCACCATGTTCTGTGGTATGAATGTGAGAGTTTGACAGCTAGCTATGATGCTTAAAATGTGTAAAATGCTCCTGGGATCCCACCTGAACTTAAAACTTTACTTGATAGCTTGTATCTGATGGCTTTGTCAAAAATGCACAACACAAGGTTGGGTTCTGTCCAGGTTTTCACATTAGCACCCGTCTAGAAGCTTATTTTTTCCACCCAATTTACAGTGGATGGATGGTTAAGCATAACCTGAAGTGCTCAGTCTTGATGAATGTCCTGCTGGCCGGAGAGATTCCTGTCAGGATTGAGAATAGCTGAGTAACGATATGGGTGAAGACCATGCAGTTTTGAGGACTTCGTAGAAATTGCTTAGATCATACTAATCAGCATGGATTTGAATCTCACTGACTTGTGCATATTCCTTTTTCTGTCTTTGGAATGATTTCTTAGCAGTAGATGTACGGTTGTTTCCCTGCTGTGCTGCGTTGTTATGTCACGGTGTCTTACTTTTGATCATGGTTTTTGTTGAACCAGTCTTGCTTTCATTTGTGTTGCTGGGATGTGTTTACTTCATTTCCTGGCAACTGCCTGGACTGTTTAATTTGAAGCAAAAACAGAAATTGCTGGACAAACTCAGCAGGTCTGATTGCTTTCTCTATAGATGCAGAGTTAATGTTTCGGACCCAGTGACCCTCCTTCAGTGCCATCACTTGGATTTTCTTTCGAGTTCGACTGTTTCTCAACTCTGAGCCTGAGTTATTTGCGACGTTTGGTAGATGACAGTTTTCGCGTGTCTACTTTTCTTGAGGGGTCTTGTGCATCTTGGTCTTTTGAATGAGCTGGTAAATTTCATTTTGGAGCAGAGTGTTTTATGGTCTTTGGAGCAGAGTGTTTTATGGTCTTCAGAGCACTCCACTGCTCTGAAAACCTGGGTGATCCTAATATCTATGTTAGAAGGGTCACCGGACCCAAAACATTAACTCTGACTTTTTTTTTCCCGGATGCTGCCAGACCCCTACTGAGCTTTTCTAGCAATTTCTGTTTTCGTTCCTGATTTACAGCATCCGCAGTTCTTTTGGTTTTTATCTATGTTGCTTTGTTGAGTAACTGAGAGAATCAATCTGCTGCCACTGTTTAGGTTGTAGGATGCATCCAAATATTTTGGTACATTGCCTTCTCTCCATAAATGGTGGTGATGGAAATATTCCAATGGGACTCACTGGATGCCACCATTGTTGCATTTCCCATGCCTTCCTTCTGCAAGATGAAATCCCAGGCCTGATAGTCAGCTCCTACCCTGGCATCTGAAGCCCTCCTGTGGAGTATTTCAGCAGTTTTATTCTGTTTCTTATTGAGCTTTCCTTTGAAAGTTTCAGAATTGATCATTGTTTGGGTGTATGTACAGATGATTGTCACAGATGTCCTCGAGGGGCAGTTGTAGACTCATGAGACAATTTGTTAGGCCCCTCGGCTCAATGGCAAACATTTTGACATGTTAGCGGTGGTTCGAAAGCTGCACCTGCTCTTTGCCCTTCATTCTTTAGTTTGATCATGCAGAAATGTTTGCAGCTGCTGAGAGCTGTGGAGGGCCAGCTAACAGCGATGGTGAGTTTTGCTTAAGCTAGCAATGTCAATTTGTATTGGTCTGGCTTCCTTTTGAGTGGAGATGCTGCATTCAAAGGAATGAAGCAGACTTTTCACTTGTGTAAGACGAAGAGGAACGAACACATAGCTGAAAAATTAAATATTGCTTTTCAGGATAAAAGGGATTTATGTAAGGAGTTAGTATCCCGTGCACACAAGAATAGCCAGTTTGAGAGTTAATTTACAATGAAAAAGAATTGCTCTTGACTAGCCCCACTCTGTCTTGCACACTTGAGGCTGATGGCTTGACAAGTTGAAACCACTGAAGCATGTGATCACCTGCAGCACTTTCATGCCAGTATCAATGAGCCTACTGGTCTCACAACTGTCTGGAATGCTCTCATTCACAACAAAGGAATACCGTTTCCCCTGTTACATGTATTGGAAAGGGTGGGTGAAGATGGGCATTCTGTTTCTCATGTGGACACTTGCCCCCTATGTAATCCTTGCCTGGTTTGACCTGAAAACTAACATGGTTACTGAGGTGTGGCCACAGCTGTGCACAAACACCAAGTGGGGCCACAGTTGAGAACTGGGTGAACACAAGGTGCAGTTATCCATCCAATTGAGTAGTAGACTGCAGCTGATTTTTGAGGAAGGAACTGGCTCTGATGCATGCGTCACCAATCTCAAATCTAAAAGAGGTTCAGGAACAAAGAAACCTGGGGTATAAGGTCTTCTGTTTCAGAGGTAGGGACAGTATCACTGTGCCACAAGAGCCCCAGTGGATGATCCCTCTTTCTCAAACCAAATTAACTGTACCGATTCTCTTTAGAGATAATTATTCCTTCAAAAGCTAATAATTTCTAACCGTCATACTTTCTGCCTGTCCAGAGATATATTTTTTGTGGTAGTTTATATTTGCATTGCCATTGAGTTGCACTGTAGATCCTGAAGCAGCAACTGTGATTTTTAAATATATTTAATTTATTGTTGACCTTTATTAACCATTAAGCAACTTGGATTTCAGTCCACAACATGGCTAATGGAAGGCAGGAAATTGCTTAAAATATGCCATCAATTAGATACATCTCAGCAAACAATTTGATTCTGCTGTACGGATGGGAATATTACTAATAGATTTCAACCACAATGTGAGGAAATATGGAATTGTTCTAGTGCAAGTTAATATTTGAACATTATTTGTAGATGTATACAACTCATGTTCCCAATGAACCCTCTTTTAAATAATAGACAGCATGAATATGAGAGAGTATTTTTATCTTAGTCTATATTAAAATGTTGAAATACACTTCTTAAAATTATTGGGACTTCTTGGGTGTAGTCACCATATGAATACAAGCCCTTGGGATTTGTGTGCAAATAAATAAAGAATGAATTACAACTGTGCTACATTCAATTGATTAAAAAGTCATTGGTAAAAATTTCACTGGAATTCCAATAAGTTGAAATTCATGAACAAGGAGCAATGTTTAAGCTTTTTTTTTGTGAAACATCGAAATAAAACACAGTCGTAGACATGTTAAGTTTGAACCCAAATGCGATACTGAATTGGACTTAAATCCAGCAAATATTTATTTTTAGAATTAGGACTGTTTTAGCTTTCCATTCTATTTCATTGAGTATAGCCAAACTTAAAAAATCTAACTGCTGATTTGAATCTACTGAATAGTTCTACCTAAACCAATTTTTGAAAAAAAAACAGCACCTGGAACAACAAGGTGCAGGGCTGGATGAACGCAGCAGGCCTCTCCACCTATCCTCTCCTCTATCCATCTTCTATCTGCCGCCCACTCTTTCCCTATTTATTTCAGAATCCCCTTCCCCTCCCCCATTTCTGAAGAAGGGTCTAGGCCTGAAACGTCAGCCTTTCTGCTCCTATGATGCTGCTTGGCCTGCTGTGTTCACCCAGCCCTGCAGCTTGTTGTCTCGGATTCTCCAGCATCTGCAGTTCCTACTATCGCAGCATCTGGAACATTTCCTTGATCGATAGAGTATATGAAAGGAGGATTGAACTGAAAGTTAAGCCAGTTAATTGAAAAGGAATTATTAGTTCTGGAAATAAAATCAGAATGAATCAAAAAACTGTCAAACAAAACCAAAAATCTATAGGTGCTTTTAATCAGAAATAAAGAAGTATTAGAAAAGCAAGTTTGTAGCATCTGTTGGGGGAAGAGAGAGAGACTGAGAAAGGGGTGGGGGCATAAGTGCAGGAAATTGGAAATAAGTGGTCGTGGGCCTGGCCAGCTACTATGATTTGATTTGATTTGATTTGATTTGATTTATTCCTGTCACATGTACTGAGGTACAGCAAAAAATGTTGACTTAGGTGCCTTACAAGCAGATCGTACTATACAAGTGCATCAGGGTAACAACAGAATGCAGGATACAGTGTTACAGCTGCTCAGAAGTTGCAGATTGAGATTAACGTTAAAGGGGTCTGTTTAAAACTCTGACAGCGAGGAAGAAGCTGTTCTTGAATCTATTTGTATATATATGCAGTCTTTCATACCTTCTGGCTGACAGAAGAGAATGGAGGAGAGTATAACTGAGGTGGGAAGAGTCTTTGATTATGTTGATGTTTTGCTGATGCAGCAGCTAGTATGGATGAAGTCATTGGATAAGAGGCTAGTTTGCTTGATGGACAGGGCTGTGTTCACAGCTGTCTGTATTTTCTTTTGGTCTTGGAAAGAGTAGTTGCCAGACCACGCATTGATGTAACCAGACAGGATGCTTTTCTATGGTTAATCTATAAAAAATTGTAAGAGTCTTTATAGGCATGGTGAATTTCCTTAGCCTCCTGAGGAAGTAGAGGCATTGCTATGCTGACAGACCATAATGTCAACGTTGGTGGACCAGGATAGATTGGTGATTTTCACTCCCAGAAACCTGAATATCTCCACCATATCCATCTTTAATCCAGGAATCTTGTGGGAAAAGTAAGATGAAGCAGAAGATTAATGTTATATTTAATCTAAAGTCACAAGAGCAGGGTTGGGTTACAGAGCAGGTGAAGCTTTTTCCATTATGACAATTTCATGTACAAAATTATTTCTACATATCCCTTATTCCCCTTATACCAATGAAGTCTCTGAATTAAAAGCTCCAATTCTCCCAGAATCCACAGCTGTATTGCAAACCAAATCCAGATTTCTACTTGCCTTACTATGATACATGGTTTCTGTTCAAAATGGCCCAATTCTGAAGATTATGTCCCATTGTCCTTGATTTGACCCATCTAAGAAAGTAATTTCGCCATGGATCTCAAATCATTTTAAATTAGTTATTTTGTTGAACTCATTTCATTACTTGCTCACAACAAGCAGCTCTCTCTTGTTTTGTACTGTCCAAGTATGACCAGTTTGCAATTTTCCTATTGTAGTACATCATTGTCAAAGATTTTATACAGATATTTTTGTTATAACACGTGTTTCGTTAATGCAAATTGGCTGTAACGAGTTTAAAATAATTTGAGATCCATGGAGAAATTACTTTCTTGGATGGATCAAATCAAGGATAATGGGCATACTCTACAGAATTGGGCCATTTTTTGAACAGAAACGACTTATCGTTGTTAAGACAATTAGAAATCTGAACAGTGGATGCTGTTTGGATAACGCGGACTTTCTGCTGTACAGGGAGAACGATTTCCTATAACACGATTTTCTATAGTGCAAGGTCACACAAGAACGCAACTATCTGTATCTGTATTGGCACTGCAGTTATGCAATATATGCAGCATTAAACCAGACCGTGTCTCTGTCACTGCTGCCCCTTCTCCCTGCTTTGCTATTAAGCCTGTTTAACCATTGACTCTTGATTTACACTTTTAGTATTTGTGCAAAATAAATCTTCACATGAACTCGCTTTGCCAGTGCTGATCCCTGTTGCGGTCCATTTAGCTTCCTGCACCTTCAACAGGACACCTACCAGCTGCTCTCTTAAACACCAGAACAGGTGAAGGTGAAAAACCATGTTCCGGAGTTCAAGTCAGGACGAACAGCATAGGAAAAAGAAACTCTCTGGTTAAGTGTTTCAGAAATTAAATTGACAAGCAGCAACTGGATGGAAACAAGTTCTTAAGGTTATTACTCAGACTATGTGCAAACTAGCTTGAGTAAACAAATTAATGAAGTAAATGGTTCCCAGAATTCTTGAAGAATTGAGCGTTTCTGATCAAAGAAACACTGAAGCTAGCATTGGAGTTTCATAACTGTCGTTATTAATAACCCATTTTCTTCTTAGCCTCTTGTGCTATCTGCCCCCGTTGTTACAATCTACAAAGTGGAAGCTTTTCGAAAGGCTCAAACTCCCAGTTAATAGCCGAAAGAATGGCAAGACAAGTTTTAAGATATTAGCCAACAGAAGATTAGAAATGCTCATGACTAAACAGTATCTTTTGTAGTTGACATGTATTTTGAAGTTTAGGACAAGTACTGCCTTGTTTTTAGCACAAATGAGCAAAAACCACTTTGTAGATATTCATTTCATTGTCCTTTAGATATTCTTGTGAAATCTGTCCCAAATGATTGAGCTTTTGAGGGTTTTCTTAGGATTGTTTCTTTTTCAAGTCTTGAAACCTTTTGTTCTACAACTGTCTTTCATACTGAGTTTTCTTGGAGACTGCATGCTGTAACTAAGGCTAGCCAAATTTTCCAGCTTGTTCTTATCTGCTTATGAATTTGATCCTTCCAATCAAGCACAGGCTTCCACTGCTGTTCCAGTTTGGTGAATCAGAGACTTCCAGCCTCGAGCTGTTTTCTCTCTCCAGTACCCGACAGATTAACTGTGTCTGAACATTTT
>NC_063335.1:6166130-6191130 GCF_021869965.1 Rhincodon typus
ATCCAATTAACCTGTATTGCAGCAAAAGTTGCATCTCAATTGCCTTCATTCAGGGAGATATGTAACTGACGGATTGTTGATTAATTCCGATTGTGTTTGTGAATTAAAAATAAATCCTGGATTATGTACGTGGTTAAATTGTTCAGTTTGAAATCTGAGATTATCCGAGATGCTTCCTTTGGAAAATAGACACTGAGAAGGTTTTACTTAAATAGGAATAAATATTATAAGCATTAAATCTGGTGAAAGGTAGTGACTGAGGAGCAGAGTTTATTCACACTTTTTTTTTTTGGCATGTCCATTCCTGATGATATTTGTTTCAGCAAATTTAGGAGGAGGTAGGAATAAAATACACTTTTATAGTACCTCATCTTTCAGGAATGTTCCAAGTGCTTCCAAGCAATTGTTTTCTTTCAAAGTTCAGTCCACTGTTGTTCTATTACTGAGTGCAACATCCAATTTTATACGGCAAAGTCCTATGTGCTGCAAACAAGATGATCATTTGATCTATTTGTGGTAGCAACAAGGCCTCTTTCCATTCATACCATGGAATGTTGTATTCCTGTTTGATTTTAAGGAATAGATAAACAAGAACTTTACCATATTAATCTCAGTCATTGATAAATAAGGTACTAGCTGAGAACGTTCTGGGACATTACAAGTCGCATGCTGCCAATGACACTGACCGCTTGCCAATATCCATATTCTTTATCTTATGTTACTCAACCAATCTCCCAACTTAGCCAATAATTCTCCTTTCATTCTCTGGGCTTCAACTTCCACATCTTCTTTCAGATGGGAATATATTCTGGCCCTATGCACTTTCTTTGTTTTATTTGCATGTTTAGTCCTGCTATTGAAGGAACTTCATTGCCTATTCCAGTCACCTTCGACTCTTCACAAAGTTCATAAGATGATCAGGAAATTAAATTGCTAAGAACATCTCTGAATGCCATGTAAGAATATAAGAAATTGGAGGTTATTTGGCCACTCCAACCACCTGAGAATATTACCTGCCCAGGTTTGGTTTCCAGTCTCTGTTGAGCTGGCTGATTTTAGCCAAGCATTGACAGGAATATTGCAATCAGCCTCGCTAGATTAAACATTATACAGCAACCATTGATCTTTTTTCATAGCCTATTGTCGATTATTATTAAATTACGGATGGATGGCATCACATTGGACTCCAAACTTCAGTTTACATTTGACATACAACACTTGATGCATCAGTGTCATCAGATGCTGCTGAATGTCATCCTCTTAAGTAAAGATTCAACATCTTCAGGGAAGGAGAGGAAGGAAAAAAGGATAAAATTATATTACTTAGCAGTGAGCACTAATCAGGACTGCCAGTCTTAGTCATTTCTTGTGAATTGTCTCCATGTATGTATGTGTGTATGTATGTAATATGTATATGTATGTATGTAATATGTGTGTGTGTATGTATGGAAATCAAGTCCCAATGTTGAAAGAACACTATCCTGTCCCACAGTATTATTTCTCATGCCATGATCTAATCATTACTATGTTAGAAAAAAACTGTTTTTTGGGGGAAAAGAAAAAGCATGATGGACAACCTTAAGTTGTGACTAAGCTTTTTTTAAAAAAATGATCTCTTCTTTCTCTTAGGAACTGGAACGACAGAAACATATGTGTAGTGTGTCACAGCACAAAATAGAAGAACTTAAAGAGGGCATTCAGCAAAGAGATGAACTTATAGAGGTAGGTAGATGGTGAAGGCCTATATTCTTTTTTTCATGTTGTTTTAGGTGTTTGCATAAATTAAATGAAATAAATTAAATGAAATTAGCCCATGATTCTTGACTTCTGGAAATTAGGTAGTAACTGTCCTGCGAATGTCTTAAATTTTGGATTTGCATAGCCAATGAGCTGAATACTTTCAGGTGTTGTGTATTTCAAAAGCAAAGAATTCAATCCATATCCCGAGATTACTATCATGAAGTTGTTAAAACATTTTTGCAATAGATTAGCAGAAATCTGATTAACTACAGCTGATATTAACATACCTGCAGTATATACACTATATAATCTGAACAGCAAGTAAGATGGACAATCAAAAGAAATGCTATTAAACAAACTCATTGAACAGATAAAAGTAAAAATGCTTGTATGTTCAACAGTAGATGTAAAGGCCGTTGTAGGAATCCCTAGCTGTAGGATGTCCTGAATTTTTTTTTGCGCTTCCCACCGCTGTCAACTTTTGCAGTCGAGGGCATTAAGTATCTCAAATCAACTTAGTGTTTTGCCTCAGATGCACCTAATAATTGAGAGAAGTTGGGTAAGTTTATGCATTCCAGTTCTTGAGCTGTATTAGGTGCAAATTAAATGGGGTTAAAAATGGCCATCACAGATCAACCATTCACTATTTAAGTCTGTAAATCATAATTGCATCCTGTTTCAGCAGCCAGTAAACAAAAAAAAACTTCCTTCCTCAATCAACTATGACTACTTAATTGAGGGCAGCTATACAATTGGAGCCATCTGATATCTAACAGATTTGCATTTCTTGTTAAAATTTGCTTTATTCATCTTTCTGGGTCCTCTACTACATTGTTATCTGTTACGGCCTGATGTTTGTTTTGTTGAATCCTTTTAAATTCATCCCTTTTCCTTTTTAAGTACCTCATCTGTCTTGACTTTATGCTAACCGATGCTGAAGTTCCTTTCCTCGCCTGTGGCTTTTTCTGTAGGAAAACAAGTCTTTGCAGCAAAGGGTGGACACTCTCACCAGGGATGTGTTTGATCTGCAGGAAACTGTCAACTGGAAAGACAAAAAAATTGGGGTAGGCGGTCATATTAAGCAATGGCTGCATGGGGTGTTCTTTGTTGACTAATTAGTAAATGTGATGTCCCATTCTATATTCAGTGTGTCAGAGCATGATACACTATCAGTTGAAGCAAATGACAAATTGTCTTATTGCAAATACCTTTAGTGTAAATGTTTCTTGTGAGTTATCTTTTGCTTACCATGTATGGCGTAGATTTATTTTGGTTTGTTTGCACAAGCTTCTCAAAGCATGTGACACATTGCAATAGCTGTGCACTGTGAAGTCAGAAATTAATCTTGAGAAATAGTTGAAGGTGAGATTTAGTTTTTCCAGACTTCATCCTGTTGCTCTTGCCCTCTTGTGTCATCTGCTATATTCATGTCTTTGTTGCAATTTACATATGTTTTCTTTCTCTGCAATGTTCTTTATCCCACTTGCTGCCCTGTGTTCAGGCTCTAGAGAGGCAGAAAGACTACTTTGACTGCATTAGAAATGAGCGTGATGAGCTGAGAGATGAGTTGGCTGATCTAAGGGAAAAAACAAAGGTAGGAAATGTATATGGTTTAGGTTAAATAGTCTGTAGATTGATTGATTGATTTATTTGGGCTTTTGGTTAAAGTCCACAGCAATAAAATGAGGAGTAACTGAGAATTGAATAACAATACATCAAAAGTAGAGTAAAAGTATCCCGAACAATGAAATAGAAAATTAGCATTTCTTTATTTGTAGAAACTTTCATTAATCTTTTGCCTGTCTTATTGATGTTTACTTTTTCTTTGATTCTTCTTGACATTTTCATTTAATGCAGTTTTGTTGGGTCAGCTTGCCTATCATGCTCCTGGTGTTCTCCATCCGTTCATTTTTGTTGTTTCTGTTTGGTGAAACAGAATCTAACTGCTACATTGTTGTATTCCAACAGCTAAGCTATCATTGTTGTCACTATTTAATGAGTTTAGTTTTTCACAATCTCTGATTTAGCACTACTTAGCTAAACATGTGTGATAACTGTAATCTGTGCTTGGTAAATGAGTGAAACACACACCATCTAATGGTAATAAAACCTGAGCCTCATTAAACTGCTGATTTAACCCGACAGATGATGTCTAGTAACAGTACTGAGAAGACGGTACCACTGTTAAAGATGGTTCCTTCAGACAAGCTGTTTGTGCTTATATCCAGATTGCTACAGGAGTATATATATATTTGTTCCTATATTTGTGGCGTCTTGGATGGAATGAAATGTTCCAAGATGCTCTGTAGGATCATTATAAAGCTAATTATAGATCGGGAAATGTAAAGAGGTATTAATCAGATTTCTGAAACTGAGGGGTAGAAATTGAGGACTGTTTTAAAGGTGGGCAGTGAGGTAATGGGGAATCTCTCTCAGTGCAGTAAGGATATCCCCCAACTTGGGCTCAAGGCACAGCCACAAATGGTGAGAAAAAAGCAGAGATTGCTCAATAGACCTGAATTAGGTGGACTTAGAAATTTTGGAGAGTTGTGGGGCTGGAGGAGATTGGAGATGGGGAAGGACAAGATCATAGAAGAATTTGAAAACCAGGATAAAAGTTTCAAAATCAAGGCACTATTGACCAATATTACCTTCACCTCAGAAATGGACATTGATATTCATTTGGATATCCATTCAATTATCTTAATATTACATAAGTAACTCACAAATTTGCATCTACTCAATTTGAGGTACAACATTCTCAATGTCTGATTTACAGAAGTTTGTGTCTGAATCTAAGAATTATAGACTGGTTACATAGAACATAGAACAGTACAGCACAGTACAGGCCCTTCGGCCCACGATGTTGTGCCAAACTTTTACCCTAATCCTAAGGTCTATCTAACCTCCCACCCCTACCTTATACTATCATCCATATGCCTATCTAATAGCCGCTTAAATGCCCCTAATGAGGCCGACTCCACTACCCTCTCCGGCAATGCATTTCACACCCCTACCACTCTCTGAGTAAAGAACTTAGCTCTGACGTCTCCCCTGTATCTACCTCCGTTCACTTTAAAACTATGTCCCCTCTTAATAGCTACCTCCACCCTAGGAAAACGTCTCTGGCTGTCCACTCTATCTTTACCTCTGATCACTTTATACACATCTATCAAGTCACCTCTCATCCTTCGTTGTTCTAAAAGAGAAAAGCCCTAGCTCTCTCAACCTTTCCTCGTAAGACCTTCCCTCCATTCCAACATCCTGGTAAATCTCCTCTGCACCTTTTCCAACACTTCCACATCTTTCCGGTAATGAGACGACCAGAACTGGACACAATACTCCAGATGTGGCCGAACCAGGCTTTTGGAGAGCTGGAGCATAACTTCACGGCTCTTGAACTCAATCCCTCTATTAATGAAAGCTAACAACTCTATCCACCTGGGTGGCAGCTTTCAGGAAACTGTGGACATGAACCCCAAGGGAGACCATTAAGCCTGCCATGTCTACACTAATTCCCTGTAGAAGCAATTTAGCTAGTGCTTCCCCACATTCTCCCTGTTGCCCTGCATGCTGTTCTTTTTGAGACAAGCTAATTGCCTTTTGAATGTCCCGATTTAAAAACCTTCACCAAATACTCGGTGCATTCCATACCCTACTCAATCTTCGCTGTATGAAAAGGCTTTTCCTCACATCACCATTGCTTCATGATATACTTAATATTTTTCAGTTGTGGTAATTGCCAACTCAGTACGTCAATGAGTTTGACTAGTGATGGAAATCCTGCAGAATCCAGATCCGTGACTGGATCTGAATAGAACTGAAATAAATTAATTGCTTAAAATAGAGATCATAACTATTAAAGATGAAAGTGACGTGAAGGTGGAGCAAATTCCAGAAAATGCACAGTTATGTGTTTCATGATGTTCAACCTTAAGATTCCATATGAGCTACTGATTTATGCTGAGAATAAGCAAAATAAGGAAATAAATCAAGCAGATGGAAACTTTAAGAATCAGAAAATCAATATCTACAAAATATGCTGTGACAGCCAAGAGAAAATGAACTACCTCAGTTGTTACAGTGGATCTTGGGAGTGAAAAAAATGATGGCTCCAAATAGGACATGTTAACAGCACGGCACTGGTTCCAAAACTGAGTCATAAGCTGACATGAGAATTGGAGAAGCAGTGTTGACATCAGTTTCTCAAAGTGTAACTGACTGTTATCTTAACACATGTTGTAAACAGATGTGAACTTCTACAAGAGGAATGACATGAGTAAAATTCTCAACAGCTGATCCTCTTTACATCAGTGAACAGCGTAATGAATGAATCAACTTCAAATATCACTGACTTTGTTTTAAAAGATTTTCATGCGTCTGAAGTTTAAATGTTCATTATGCCCCACATAGTGGTATTTCACGTTCTTTTTTCCCCTTGAAATTATTTTATATCTGATACAGAACGATTACATTAGATTTGAATCTGCTTAACATTTATTTTCGTTGTTTAAATTCCTATATATCAAGACTTTCTGAAGATTTTTTTTGTGTGAAAAGCAGGTCATACATCTAAAGCAAACTACAAACGTTTGAGCACAACACAAGACTCAGGAGCAGGAATAGGTCATTTTGGCTCCTCAAGCCTGCCACTTGATCTGGTTGGAGGCTCAATTCTCCTTTCCTGTTTGTCTCCATAACTGTTAACTCTTGTTTATTGAAAATCTATCTAACTCACCTTCAATATATTCAATGTTTCAATCCTCCATTTCCTTCAGGGGAGAGCATTCTACCTACTTAACTATCCTCTGAGAAAAGAATTTCTGGTTATCTCAGTCTTAAATGGCATGTTCCTAATTTATCAATTATGTCTCTCAATTATAGACTTCCCCCATCAAGCATCTTGTCAAGTCCCCTCAAATCTATGTTTCAATAAATCACCTCTTTTTTTTTCCTAAACTCCAGTGGGCGTAAGTGCAACCTGTTCGACCTATCTTCCGAAAATAACCCCTTCATCCCAAGAAAACTGAACCATCTCTGACCTGGTTTTAATGCACCTGATATGCATGTAGTTTTAACCTCATTATAACACCCAGAAGTGGTCTAATTAAGATCCTTTACCTATCCAGCCTACACTTATCTACTTTTATATTCTATTCTCTTTGCAGTAAATGCTAATACTCCATTTGCCGTCCAAATTGTTTGCTTTACTTGCATATCAACATTTTGTCATTCATATAGCTGGACCCCCACATTTCTCTCTGGTGAGTTCTACAATCTGTTCTCATCAAAGTAACATATTGTGTTTCTATTCTCTCTCCCAGAGTAGACAACCTTGTACTTCCCACATTACACCCCATGTGCCATTTTTTTGCCCACTTCCATCTAACGTCTATATCTCTTTGCAGATACCTTGTGATCTCTTGGTAACTTAATTTCCTACTTTGTGCCATCAGTAAATTTAGTGAACATGCATTCAGTACCTACATCCAAATCATGGATAAGGATTATAAATAGTTGACGCTACAGCACAGATTCCTGTGGCACTCCTAGGAATAACATCTGGCCAACATGAAAATGTATGATTAATCCCTATACTCTGCTTCCTGTTAGCTAACCAAGCACACCACCCCACTCCACCACCACCACCGCCATGAGCACTTGTTTTGTGTTGTATCCTTTATTGTGCTTTGACAAATGGCTCCAAGTCTACAGATTTCCCATAGTTGTAATTCACTTCACATACATAATAAAGAAAAGATTGGCAAAGACGGTGTAAGCCCGGTACAGTTTGAGACACGAGAATTTGTAATGGAGTGAGGAAGTGGCAGAGAAACTAAACAAATATTTTGTGTCCATCTTCTCAGAGGAAGATCCATGAATCTCGAAGGATACTGAAAACAAGTGACAATGAGAAACTGAAGAAATCCATATTAGTAAACAAAAATAGTATCGGTTTCCATTATTAATTCCCTATCCTTGCCCTTCAAGGAACAACTTTATTTATTCCCTTTTTTTAAATACTTATGCAAGTTCTGCTAGGTTTTTATTTCTAGTGAGCTTTCTCTCAATCTCTTAATTTCATCCTTTTTTTAAGTCATTCTAGAGAAGGAGCGAAACTTGACCTTCTCTTGGGAAATAAGATAGGGCAAGTGACTGAAGCGTTGGTACGGGAACACTTTTGAACTTGTGATCATAATACTAATAGTTTTAAAATAGTTATGGAAAAGGATTAGTCTTTCATAAAAGTTAAAGTTCTCTGTTGGAGCAAGTCAAATTTTAAGAGTATGAAACAAGAACTTGTAAAAGCCATTTGGAGTAGACTGTTTGCAGGTAAAGGTATGACAGATAAGTGGGAGGCCTTCAGAAGTGTGACAATGAAAATTCAGAGGCATTATGTCTTTGTTAGAATGAAAGGCAAGCCTGGTAAGATCAGGTAACAATGGATGAATAAAAATATTGAGGTTCTAGTCAAGAATAAAAGAGAATCATATGTAAGATATACACAACTTGAATCAACTGAATCTCTTGAGTGTAAAGAGTGTAGGGGCAAGAAGGAAATCAGGAAGGCAAAGACGGGACATGAGGTAGCAGACAAGGTTCAAAATAATCCAAAAAGATTCTACAAATACATTAAGACCAAGAGAGGAACTAGGCAGAGAGTGGGACCTCTTAAAGATCAGCAAAGTCATCTTTGTGTTGAACCTCAGGAAATGGGAGAGATTTTAAATGAATATTTTGTGTCTAGAGAATTCAAGGAAGTAAATATTGATGTTTTGAAAACAGTTCACATTACAGAAAAGGAGGTGCTGGAAGTCTTAGAAAATGTCAAGGTAGATAAATCTCCATGACCTCATCAAGTGTATCCCAGGACTTTGTGGGAAGTTAGGGTGTAAATTGCAGGGCCCTAGCAGAAATATTTGAGGACTGGAGAGTAACTAATGTTGCGCCATTGTTTAAGAAAGGCTGTAAGGAGAAGGCTGGGAACTATAGACCTGTGAGTCTGACATCAGTGGTGGGTAAGTTGTTGGAGGTGATCCTGAAAGATAGGATTTATATGCATTTCGAGAGGTAAGGATTGATTAGCGATAATTGACATAGTTTTGTATCCATGGAAAATTGTATCTCTCAAACTTGATTGAGTTTTCTCATGAAGTAACGAAAAAGATTGAGGGCAGATCAGTAGATGTTGTATACTTCGACTTCAGTAAAGCCTTTGAGTTTCCACATGGATTAATTAGTATAGTTAGGTCACATGGGATTCAGAGTGAGCTTGCCAATGGTTACAAAATTGGCTTTACGGTAGAAGACATAGGATGGTGGTGGAGGGTTGTTTTTCAGACTGGAGTCCTGTGACCAGCAGCGTACCACAGGGATTGGTGCTATGTCCGCTTTTGTTTGTCATTTGTGTAAATGATTTGGATGAAAATGTAAGTATGGTTAGTAGAGATAGTAGGAACTGCAGATGCTGGAGAATCTGAGACAATGGTTAGTATGGTTAGTAAGTTTGCAGGTAATGCCAAAGTTGGTATAGTGAACAGTGAAAAGGTTATCTAAGATTGCAAAGATATCTTGATCAAGTGGGTCAATGGGCTCAGGAGTAGCAGATGGAGTTTAATCTCAATAAATGTGAGGTATTGCATTTTGGTAATACAAACAAGGACAGGACTTGCACAATTAATGGTAGAGCCCTGGGTAGTGTTGTAGAACAGAGACCTAGGGGTTCAGATACATAATTCTTTGAAATTTGCATCACAGGTAGACAGGGTGATCAAGAAGACACTTTGCATGCTTGCCTTCATTGCTCAGACTTTTTGAGTAGAAGAGTTGGGACGTCATGTCAATTGTTGTACAGGACACTGGTAAGCTGCCTTCTGGGGGTACTGTGTGCATTTCTGGTCGTCCCGTTGTAGGAAGGATAGAGAGGATTCAGAAAAGATTTACCAGGATGTTGCCAGGAATGGAGGGTTTGAGATATAAAAATAGACAAGAAAGGCTTGGACTTTCTTCACTGGAACATTGGAGGTTAAGGAGTGACCTTACAGAGGCTTATACAATCATGAGGGGCATATTTTTAAGAGTAGAGAGGTTAAAAAAGGATTTGAGGGACAACTTTTTTTTAACACAGGGTGCTTCATGTGTGGGATGAACTGTCAGAGTGGTGGATGCAGGTACAGTTACAACATTTAAAAGACATCTGGAAAAGTTCATGAATAGAAAAAGTTTGGAGGGAAATGGGCCAAGCACAGGCAGGTAGGACTAGTTTAGTTTGGGAGCATGGTTGGTGTAGACAAGTTGGACTAAATACTTTGTTTCCAAGATGTGTGACTCTATTCCTTATTAATTTCTAAAACCTGACCAATCTTCTAACCTGCCACTAAGCCTCGCAGTACTGCATGCTTTTTCTTCGAATTTGATAGTATCCTTAATTTGATTAATAGGGATGATGCATCCATCAAATAGGGTTGTCCTTTCTGGAATGCAATTTACTGAAAATTATGGAATATCTCCTCCAAGTCTGCCGCTGCTTCTCAACCTTTTAACTATTTACCTAGTTCACTTTAGTCAACACTCTGTTCAAGCCCTTATATTTGAATTTTTAAGTTTCAGACACTGGTCTTTGACTGTCACTACTTGCCCTCAAACTGAATGTGAAATTCTGTTATATTATGATCATTCTTGCTTGAATGTTCCTTTTCTGTGAGATCGTTAATTAATCTTGTTTCATTGTACATTACCAGGTCTAAAATATCTTACTTCATGGTTGTCCCTAAAACTTTCAGTTTTCAGAAATAGTCCCAAAAACACTCTGACCTCCTCTTCCAGACTACTTTTTCCAAACTGATTCATCCAATCCATGTGAAAACTGAAATGGCTGAAAATTGCTGCAATACCCTTATGGCATGCCCCTGTTATTTCGTCCTGTATACTCTGTCCTACAGTGTAGCTATTGTTAGGAGACACACAAACTACTTTCACAAGTCACGTCTTTTTGTAATTTCTCATCTCTACATAAACCGATACTGCATCATGATCTTCTGAACTCTGGTTTTTTCTCACTAATTATACTGCTGTTGTACTGAATTAACAGTGCCACCACTCAACCATTTAGTTCCAGTCCTGCAATTTCAAATAGCCTTGAATATTTAGGCTGGTTTAAAAAGAAATCAGCTTAATTCATGCCTTGAAACTTTCATGTTTCTGGTTAGTTTTGTTTGTCACCAGGATGCAAAGGAAATTTCATTTTTACCATTCGGACATTATTAGGCAATCTTGTAATTGGTGACATTTCATTCTGTTAGTATCAATTAGTTGAATGAAGATACGAAGGCTAGCTTCCCTGATTATATTATTTTAACTTTGCGAGTGATCCACTGAATGTTTAAATCTCTGATAAGAGTTGAATTTTTTTAAAGTCTGTTGTTTTTGAAGTTATCTAGTGAATTTATAACTGTAAAGACAAGAAAACGGTGAAGCTGCATCTAAGTTCACTTGGTAGCTTTAATCATCTCTTTTTTTCATTAAAAAAAAACTGTTGTATTCTGCTTGTGACTAAAACATATTTCACAGCTCAAGTTAACAGACTGAAATAAAGCAGTGTGGTTAGCAGTTTTGTGGACCATAGAAAATTGAAGATACTTGCTTGATTGAAGTTGACAGCTTAAATCATTTTTATTTTTCAGAAACATGGTCTGGTTATAATCCCAGAAGGCACACCTAATGGTGATGTAAATCATGAACCAATTGTTGGTGCTATAACAGTTGTGTCTCAAGAAGCTGCTCACGTGCTTGAAAGTGCAGGAGATGGACCATTAGGTAGTACTTGTTCAACTGTACTGTCCCAAGTTAATGAACAATAGAGCTTAACTGTTAAAAACCTTGTCTTAGCTGCTGTCTACTTGTAAAATATTTAGTTTAGCTGGTAGCTTGGTTATCTCATTCATTCAAGTCAGAGTGGCAAGTTTTGTCACGCTGACACACACCAAAACTTGATATTACAGTTCATTTGGGGAGTCCAAACTATGTTGGAACATGCAATTTTTAAATGCATTTTGTATTCCAGAGCTGAGTAGTGATGTAGAGGCTCCAGCTCTCTTTCCAACACGTGGCTGACCAAGAATCTCTCGTGCTCTTAGCACCTACTGTTGGCATGTGTTGGATAATTTGGAACAGGTTGATAATAAAACTATTTGGCAGCATAATGTTTTTAGCCATCAAGTCATGGGGTGGGTCTTGAACCTGGAGCTCCAGGCCCAGAGATGGGATCATTCCCCCACTGCAAGATAAGGCCCCCCGTGGCCCCCCCCCCCCCCAGCTTGTTCTGTACATGTAAGTTAACTAGTAGCCCTGCCATAGCGTGGAAGCAGGCCATTTGGCAGATCGAGTCCACACCGACCACCAAAAAGCATCCCAAACAGATCCACCCTACCATCCTATCCCTGTAACGCTGCATTTCCCATTTCTTTTGTCTGCTGTAATATGCAGAAAGACCTAAACGATATCAGGCTTTGACTGCTAAATGGCAAGTGCCAAGCAATGACTGACCATTTCCAATAAGGGAGAATCTAACAATCTCACCCTGACATTCAAAGCCATTACTGTCGCTGAATTCCACCATTGTCAACATCCTGGGAATTAACATTGACCAGGAATTGCGCTGGACCAACCATATACATATTGTGGCTACAAAAGAGTTTAGAGGCTCCAAATTTAGTGGCAATAACTCGTCTCCAGACTCCTCAAAGTTTGTACACCATCTGCAAGGCATAGGTTAGAATTGTGATGGAATACACCCCACTTATCTTGAGTGCAGTTCCAACAACAAACACACTCCACCGTCAACACACACTGGCAGCAGTGTGTACCATCCATAAGATGTATTGCAGCAATTCACCAACCCTCCTTTGAAAGTGTCTTCCAAATCCATGGCCACCCAGAAGAATTAGGGAAGTAGAGTCACACACAGTTGGAATTATATCTGTTCCTTCACTGTCGAGTTAGTCCTGAAACTCCCACCCAGATAGCACTGTGGGTATACCTCCTCACCATGGATTACAGCAGTTGCAGAAGGAAGCACACCATCAATTCGTCAAGGGCAATAAATCCTGGTCAAGAAAATGACACGCGTCCCGTGAATGCATTTTTTTAAAAAATGCGGTTTAATATCACTGCCATTGATTGATACCTGTCTTTACTTTGCTGATCATGGACATAGACTGCTGGGGTGGTTAACTTGCTCCCATGAGGCCTCCTACTATTATGAGTTCTTGCATTGACCTCCACCATACTGGATGTGGTCTCCAAGCTTTTGAGTGGATTCATTGGTAGCTTTGGAATTGCTTTACTTGGTCTTTTACACACCACTTTTTCTGTTTCAAATGCATCCAGTTTTATCAGGCTTAGCTTCTTCAGGTCAGTACCACCATTTTTTTTTTCACGTGTGTCCAGTCCTGGTCCTGACATGCCCTTTCATATTCATCGTTGAACCAGGTTTTATGGTAATGGTAGAGTGAGGGACATACCAGGCCATGAGATTATAGAAATTAATACAATTCTTTTGCTAATGGTCAATAGAACGTTATGAATGTCCAGTTTTAAACACAAGGTTTGTTCTGAATCTATTACATTTATCATCCATGGCGGTGCCACACAGTGATTGGGAGTATCTAATGTCAATTTACTGTGCAGTAATCATCCCTACCAATAATTTTGTGTGCAGATGCATCCTTAGGCTGGACCTGAAAGGTCCTTCACTTGAAATGTTAGTTTGTTTTTCCTCTACAGATTCTGCCAGACTTGCTGAGTGTTTTCAGCATTTTAGTTTTTTATTTCAGATTTCCAACATTTTGATTTTTTAAAAAGATGTTTGAGTTATCAAACTTGTTCAAGTTATGAGTTAACTAATATAATTATTTTTGACCTCAGTTTGCAATTTTTTTATGTGTTTCCTTATGTTGTAGATGTGCGGCTAAAGAAACTAGCCGATGAAAAGGAAGAATTGCTTGCACAGGTAATTAACTTAATCACTTGAAAATTGGGAAAGAAAGCAAAATAATCAAAAATCATGCAATATCAAAAAGGAAAAGTTGCTCTCTGGTCTTTTGACTTGCATATTTAAGGACAATTTAGCATTTGCATTCTGAAGCTAGGCAATGTTAGTAGGAAATTTTATTTTATGCCTTTATTTGCTATGTATGAATGGTATTGTTTAGTCACATTTGCACCTCAACTGCAAAGAATTTCATTCCCAAATGCCAACATATCTGACATTGAGAAGAAAAACGCAGAATCATGCATTTGTCATAACTCACTAGTTTCTTTGGAAAATCCCAAAACATTTTGCATGCAGTGATTTACACAGTCATGAATTGTTCATATGTTGAAGCTTTCATCAAAATATCACTCCAGTATATAATGATTAAAACACCATTCAAATAGTATGCCTCCACTGATGGGAATAAAATACTAAGATACTAGATTGCAGTTATATCAACATTTGAAGAAGATTGACACTGTTAGGCCAAAGCAGCCCACTTGATTGATTGTTCATTCACCACCTTTAACATCCACCCATTGCACTGTGACTGCAGTGTGTAGTATCCAACGCATGAACTGCAGTAACTTTCCAAGGCTTTTTCAACAGTACCAAAGGGCAGCAGGTGTAGGGAACACCACTATCTACCAAGTTCTTCTCCTAGTCTCTCATTCTCCTGACACATTTGTATCATCATTTTTTGTTGTATCAAAATTCTGAAACCCACTACCATACAGTTACAGTAAGTACTCAACAGCATTTGAAGCAGAATGCTCACCACCAGCATTTTCAAGACATCAGGAACAGCCATTAAAAGGTGTTCTTTCCACTGAACTAAACCACTAAACTACTGTTTTAGTCATTCTGCAGGAGTATTTTCTTTAAAATATTTTAGTTGTAAAGAACAAAATAGAACACATTTTCTTATTACCGGTGTTTGGTTCTTAAACAGCTTGAATCACTTAACCTAAATAACTTTAAATGTAAGCTGGCTGACTTGCTTCATCATTTCAGTTTCATGCAGTCTTGACTGTTCCATTTCTGAGTAGGGAGTGTTTAAAGTTTGTGTAAATACTTTGTTCTGTTAGGCAAAATGGACTAGTCCAGTAACATTAATAATAAATGTATTGATCTGAACAGTACAAATTCTTCTTGCAAGTCATTGATCATATTCATAGTGGATTGTCAATTTTCACAAGTCTACTTTGAAAATGCAATGTGAAATTCTGCTAATATTAGTGTGGATGATTTATTTCTCCCCGATTGCACAATGTGAAATGTGTCATGGTGTAATGTCTTAAATAACAGTTTATAGAGTGTGCAGTCACTCTTATTAGTATCCTAGTCCTGATGAAGTGTCCCAAACTGAAACGTTAACTTGCCTGCTCCTCTAAAGCTGCCTGACCTGCTGTGTTCCTCCGGTTCCACACTGTATCGACAGTTTCTCATTCATGATCTTTTCGGTCAGAGTTTGCTGGGGATGTGAGGAGGTGTCAGTGACTTTTAAAAGTTCTCATGCATTTGTGATTTTTATTTAAATCTTGAAATGCAATAGTTTCGTTTTGCTTTTGGAAAATGCTTGACAGTTGACAAATTACACTGCTGCGTGTGCTAACGGTTATAATCTGTTGACTTGTTTTCCATTCTAAAATGCTGTGTCACCATTTTCCACTATTCCAAACTTCTCTAATGTACTCTAGTGAACCTGGCAGACGATCATTCGGTTCTTTTTCCTAAGATGTCAGTCACTTATTCAAAATCACCTCTTTGTTTTACTATAATGCAGCAAGCTTACAATAGGACTTGATGCTAGTGGAGAAATAAACAGACCAGTCTTTGCATCAGGCTTGGGATAGAAACACAGGAGGCAGAAAGTGATGCTGGAAAACTAAGATCAATGTTGAACCAAAGAAAAAGAAATGTTTCCAACTAATTACAGCAAGCTGGTAATGATTTCCAACATTTCTTCATTCTGAAACCATAGTCTCTTGACTGAAGGTGGTGCTATGGTAATGATGTGGTCAACATGAAATTTATTTGCCAGAAGAGTTTTCCAGTGTTTAAAAGTGTGTTCCTCACAAATACAATATATTTTATTTTCCTCAATGAGAGGCATTTAGTTATGTGACCTACTTAGATGCACTTTTCTGCCATTCTAAATGTGTGTTTTCACTACTTCAATTTTTTTAAGCTTATTAACCTTTGGCCACTTTGCTCTTGGTAGATCAGAAAGCTGAAATTGCAGTTGGAAGAGGAAAAACAGAAGAACTCGAGGATTGAAAATGTGTTCACCGATTCTGATCGGCTAGAAAATGGCACAGACCTACAAATTCTGGAAATGCAGAGTAAGTCCACAGAATCAAATGATGTCAGGCCTGCTAATTGATAACTAAAGAATTTAAGTGTCGGGTGTCTCTAACCCATTTACATTTGAAAATTCTGATATTTACTACGATATGGTTTCACCTATCATTGCGGATTCTGGTTCTTTGCCCAAAATGTTGACCTGGTTAGTGAGCTGTATGTATGCCAAGGAATCCTTACCCAACTAACTGTTCGCAGGGATGGTTGGAATTTAATGCAAGAGTACAATGTAAGAAACAAGAGCAATAGAAGACCATAAAGCCAGTCGAACCTGATCTGTATTCATTACAATCAGGCTGATCCTTATCTTCAACTCTACTTTCTCATGCACTCTCCCATATTTCTTGATTCCCTGAAAGACACAAAATATATCTCTTTCAGGTGAATTATATTCAAATCATGCTGCACCAGTTGCCCTCTGGGATGGTAAGGTTCCCAAGAGGTTCCCAACAAGTTTGCACTGACACTGAAGACCGTCCCGCCCGGGCCCAGGCACCACCCTATCCCCAGACTCCACATTTCCCATGGCCAGTCCACCTACTCTGCACATCTTCGGACTGTGGTAGGAAACTAGAGAGGCTGGCAGAAACCCACACAGGCACAGGGAGAACATGCAAACTCAACACACCGTCACCTGAGGCTAGAATTGAACCACTTAGCCACTATGCCCCCCCGAAGTTATTTAATATTAAAGTTTATTTAGAGTTATTTAAAAACCAGTAAGTTTTGGGTTGAGTGATTCCATTATGGAAAGGTTCTGGATATGTAATTGGGGAATGCATTTTTAAGAGGTCATTGTTTCTTGCACATGATACTTAATAAGTTATCAGTAGGCTCTTTGAGCCATGAGTTTTAGTCATTGCTGATGACTTGTTTTCCCTTCAATCAAATTAACTTTTAAGTATCTTTTGAATCTTGTCAAGCAGTTCCATGTGCTTTTGAGTTGTTTCGTGTAATATCACCTCACTCTGTTTACTTTTAGGAGATGTAAATAGGCAGTTGAGTGAGTACAAGTTTAAACTGTCTAAGGCAGAACAAGACATTGCCACTGTTGAACAAAATGTAAGTATCTGGCATACCATTATAATTTTAGTGTCACAAAATTTCTATCAATTTTCTTCGTGTAATTGTGCACAAATATTTATTGTATGGAGTAATAATTTAATAGCTTGAGTCTAAAGAATTGGCTAATGTTGATGTAGCATGACGTAACAGTGTGCCTGCTGCAGATTGATCTTATCAAGGAAACTCTGAGTTTGTGTAGATCTGTGACTGCATGTAGTGTTAGTCTGTTAAGTTTTTTTTAAAAATGCTGCTAATCTGTGTGCCCAGTGGTGTAACTGGAGGAGTGCATTGTCATTCTTGTCCCACTACTCCACAGATCACAACATAAAGATTGGCTATTTCAGTAACTGGAAAAACTATATCTGTCTGGTTTTAAATTAAATCATCTAATGACCAGGTTTCTTAAACACTTGTGGATTATTAACAAAACAAACTTATTCAATAAAGATGAAATAATTGGTTAATATGCACAACCAGAAATGTAGAAGTACAAATGATTATCCCTCTGAATATCCCCAAAATACATGCAAAGGCACATATGCATGGATGCATGCATGCATGCACATTTCCTCATTCTCTTCTGGAAGCGAGAAGGAAATTTGGATTTGCGTACAACTTGGAGTTCTGAAAAAGAACATTTTTGTCAATGGGTAGTCGTTTAAGGCAAAAGGACAAGTGTAGAATGTTCCAAAGTTTGTTGCTGTGATGCTCTAGCATGAGTGGTTGAGTCACTAATCTCTCACAGTTGTCTCTTGAGTCTTGGAGACGTAGCTTGCTCTAGCGTTATGATATGGAGAAGTTCTTTCCAAATAACAGATATTTCTCCCTGAATTCACTAACAGGGTTTCCTTTTCAGAAAAGGAAGAGATCAGCCAAGCAGCCCTTCTTCGTGTCTTCCCTCTTTGCTCCCCTCCCCCTTTTCTATTAAATGACAATCAGATTACAAACCAGAATGTCTACAAACCACTCACTGTTTAAATATCTCAAGTAAAACAACCAGGTTTCACCAGACATGTAATTTCTTGGAAGCCTTGTTTAGAATAAAATTTCCAATGCCTAGAGTGACTTCAACAAACCATTCCAGGAGTTTCCACACATTTTAAATAAATCCATTTTTCCACAATTCTTCAAAACTTAAGTTTTCTAACTCCAGACTAGAGCAGTATTCTAAGAGACATCAAAACCTCCTGTTATAGCAACCTGAAGATGTAACACCCTGTATTTTTACAAATATGCAAGTATCATTTCTGCTGTCTTTGTAATTTTTGTTATTTATATTTGTAATTTATGCAACATTTAATATTAAAATATATGCATAGATAATTAAAAATTGCAATATGAACATGCCCATGAAATGATGTTGCAGATTGTGGATATTGCATTGCTTTTTGCTCCACTAACATACCATGGGTTATTCCATTTTTAAGTTACATTTATCAAATTATCATCAATTTATGTTGGTGTCAATAGAAAGCTGTTTAATTTTCCATTAGTATAAAGCTCTTTGGTGAATCTTGTTTTGGTGCTGTCCAGCTGAAAAACTTGTAGTTTTTCATTATAATTATATATAAAAGTACATGTATTCACTCTAAAATTCTTGATCATTCATTAAGTTCTGTATAGTGTAGTACCCAAGCCTACAGACCAGAAAGATCCAGGTTCTCATGTGTTGAGTTCGTTAATCTCCATGGACAATAAGAGAGGGTTGCATATGTATTTTTTAAAATATATATTGCATTCTAATACTGCCCTATATTAAGTTACCACTTTATTTTTCCACTTTTTTTTCCCTTTTTCATCACCCATTCTTTGCAGCAAGGTATTTTTATTTTGGGGTGATACATTTATTCCATCATCCTTGATAATCGACCTAGGATGTTTAATCATATTTAACTTTTCTGGACTTGCATGTTTGGGCAGAGCTGTTGTTGCCCTATTCGTTAAAGACACATTCATGTAACCAAATTCTGAAGGTGTATATGTTATAATCCTATCTGATGGTAATACTAGAGAAATAAGATTCTAGAATGAAACCTGGCTTGATAGAATGTAGGTTTTATTTTCACAATTTTATGTACACAATTTTATTTATCATGGGACTGAATTGTTGGCAGCCTCTTGTGAATATGTTGTACTTTTAACAAAAGAACAATAAAGTCTGCTATACATAAAAGGAAAGCAAAGCACAAACTATTACCCTATACAAGTATGAGTTGAAATGGTTTATTACACAAATAAGGAATAAAGATTTCACTCTGTAGACCTCAGCAACAGACTTAGATACTCGAACCTCACCCTGTTGCACTTAAAAATTCTTTCTTCAGTTTGCATGCTGTACCTGGCTTCTTTCTGCATTTACTCAGTATCTGTTTCTGAGACCTTTAAAATGTTAACAGAAACACTTATTTTATACATGGGCTCATTTGAACTGCTTTTCCACAACTTTCTGTTTCTGGTGCTCCTTCCCTAATATCCAAACCACTCAGGACTTCATTTCTTCTGCCCTGACTGTTCTGAAGACTGCTGGTCATTTATCAGCCTTTCTTTCTCTGAAAGAAATTTGAGCACTGCCCTGAAAAGGAGTGCACTGATCTCCTGGCTCATTCTAGCTTTATAAAAGAACTGTTTTCTTGTCTTTGTCTATCTATGTCATAGGAAACCTTGTGCAGCAACCATTCTTTTCTCTTCAAAAACACTTCAAGAGTTTTAAAAGCCTCACTTAGGTCATATAAGAAAAACTTCAGTCTTCCCAGAACCCCTCCTCCCACCACAACACAAACATGAAACTAAAATTAGATTCTTACCTCAACTCATGCAATATAGAAATACAAGTCAGCCTGAAATCTGTATGTGGTCCTGTCAGTTTTGGAACCAAGCTTCTATATAATAGTATATCATAAACCTTCATCATTGTGTGTGTATGGATTAAAATTTGATTCCAGTGTGTCTCTCGGCCATGAAACCAAAATATTGGATATTGTTCCTTTGTACCTCTCCTTCTTCTCCCAGCTGCTCATTAAGAAATGTCTGAAAGAAATGCAGATTCTCTCATCCTTTTGGCAAAAGACTGTGCTTTCATGCAACACTACTTTGGCCCAGCTGGAATGTATGAACTTAACATGCTGTTTACTAATTGTAGACAAATTATAAATTTTAAATGTAAAAAGTAGACCTGCAAAATAGCAAACAAAGCAAATCTTTGCTCCCCACCTCCTAGCTGTGGGGAGAATCAGCATGCCGAGCTCTTGGTCTTCCATCCTTTGATTTATTTAGTTACATCAGTGCCCTAGTTAAGATTTCAACTTTTCAAAGAACTGATATTTTATCCATCGTGATCAAATGAAGTGCTGCTTACATCAGGAGGTACGATGTTTTGTGTAGTTATGTTTATGACAGATGCGTGATGCAGGGAGGTGAGTCTGAAGCTTTTGAGCTATCAGCAGAGATTCAAAGATAATGTACTTCTCTCCAAGTCAACAGAACAATGCATAAACTATCTTGACACCACATTGTGTGAGGTGTACTGTTTGGATTAGATTAGAACGGGAGTAGGCTATTCAATCCCTTGAATAATGGGGCAGGCTCCGAGGGAACACTGCTGATCAGTGGCTTAATTCCATATGCCTGCCTTTGTCCCAAATTCTTTAAGTCCTTTTGATCATGAAAAACGTATCTGTCTCAGATTTAGAATTAAACCTGATCCTGCATCCATTGCTGTTCATGGAAGAGAATTCCAAAATGCTACCAAGCTTTGTGCGAAGTGTTTCCTAATATTTCTCCTAAACAGACTGTGCCCCCTAGTTCTAGAATCCCTTAGCCAGTGGACACAGTTTATGAAATAACTCCATAGAGGCTGGTATCCCATCACCATTTATTTATACAATGAGAGGCCTTGACACTGATTCCCCCAGAGCCAGCTCTCAGTAAACAGGATATCTGACACTTCTGTTCTTTTTTTCTTTCCTAAAATAACTGCACTGAGGCCGGTATCCCATCAGCAAATCACCCTTTAATTATTTGTGCACAGTACGCTGGCTGTGACCAGCCAGCTCAGAGTCAGTGACAATTCTGTTCTTATCTGTCAGAAAGGGCTCCCTGATTGGGGCTATTAATCTGGTCCAATCAGGGAACTCATTCTTTCAGCTCCACTTGGCTGACCTTGCTGCAATCACTATAGTTCATCTTTATATGCCCTGTTTTTTCCTGTTATTATCTTGAAGACTTTAATCAGATCACCTCTTAACTTTCTAAATTCTAGAGAAAACACACTTCATTTGTATAATCTCTCATAATTCAACCCCTGAAGTTCAGATATATCATTCTTGTAAGCCTATATTGTATTCCCTCCAATACCGATATATTCTTCCTAAGGACCCAGACCTGGTCTCAGTACTCCCAAGTGTTGTCTAACCAAGGTATTGTATAGCTGCAGCGAAACATCTGCATTCTTGTAATTCAGTCCTTTATATCTAAAGCCCAACATTCCAATAGCTGCCTTGATTATTTTCTGCACCTGTTTGTGGCATTTTAAAGATCTATGTACCTGAATCCCAAGTCTCTTTAGACATCCAGTGTACTTCACTTCAAACCATCGAGAAATAGCCTAACCTATCGTTTCTTGGTCCAGAATGGATAACCACCTACTTGCATACATTGAAACCTGTCAGTCTCAGCTTTGCCCATTCACCTAGTCTATCAATACTGCTTTGTAATTTTATGCTGTCATCTACACTCTCTACAATACTGCCTAACTTTGGGCCATCTTTGTGGATATATGACTTTCTGTGCCATTTTCCGAGTTGTTAACAAATAAATGTGAATAATTGAGGCCCTAACACAGACTCTTATGGAAAGCCACAAGTCACATCCTGCCAATATGAGTACTTAGCTATTATCTCTACTTCTTGTTGCCTGCCACTCCACCACTTTCCCAGCCATGTCAGTAATTTGCCCTCAATTCTGTGGGCTTCTACCTTGGTTAACATTCTGTTCTGTGGTACTTTATCAAATGCCTTCTGGAAATCTATATAAGCAACATCCATAGACATTCCCTGTCGACTTACTTAATTCCTTTTCAAAAAATTCAGTGAGGTTTGTCGGGCGTGACCTGTCTGTCATTAAACTGAGGTGCTGTCTTCTTAGTTTGAGGGTGTAACGATTAAGAGAAGCAGATGTGTTCACCTGGCCTCGTGGACAACAATGTTCTCTTTCAGAAAACATTGGTCATTTAACTCTTTGTGGAACCTTACAAATTGACTTGACAATTTTGTTTAACATTGAGGTGAAAAAAAGTCGCATTTAAATAGAATCTTGCATGCCCTCAGGACATCCACTACAACATATAGCCAGTAAAATACTCTTGTAGCGCAGTTATTGTTGAAGCTAGAAATAATGACCGTGAATTTGCTTGCAGTTAGCTTCCATGAACGGCAATGAAATAGATGATCAGATTTTTTTAGGTATTTGCTGATGGATAAATGGTGGCCAAAACACTTGGGTGGGGGGAAAGGGGAGTACTGTTTTTAAAATCAGGGGATCTTTAACACCTGACTGAGATGACCGATAGAAACTCTATGTATAAAAATGATTATAGATATTTATCGCCGAAGAAATGCCCATTTTGTTGGATTCACCAAAATGAGAAAGCTTTTGCAGCATCTGCAATTGTGGTGACTTGATCATCATCATATTCTCAAACTTAGCCAATGAAAGGAACCATTTGGACCTAACAATAATTTAGATATTTGGAGCATTATCCAAAGTATGGAATCATATATTTAAATGTTTTGACCCTTGATTGGAGTTTTGCTTTGGGTGGAAGTCACAAATTCTAGTTTGTCCAACACGTCTTTTTAATAATTCTGTGGAAGTGTTTCCTGTAGTTCCCATGATAGTAATGTCGTGGCTTATTTTTTTTGTATGAATTTTCAGGTTGTCAGACTTGAAGGGCAGGTGCTTCGCTATAAAACAGCAACAGAAAACTCAGAAAGAATAGAGGATGAACTAAAAGCAGAAAAGAGGAGGTTGCAGCGAGAGGTATGCAGAATATTTACTCATTACTATGTTTGTAAGTCAGAACAACATCAAAGAACAAAGAAAATTACAGCACAGGAACAGGCCCTTCGGCCCTCCAAGCGTACGCTGAACCAGATCCTCTATCTAAACCTGTCGCCTATTTTCCAATGATCTGTATCCCTCTGCTCCCTGCCCGTATCTGTCTAGATACATCTTAAATGACGCAATCGTGCCCACCTCTACCACCTCTGCTGGCAACGCGTTCCAGGCACCCACCACCCTCTGCGTAAAAAAAACTTTCCACGCATATCTCCCTTAAACTTTTCCCCCCTCACCTTGAAATTGTGACCCCTAGTAATTGAGTCCCCCACTCTGGGGGGGGGGGAGAAAGCTTCTTGCTATCCACCCTATCTAAACCTCTCATGATTTTGTAGACCTCAATCAGGTCCCCCCTCAACCTCCGTCTTTCTAATGTATATAATCCTAATCTACTCAACCTCTCTTCATAGCTAATGCCCTCCATACCAGGCAACATCCTGGTGAACCTCCTCTGCATCCTCTCCAAAGCATCCACGTCCTTTTGGTAACGTGGCGACCAGAACTGTACACAGTATTCCAAATGTGGTCGAACCAAAGCCCTATACAACTGTAACATGACCTGCCAACTCTTGTACTCAATAGTCCGTCCGATGAACAAAAGCATTGCAGAAATGCGTTGTCCTTTTATGCTATTCTGAAGAGCTTTTTGAGGTCCAAAACAGGCCACAGTAGGTTAAATGGTCTTTTTGCCTCGCTGGTCTCTTCCATTCTTTTGACTTAATCCATTTTTCCCCTCATTTGTATTTGCATGTTTTGTTGTAATGTTCATTGTTAAATTGCCAGTCTTAATGATGTGATGATGACTTATTTAAATATCATTTCCAATACATCATTGTGTTTGTGTTTTTAAGTATTTCATGTACAGTGCTATATTGCTTTTACTCAACCCCAGGACCTCCCTCCAAACAAATTAGGTGGCTATAAATACATTTTTAGTTCTGCATTGCATCATAAGTAGAAAATGAGTGATTCTATTTTTATTTCCCAACAATCATCCCCATGTTGCTATGGCTGATTGAGGCGTTCAACTATTTAAGTAAATCTTGCATGGCATCTTGCAATTTTCAATGTATTGTTTTAGCTTAGTGATAATGACCAAATGTATCTCAATTCCTCCTCAGTTACGATCAGCATTGGATAGGAATGAAGAGATGGAAATGACCAATAGCCACTTGATGAAGCGATTAGAGAAGATGAAAGCCAACAGAAATGCATTACTCTCTCAGCAGTAAAGAGAGAAGAGCTGGGGCACTGTATCTATAACTAGCAGAACTTCCATGCATCGCAACCTAAAGAGCCTTTCCATTGGTACAACCACTTTCAAACACTGAAAAATGTCCTTTATTAAGGCTTCAGTTTTATAAGTGTTGGCATAAAGTTTTTGTAATTTATGAGAGATTCATGGCATTGTCTAATGTCTATGTTTGTTAATTGTGAATTGTATTGTCTGTTTAGCTCACTGGGTTAAGAGCCTTTGAAATGGGTTGTGTCTTTGTAATGGGCGATTTTAGCAGGTAAATACAAATAGATTTGATTGTTTATGGCTTTAATATGCCAAATTGATCTACATAAACCTTTCTGCTGCTTAGAAATTATAGTGGTTGCTTAAGACCTTGAACGACTGCATGAACAGACCAGATGCACAAGATAACCTCATGACCCTTTTGAAAATCTGACTACTCT
>NC_063335.1:6191630-6211910 GCF_021869965.1 Rhincodon typus
GATTTTTTTAAAATTACAATTGTTACATGATGGAACAAAAACATATCATTTTATGTACAAAACAAACAAACTGGAATTCCCAGGCACTGCCTAAGTTGTTCATAACAGATTACCTTGGATTTTTCCTCATTCTCCCTAAATAGCTCAGCCATCTGTTCTTCCATTTCCTCAATAACATCTTTTAGTGTATCCACTTGGTAGATGAGGTTAGATTTTTCATTGTCTAGTTGTGCATTGGAGACCATAGCTTTCTTATATTTTTCTTCGACCTCTAATAAGGAATCCTGCAAATCAAAAGTAAATAGCGGTCTGATGACTGAATCAATGAGGGTGGGAACAGTTATAAACACTAAGGATATCCAAATGCAACAAGATGAGGGGGAAAAATCCAAATAATAGGTTGCCAGTTTAAAATGTATTTATCACTGCAGTAAGCAAATATCAATTGTTTCACAGCTGTTCACTATTTCTTATGTAAATTAGAACCCCAAAAATAAATAGAAGTGGAACCATGGGGCAAAATAGTGCTGTAAGGAATTTGTCTGCTTCATGTTTAAAACTTTTACAACTAAGAGGACAATCAAACAGCCAATAGCACAAACGAAGATCATGCAAAGGTTTTACCGTGTGTATTCCAAAGTTTAACTAAAATTCTTGCATGTCTCGGTTACAAAACACTGGACATGGCTCTTGTAAAACAAAGCATGATTTGACTCAAAAAAAATCTTCAAATTAAACCTGTTGATTAGAAATTAGATTTGTTTACACTTTGATTTTGTCGTACATGTTGCCCCAGATGAAGCTTGCAACCTTCCTTCAAACTTAATCCCTCAATCTACAAACATCATTCGATCCTGCAACAAAATTGGTAAGAAGCAGTTTCCAGATCCAAATATTAAAAGTAATGTTAGATTTCACATCACTAAATTTTGCTACATTTTTAGTGAAAACTGTTAAATTTATTCAACAGCTAATCAAAAAGTAGTTTGAGACAAATGAACAATTCTTTAGATGAATCCCTGGTGAGTATTCTGCATACAGAAGTCTTCCTGTTTTGAGAAATGTCAACATTTACTTCCATAAAAGTGAATCGCTGAAAGCAAACTTAACCAATCAAGTGAAAAACTCGAAGTTTTGACTCCTTCACTTCTATGCTTTATGCAGGTGATCCCTAGCTTTTGAGTAACAGAGGGTACTTTCACTTGCCCAAGTATTTAACTGAAATTCACAATCTTCTGGAATCTGGCGAAAGAACTTGCTTTTGCTCTAGCAGTGACAAATAAAGACAAGCAAAACACAAGGTTCAGGCTTGCAAAATCAGGGAACAAGATTATTAATAGGGATAGTTTAAGCAAAACTAACAGTTTGACTAATTTGGTTATATTGCTAAGGAACCTTAATACTAGGCAACTTTACTTCTATACAGGCAAAGAAAATGTTAAGGCTTTGTTTAAAAAAAGCTATTGCTAATGATCTTGCCATGCAGAAGCACAATACATAACTTCAGGGCATTCATACACAACATACTGACATGGATACGAGCAATTGTGATTAACATAATCCCTTGTATTTCTATGATGAAAAGCAATGGGCTATTAACTGATACTGACTATGAAATTCTTTGAAATGTAAAAACAAACCAAGATTACTTTTCAATCTGAAACACTAATTATCTTGACACTCTTCTTTCCTTCTCAAAGTTCCATAGGGTTCCACACTTCTAGCTTTTATCCCGAAAAAATTCTCAGTTTAGCTTTTTTTCGCTTAAATTTTATCTTTGGATAATTCAAATATGCTGACCTTTTTTGAACAATTTTTACCTGAACTGTAAAAGCTTTCCAAAAATGCTCTTGTGGCATCAGATTTGAATTATTCATGATTCCCAGAGCAATAACTTTTATTTCTAAAGGAAGGCATTTTTAAAATAACGTCCAAGGTCACTGTTGGCTTCAATTGCCACAGAAAGTTTGACCTGACCTATCTAGATCACCATATCTCTTCATTTTCAACCATCTCTGACAGGTTCAAAACAGAACCTCAAAATGCTTTCAAAGATTGAACATGCAAATTCTCCATTGGTTTTACACTCACATTCCAAACATATAACATATTACATACAAAGTGAATTGTTGTCATTCAAGCCAAATTAGGCCCTTGGTGTGGAAAACTAACAGTTTTCCATCTTTGTGACCCACAATTATTTGTTCTGATCACTATCACTGTGGCTAGCTGCTTTGAGGAAATAAAATTATTTTTATCAAACTCCAACATACACATGAAAACATGAATTGCTGAAAGGGTTACATCCAGATCAGAGCACATGCCATTATAAGAATCCAAAAGATGTACATATCAGCCAAAACAAGTTAGTCAAATGCTACAAAAGGACTCTGCTCTAGCATGTTAAAGGAGTGCAGCTCAAATTCCCACCGTGACAGCCATAGAAAATAGAAAATAAAACATGCTGGGGGACATGGCCCTGATACCTTAAGTTCTTTTAATCCCTGCATGTATCTCCCCTCTACATCTTGTATCTGGTCCTTAAGCTCATAGATATCCTGTTGGACACATGGAATGAACCATTGGATAAATGGGAGGGGGATGGGAACAAAAAAAAATCAAGCTGAAATAGCGTTATAATTTTCATACACATTATTGCTGTAAGAATTTGCTACATAGTTATATGCACTTAAATGAACTTAGAACAGTTCATCAGCTCTATGTATATACATAATTTAACAATCCTTACCCGCAATTCACTGAGTGAAACATCTGGATCTAGTATACTACTGGTATCCCCGCTCCCTCGTCGAGAGGAGGATCCTCCAAGTGAGGCCAGTGTTGCTGGTGACAACCCTGCGACTGCATTTCGAGAAGCAGGCTGAGAGGTGAAGGAAAAGGACAGATTGTGTTAATTGCCATGGAAACCACAAAGTGTAGATTTCAGGACAACTGGCAAAGGAGTACAAGTGTTACTTATTTTCATAGAATCCCTACAGTAAGGAAACAGGCCCTTTGGCCCAACAAGGCCACACCGACCTTCGCAGCATCCCACCCAGACCTATCCCCCCCTAGAAGCCACCTAATCTACACATCCCTGAACACTCCAAGCAATTTAGCATGGCCAATCCACCTAGCCTGCACATCTTTGGACTAGAGAAAACCGGAGCACCCAGAGGAAACCCACGCAGACACGGGGAGAATGTGCAAACTCCACACAGACAGTCACCCGAGGGTGGAATCGAACCCGGGTCCCTGGCGCTGTGAGGCAGCAGTGCTAACCACTGACCTACCGATTTTAAGCTTGAATTTTAAGAGCAATATGACCTGGCACACGCTTCAGGGGAATATTAAAACATGTTGATTCTGCAAGCAAGTTGTTTCTTTTTATTGGGAAATTGTATAGTTTTGAAATAACGTAAATTAAACTACTTTTGCCTAATTACCTCAAACATGACTCATTGCTTGAAATTATCCTCAATGTGGTCTATTATTCATTGGTTCTAAGCATTGGTTAGAACAGTTTTGAGCAAAATTGTATACTGAGAGAGAAGATAGTCACATTCAGTATTGATTATAATTATTGAGGAATTGTGGATTCTATCATTTCCTCTGAAATTATCCCACTCACCCTGCCACTACTTAATCACTCTTCAATAAAGAAGCACCTTGACAGAGACATCCAGAAAATTAGTTTAAAAAAATAGCCCTCATGAAATTGTCAACTTTTAACAGGGGTTTTTGCTGTACATTAAAGTTGTTGAAAGTTATGATGGATAGTGTTCCTTTAGGAAGTGAGTAGTGAGTTGCATTGGTGAGTCATCAGCCCTTTCTCAGAGTTGTCTTGTGTTTTTACAGACTGTACATCTTTGGAATAAAACCATGGGTAAAGGTGATGTTTAGCACACTTGCCTTCATTACTCTGATCATTGAGTATAGCAGTTTGGGCATTATATTGTGGTTGTACAGGACACTGGTGAGGACACTTTTGGAGTACTACGTACAGTTCTGGACACCCTGTTATAGGAAGATTATTATTAAATTGGAGAGGGTGCAGAAAAGATTTACAAGGATATTACCGAGACTACAGGGTTTGAAGTATAAGGAGAGGCTGGATAAGCTGGCACCTTTTTCACTGGAGCACAGGAGGTTGAGAGGTGACCTTATCAAGGTTTATAAAATCGTGTCGGGCATAGATAAGGTGAATAGCAAAGGTCTTTTCCCCAGGGTATGGGAGTTCAAAACTACAGCGCATAATTTTAAAGGTGGTGGTGGGGGGGGGGGGGGGGGGGGGAAAGGAGGGTGAGAGGAGAGAACGGTCCTAACGGGTTCGTGTTTGGGAAACTTGTTCGGCATAGCAAGTTGGACCAAAGGGTCAGTTTCCGTGCTGTATCACGATGACTTTACGTTCTTTCATTCTGACTAGAGGCCAGTAGCTGGTCAGTGCAGAATAGCTTTTCCACCTATGAAATTAGGAAAATGCAGAATCCTGCATTTCTAAGAAGTTCAGTCATTGACAGCTAGAAGTAACAGAAAAATTCATTGAGAATATATCTGAACAAATGCTTGTACAAAAACTTAACAGCTGTAATTTTATTTATGTGCACTATTTTAAAATGTGTACAGCGACTCACAAAGCCACTCAGCTCGTTCCTTGCACACACCAGCATGAAATTAAACCCTTAATCATGCGAAAGCAAGATAAGCATTTGGAAATAGGCTTTATCCAATTAACCTGAAAAGCGCACTGAAATGAGTCAAGAACCATGCTAGAAGAAAGGTACCTATGAAGCTGCTTTGAGAAACATGAGCATTTTCCAAACATCACGCAAATTACATATACCTTTGCTAAAAATATCAACTGTATGTTACTATGATGCGGTGCACCTCCATGTACTCTGGTCATTTATTGTGATATTTCACAAAGATTATTTCTCTTAAAATTGAATTTTATTTATTCATGGGATGTGGATATAGTTTGCAAGGCCAATGAAAGCCTCAAAAAATGTGGTATTAAGTTACTTTAGAGTCATATCAATGCACCATTAATTAATGTTCACTGGAACAAAGAACTTAGAGATGAAACTGTACCAAAAATGTATAATGTTGACAGGTTTCGACTGTTACCACACTACCATCACAATCTCCTCCTCTGCCATTCAGAAAACAAGGTCAATCTCATTTTAGTCCCTTTCAAGGTCTTATGCTCTGTGTTAATTTTGTTAGGTTAACTTTGTTCTTGAATGTAAAGGATTTTACAGCACTAAAGTCGTGCTGAGTATCTTGAACAAACTTAGCCCTCAAAGAAGACCCGCAATTTGTGATTTGTTTATTTATTTCATGACTGTATGAGGGATGTTTGACCAGGGGGCCTAGATTCAAGGTAACAGGCAGGAGGTTTGGAAGGGATTTGCGGAAAAGTTTTTTTTCACTCTGAGGTTGGTGGGAATCTGGAACTCACTGCCTGTAAGGGTAGTACAGGCAGAAACCTCCATAACATTTAATATTTAGATGTGCACTTGCCAGGACATACAGACTATGGGCCAAATGCTGAAAAATGGGATTGGAACATTTAGGTGTTTGTTTCTGACCAGCACAGACTCGATAGGCTGAAGGGCCTTTTTCGGTGCTGTAGATCTATGTTGTTATGGCTAAAATTTGTGGGGTACCAAAAACCAAGCTGACATCTAAATACAAATCCTTAGAAATTCTTCTAACAAGGTCTGTCCTGAAAGTTCACCATGTTATGAGGGAAGGTCATCAGCTCCTAAATCCATTTTACCTTATTTTTACTAAAACAGAGATATTAGATGTTTCACCATCCCCCTTAGTGTTCTCCAGTACACAAAGTAACACATTTTTAGACTCACTGGCTGATAATTATATCTCTGCCTTATTTGAAGACTGGCGTCGTCATTATAATCCCAAGCCTGAAGTCTGCTGTAAATAAGTTGCTCAAAATAGTAGAAAGCATATGACCGGGGTCAGAAGGTAGCTCTTCAAGTGCCTATGTCATGAAGTTTGTCAGATATTGTAACTTGCTACTCATGTACTCTGTCTATTTCTTTAAGCAGTTCTAAGCCCAAAATAGAATCCTGTATTTGGTAGATTTCTCAGGGAGCATGGCAAATATAGGAAAATTGTTATTGTTTGGTCATTTTTTTAAAAGTCAGCCTGCCATGACAATTCTTAGAGAAAACAGAGATATTTCTTCAAAAACATAATATTAGCCAATCATTTTATATTTTAACTTCATCACCAGTTTCTTTGCCTACTTTCTCCATTGGCCTTGATGCACTGTACTACCCACAGAATTATAGTGCAGGGAAAAAAAAAATCCTTTCTTGCCCTAAGTAAATTCCATAGTTTTCTATATTGGAGCTCCTCCTCCATTTCAATTCCCAAACCCTAGTCATCACCTCTTTGAACACCAAAACTCCATTCCCCAGCAGGATGGTCAGACATCTCTACACTTCCTTGAACAAAAGTCCACTCATCCATCACTACACGCCTCTACCTGGCAGAAGTTATGCTCTCATTGAACAATTTCTCCTTTAACTTGTCCCTCTTTTTCCAGATAGAAGATGTTGCTAATGGGTACCCACATAGGCTCCACTTATACCAGTCTTTTGTCTAATATGTCAAATATTCATTGTTCCAGTCCTACTTAAACCTTTGCTCCCAGTTCTTTTTCTGGTATCACTTCCTGGTCTCACCTAGATCTATTAAAATAAACCATATTCGGCTCCAACTGCTATTCTATCACCTTCACTTGGTCCATCTTGGACATGTTGTGCCTTGTTCAAGTTTGCTGCCTTTGTTTCTGGGGACAAACTGTCTACTAACATTCACCGACAAGTTCACCAGCTATTACTCTCACCCTACTTTCTGCAAGTCCAGCTTATATTTGCAGTTTCTTCATCTCCTCACTTCTGGCAATGCTTCTTCACAATGGTGCTGGTAACACACCTTTTTATGTCCAGTGAGGATTTCCACTGTAGAACACCTTCACTCAGACTACAAGCATGACGTTGACCTTCTGGCTACTGCTATTTAATTTACCAACTTCCTCTTAATACTTACAGTATAGTCGTCTATGTGCTACAAAGTTCAGGAAAATCAATGCAAGTGTGAGGAGAAAACCTGCAGCCTTATGGAATCAACATGGGGTTCAACAGCATCAGACCTTGAACTCTGTTTTCCATTTTGATTATTCTTCCTCTCAAGTGTCAGCCTGCATGTTATTTTCATGCTTTGTTTCATCACTTACTACAAATTCATGGTACTTTTTAAATTTAATCATTCCTGCCCTCTGATCTACCATAGACCTTCTCTTTTGTACTACTGCCTCCTGTCTTTCATAAAACCCTTCACATTGCTAAGTCCCAACAGTTCTGTAGGGTCATATTTAACTCAAAAAGTTAACTTTCTTTCTCTCCACTGACGCTGACAAACCTCAAAGTTCTCTCCTCCCCTCCACCCCACACCATTCACTTCAATCAGAAGTATGCAGCTGTTATGTAGTCTGTGAGCTAGCACATCATGAAAAAATTTCTTGAGTATGTTCAGGGTCGTTTCTGCAACAATATGGCATTGAACCAATAAGGTAGAATGTAATGCTACATTTAGCAATAAGTAACAAAGCAGATTTAATTAGCAGCCTTTACAGAGTGCAGAAAAATGATCACGTTCAACGTGGCTTAACAAGGGAGAAACACAAAAAACAGCTCCGATTTCGGTATAGCTGACTTTTAATTCAATGAGCTAGAGATTAGTAACAGTAAACTGAACAAAATCAGGGAATGGGTAAAAATGCTGATCAATTGGAAATTCAAAAATTAACTTCACAGTTTGTGCTGTAAGGGAATGAATAGCTTTTGTTTGCCAAAGGAGTCATGAAAAATGAAAGAATTGTGCGAGACAAAAAGTTAAAGTAGTGGTATAAAAAAATAAAAATACAACAGGTACGGGAAAATAATGCCAAAAGTATTGGTTGGAAAATAGTCATACAAAGTCATAAAAAGGAAGTAAGGAAAGGAAACTTGCAAAGCATTAAAATCAACAAAACTTTACACAATGAGACAAACAAAGGAGTAATGCGGTCTTGTGAAAACTGATAATGGTAATATTGTCAATGAAAATTACAGAATGGCAGCTATTTTGTACTATAACTTTCCATTCAGAGAGGAAGAATTTATCATGTTGGACACATGAGAAACTAAGACTGAATCAGAGAAAAACACCAAAATTGAGGTAACAAAATAGCTGGAATGAAGAAAATAATTGCATTAAACGATGACAAATCTCCAGGACCAAATGCTTTCCATTATAAGATTTTAAAGGAAAGAACATTTCATGTTCCTTAATGATAATCCTACTGTGTTCTGTCCATTTGGGAACAATTCCTTTAGGGAGGGAACAAGAACAGAAGGTGATGGAAAAGCTCAGCAGGTTTGGCAGCATTTGTGAAGAAGAAAATCAGAGTTAACGTTTCAGGTCCAGTGACCCTTCCTCAGAACCAGACCTGAAATGTTAACTGATTTTCTTCTTCACAGATGCTGCCAGACCTGCTGAGCTTTTCTAGCAACTTTGTTTTTGTTCCTGATTTACAGCATCCACAGTTCTTTTGGTTTTCCTTTAGAGAAGGAAACCGTTCTGCTTTTTAAGCAAGATAACAGAGGGAAACCAGAGACTTTACAGACCAGATTGTGTAAAATCTGGTCAGGAAATCATGAGAATCTCTCTTCAAGTGTAAGGTGACTGAACAACTTAAAACCTTTGAAGTATTAGATCCTAACACAAGGGACAGTACATCACCATTACAAATGGCTGCTATGAGCCAAGGAGCATGTGCAGATGCACTTGTAACTGTGGTTAAGCAAGTATCTGGACTGACCTTCAAAGATTCAAAATCTAACTTATTGAAATATAAAGATGCAAACAGATCTGTCAGTCTCTAGTAGCCACAAAAAAAACCTTTCCTCCTCATTGTTTCCTGCATGAATTGCAGGAACTTAAATCAGCTCATTCACCCACATCAGAGCAAGCACATAGTTGGTGCTGGCAAGATTTACAAGCTGCTGTCTTATAAATTAAGTGTGATGTTTGGGTGCTATCATTTTGTGTTATTCCGCCTGTTTTCAGAGAGGTCCTGCACTTGAATGCTGCATTTCTGCACATAGCATTTTTATTTCATTTAACAGTGACATTGCCCATAGCCAGAAATTGTTAGCTAATCAGGGTGAGCCATCATGCATTCATAACGGGCAACTCACCTTGGCAAATACGGGGTGAATTTTTGCAACGAATGACTAAAATAGTGGAGAGGGCAACGTCCATGGATGCTATCAATAACCAGGAAACATTTAGTAAAACCTCCCAATAGGCTTTTACCTAAAGATAAAGCTTAGGGAACCAAAGTCAAATTACTGACTTGGTTAAAAAATTGAGTGGCAACAAAGCAGGAATAATGGGTAGGAACTCTAATTGACAGTTCGTGATGAGAAGCATACTCCTTGTATCTGGTCTGGTGGCTCAACTATGCATCAGATAGAACATTGTACATTCAAGTTGCTAACGATACAAAGAAATATCATTTGAAGCAGTAGTTAGAAGCATAACGTTATAGAAAAATGTGAACAGGCAAAATTGTGACACAGATTTCAATACAGACAAATGCGAGGTCATCTACTTTGGACTAAAAATGGAGACAGCAGAGTACTGACAAAATGGTTAAAAAGCTAGAAACAGTCCAAATCCAAAGTGACTTGGGGATTTGTACGTGGATTGAAGTGATGGAGACTGAAAATAATCAGCAAGACCAATGGAGTGCTGGTCTAAAATACAAATTGCTGAGAGTTATGCAATAGCTACACAAAGTACTGATTAAACCATAGTGCATTATCAAGCAATTCTGAAAATCACAGCTTAGGAAGAAAGTACTGGCCTTGGTGGTAGCACAACTGGCCTTGTCTGGAGCATAAATTTATTAGAATGATACCTGACTCCAAGGATTAAAGCACGAGTGATTACACACAGAAATCTGCATGATTTAGTCAAAATTTACAAGATATTAGGGGAACAGTTAAGATAAAAAAAAAAGAGTATTGCTGACAATTCTAGAACTGAAGCGCATATCTCAAATATCAGAGATGGAATTTCTATTTCCCAAGGGTGGGTGCACGAGTAGGAAGAGTTTATGCACCAAATGCTGGCAAATGGTACTAGATCAGTTTAAGATATCTGGTCGGCATGGACGAGTTGGACCGAAGGGTTTGTTTTCATGCTGTATAACTCTGACTGTAATGGTTTCTTCATCTGACTGTCTGCCCAGTTCAGCTTCCTTAGCTGACCCTTCAATGTTTGTTGCACAAAAGTTGCCTTTTTGTTCTAAACAGTTCGTTTTCCCCATAAGCACAGGGTTGAGAACTCAATGTGTTGCTGCATTCATGAACAGAGTTGGGATGAACAAAATTGGTCTTAGCGTCCCCTTTGTTCTGGTGCCCAAATTTATCTCAGATACATGTCCATTTGAATGCAATATATGATATTCAACTACAGGTTGGGTTTCAGTGGTAGGACTGCATCCAGTACCGTACACAATAATTTAGAGATGTAAAAGCATTAGGAAGTGTACTGTACAGAATATATTCAAGACAGTCATACCTATAGATCTCAGATGGCTGAAAATGAAAATAAATTTCCAGAATCAGGGGTCACAGTCTACGGATACAGAACAAGGCATTTAGGACTGAGATGAGGAGAAATTTCTTGGCTCAGAGATTGGTGAGTCTGGGGAATTCTTGGCTGCAGAAAGAAGGTGAAGCCAAAAACATTGAATGATTTCAAGAAGGAATTAGATATAGTTCTTAGAGCAAAGGGACCAAAGGGTATGGGGACAAAGCGAGAACAGGGTACTGAGTTCAATAATCAACCAATGATTGCATTAAGTGATAGAGCAGGCTTGAAGGGCTGAGTGATATACTCGTGCTCCGATTTCCCACTTTTCTAAATCATTTCCACGTGTTCAATGATTACCTTAAAGAAATTGTGGCTCACAGGTCAAATACAGATATGAAATAAAAATATGGGAGCTGCTGAAAATCCAACACAGATGAGGCTGGCAAAACTGAGTGGCAGGTGAGGAAGACACAGACACAGAGGCAGACAGACAAAAGAACAAAGGAGAAGAAGAAGAAGATGATCTGTGATCAAGTGAAGGTCAGGGGTGATAAAGCAACAAAAAGACCTCATGATGTAACAGCTAAAAGAGTGGCAATGCAGGTGATGAGAAAAAAAACAAGGGTTTTACTGAAATTAGACGTGAAAACTACAGATTAACCGTATAAACACATCATGAAAGTCTAAAGAAACAAATAAGTCAAAGATCAGCTCAACAAAACAAGAAAGAAAGAAAATGAAATTTAAAAAAGGGGAAGGAACAAAAAAGTCACAGATGGGCTAGAGATTATGATCTAATATTAGGGAACTCCATTTAAATCCATAAGGCTCTTGAGTGCAGAGTCGAAAGATAATGTATTATCCCTCAAGGTGTGTCCCTCCTGAGTTCTGACTAATGGTGATCGAACAAAATATGAATTTATTTCTCTCCACAAATACTGTCTGACCTGAGTTTTTGCAGGTTTTTTTATTCCAAAACTGATAACTTCAACTAGAATCTTTGACACGAGTAAAGGTTAGATTCAAAAATATTTAGGAAGAATCAGCTACTTCATGAAACTTCCATCAACTATAACCAAAATACTTAAACACCAATTCTGTGTTGAATATGCAACTTTGCCAACTATTCTTTCAACTTGCCCTTCAGCCATTAATGGAATGGAATACTTAAAGTACTGTAACTACTTATTACTCACCCGAGAAAATGATTCAGTCTTCTCCTCCAACTGAAAGAAAAAGAAAATTATATATTTAATTAAGAATCTAAACCTGGATATAAATTTTAAGAAGAATCCCAGCAACTTTAACACAAAAGAAAGAATGATGCAGAATCTCAGGCTGTTCAGCAAAATACATTTTATCCTGCACAAGACACTATTTAAAAAATTGAACTTATTTTTAGCCAGTTGTGGTCTTATTTTCACTTGTAGTTCATCATTTGGATTGTGCTAACCATCAGTCGGCTCATGTAAATCAGAAAGTTAATTTAAAAGTAATGTTTCACCCATTTGTCAGGTTCTGATTACTCACTATTTTGCAGCTGATATTTAAAATTCAAGGATCAACTTACATTTTGCTCAAGTTACTGTCCCATGGCTTTGGCATGGGTCTCCCACAGCCAGTAAACACATCATTAATGACCATATGTTTTCATATTAGTAGCCAGGAAATTACCTTGTCGAATTGATGACTGCAATCTAACCAGCACAATAATTACATCCACATCATAACATTTAATGTGTCACAACGCACTCACTCATTACCTTCACAGAACAAAGACAGCACAGGAAGTGGCCACTCAATCTGTAACATCCTTGCTAGTTCTATGCAAAAACAATTCACCAAGTGTCAGTCCCTTGCTTTTGTAGCACTGTAAGTGCCTCCTGTCCAGGTAATGATCAAGTTCCCTTTGAGTACCATGAAGGAATCTGCCTCCACCACACTCAAGGAGAAGCAAATCAGATCCAAATGATATTCTGTATTAAAAAAAATCATGATGCTATTGCATCTTTAGTCAGTCTCCTAAAATCTGTGCCCTCTAACTCTTGATCATTCTATTAATGTGAACAGATTCTCCACATACACACTGTCCAGACCCTTCATAATTTTGAATACAAAATCTCTTGACCATCTCTTTTCCAAGGAGAACCCAGCTTTTCTAATCTTTCTATTTTAATTAAGTTCCTCACCATGGAATCAGTCTTGTAAATCACTTCTGTTTTTGTGTCCTTTTTCAAGGGTCAAGCTTAGGACGTACTTTGTGATGCGATGGTACAGCATAATAGCTTTCAATATAATTTGTGTCAAAATGTCAGCCCTGTATACAATATTGTGTTTCAATAACAGTTGAGTTACAGGAAAATTGGTTGTACCGTACGGAAGAATAGGAGTGAAGTGCTTCTCCTTCCCAAGATCCAGGCAACAGTGTTATTGATTTAAACTCTGCTTCTGTTTATACAGAAGCAGAAGTGCAGCACTAACCATTACCTGCTAGATCTTTGGAACTTGCAATATCTTTCTTCACTGCACAAAATTCATCCCTGTTGTGCAGTTGCCATAACTGCAAAACATGTCTCAGCATCTGCTCCACGGTGACTTTAGTGATCAATTAGCTAATGAACATTGGATTCCAATAGCAACAGTACAGCTTATTTAACTATCAAAAATCACAGTACCACTTTGCAAGGGTTTATTCTCAAACAACATCACCAAAAGAGATTGCTTGTTCAGTCACATGTCTGTTTGAGAATTTGTGCACAAACTGATTGCCACACTTCTGACACTAACAGTGATTGCGCTTGGAATTATTACATTGCCTGTAAAGTATTTTAAAATAAGGTAGCCCAAGGTTACGATATGTACTATGCAAATGCAAACTGTTGGCTCTTTTACAAAGCATCTGTTCCATTGAGAGATGCCAGTTACAGTCCAATTTTACATTCAAGTTACCCAGACTTGTGTCTTGCATCAAGATTCAAATATTGAGCCTGCAAACATAGGTCATGTACTCTTGACTGAAAGATATTATATTCAAGTTAATTTTTGGAACTGGCCTGAAGAGATAAAAACAGTTTTCTTCAAGAAAACCTTCCTGAAAACTAGTAAATCCAGGAAGTTTACATCAACATTGTTGGCAAATGAACAATACCCATGAGCTAGGACTGAACAGTACAGGGACCAAAATCAATATAGGCTAATATTATAAGATCCTAATTTCAACAAAGAATTCCACATTTTAGGAGAGAAATTATCATTTATCCTCCAATAGTAAAGGATCTGGATGATTCTATCATCTTTAATGCATAAACCTATTTTATACCTCAGCAACTGATATAATGGAGATGGTCACCAAATCTTGATAGGTTCACCGCCATTCTAAAGACTGAATACTGAACCTTGTGCATAATTAATGGTGAACTGGAATCAAAACAGGAAACAAAGCTGAAAATGACTAAAGATCACTCAGGTTTTGCTGGTAACTCCACACTACCAGACACCTAATTGGCACAAGACTACTAACCTCTGTAATGAGTTTCATTCGCACATTTGGAATTGGCAATGCATACCTAATACTAAGCAATGTTAAACTGAAAAGTGAGGGTTTAATAGCCTTTTACACAATTGGTTCCTTAATGTGACCTATGGAACCAATCAGACCCTCCTAGAGCCTCAAATGCATGCAAATGTAGTATTACATATGGAACAGAGGTCTTAGGTACATTTGGATAGTCAAATATTTGCTTGCTTCTTTATATGCTACTGTTCAGAACGGAACTGCATTGGTAACTATGTATATATATATATACACACAAAGATAAGTTTTTTATGAATAAAGTATGCTGTTGAAATTTTAAAAATAACCCATGAAGAATCTCATTCCAAGTTAAAAGCTAAATAAAACTCATTATCAAGTTAACCAGTGTACATGTAGAAATACACAACCGCTGAGAACCAATTAAGAGAATTTTAACAGGGAAACTAGGATCTTCAACACAAAAACCAGAAGAACCAGATGAAAAATGTAATCTGAACAAGTTAGGGCTTGTTAAGTATAATACCAGCTTTGAATATTACAAGATGAAATTGTGGAAGGATATTTAACTTAAACCATTTTTAGGGCATGAAAATATACACAGCAGCATTCTTGAAGACCATCTATTAAAAATTCAAGGAACTTAGTTGGTGTCTTTTTACAACAACATATTCTATTTAATTAAATTTATAAAAAAGGACATTAATCAGACACAAAACACTCATCGACTTCAATGATCACTGCAAGTATAGTGCAAGTATTTCCATATAGTTATGGTTGCCATGACATAAAAATGTTTATCAAAATAAATACACTACTTTACTATGAATTGGTGGGTGTAATATGGTTGAATGCCAAGTTATTATAAAATGCCTCAGCTTCTTAACTCTTTGTATGACAAGGTTCTTCCAAGGATATTACATCATCGACATAGAAAAACTGTAATTTTAAAAACCCACAGGAATCAAATGAAAATAAGCTTTGAAGGTTATATCTCAACCATGAAAAGCCAGCACAGTGATCATGTTACTGCACGAATAATACAGAGGCAGAAGCTAAAAAGACTGGACAGAAAAAGTTCAATTCCCACCAGTAACTGTACAATTTCAAAAAAAAAAAATCTGGGATTCAACAGCCAATATCTGTCATGGAGGTCGTTTTATAAAACTAATCAGATCTTCATAAAAGCCCTCTGCTACATCATCATCATTCGGGGAAGAAAACCGGTCCATAACCAATCCGGCCCATATGCAACATCAGACTACAGCAATATGGTTGACTCTGAAATGCTCTCCAAAATGTCTAGCAAACCATTATATATATCAAAACGGTGACAAAAAGGCTGAAGATTAAAACCATACAGGCCTCCTTCCAACATTGATCTAATCCAGTGATTTTCGACCAGTGTGCTGTGGTACGCTGGTGTGTTGTGATAAGATGAAGCACAGTGCAGGGCGGCACAGTGGCTCAGTGGTTAGCACTGCTGCCTCACAGCACCAGGGACCTGGGTTCGATTTCACCCTTGGGCAACTGTCTGTGTGGAGTTTGCACATTCTCCCCGTGTCTGCGTGGGTTTCCTCTGGGTATTCTGGTTTCCTCCCACAATCCAAAGATGTGCAGGCCATGCTAAATTGCCTGTAGTGTTCAGGGATGTGTAGAGTAGGGGGGTGGGTCTGGGTTGGGCCAAAGGACCTGTTTCCACACTGAAGGGATTCTATGACCTATGATGATCTAAAATTTTTGGGAAGCAGCAGACCTGTATATTGAGGCTGTGTCCAAACTTCTGATCTCTTCTGGAGCTTTGTTCTGTATTATTGAAGGCAATCTTAGCTGACACCAACTGCAGCTATTCCAGGAGCGGGCCAAATAGTTCCCATCATCTGATTTGTGCAAAGCACTGTCATCTTTGGCTTTTGAGAGAAAGCAAGCTAACCGAGTCTAGATGACTCTTCATCAGAGCTGATGTGAACTTCACGTCAGTTCTAATGAACAGCCATCGAGACTCGAAACGTTAGCTCACTTTCTCTCTATGGATGTTGCCTGGCCAACTGTGATCTCCAGGTTTTCTTGTTTTCTTATTTTCAGGACATATTCCAGCATCTGTAGTAATTTACTCCTATCTCTGGCTTTTGCTGCTTTCTGGTCTGAACAAGTAGGATCACTCGCAGCTGCTATTCGTCAGGTCGTTGGCAAAGCAGCGCCAAGAATTGAGTTTGGGAGTTGCTGTGCACAGAACAACTCTTTGTTGCAACCGGATCCAGGGGAAGAGGGATTTGACTTGCCACCTCATTCATGCTCTGCATGGTCAGGGTCAGCTGCCGCTACCAGCGACTGGGCTTCCTCTATGTGATTGGGTGCATGGCAACCACTGCAAGGTGGACACTATTGAGAGAAACACGGAATGAGGCTTGAATGGATAGTGGACAGGGACTGAGAAGTACACGGGAGCCTTACCGCTTATTCAGAGTCTCCATTCCTACACTGGCGCAGTAAGCATGACATTTTGGAGCAATAAATTCAGCTCAGAAAAAAAGTGTTACAGAATTGTTTGTTTTATTGAGGTGTGCCTTGATACTGAGAAAAGGTTGGTACCCACTGATCTAGTAGTCACCAGGTCGGGTGATACAGGGAAGTCCAGCAATGTTGGCTGTGCAAAGTTCTCCTTACTCCTAGCATATGAGGACGGGGCCATTCAGTACCTCGAGTTTTCCCTACCATTCTAGATTTTGGCTCATCATTTACCTCAACATCATATTCCTGTATTATCCACAATAAATGTCACTAATAACTAAAGATAAAAAAAATCAGTATTTGTCTTAAAAGCACAATGATTGAGCTTTCACTGCCCTCTAAAGGCCAAAAATTCCAGAAATTCTTCATCTTTAGGGAAGAAATTCCTCATCACAATTCTATACAACTTGTCCTTTGTTCATTCGCTGAGACCCTTCCATCTGGACTCAAGGGAAATGTCCTTTCTGTCACTACACTATCTATCCCTTTTAGCATTTCTGAAATTTGAATGAGATTGGTGTTTAAAATACAAGATCGCCTCCTCACAGGAGATGACCGTTATTCCATGAATACAACCGACAAATGTGTGTTACGTTCACTCTATGGCGAATATATCTCCTCCTTCAGCAAAGGGACCAGAACAACACAATAGTCTAACTATGGTCTCGTTAATGTTCTATACAAATTGGAGCAAGACCACTTTGCTCCTGCATTCAAATCGATACCCGAGTATGAGCCAAACCTGGGAAACATGTCCTACAGACTGCTCAAACAATGGCCTAATATCATGATAAAGAGGGAGAAAAAGAACCTTGATAAACTTGCAAGTAATAAAGATGGACAGCAAGGTTTTCTTTAAATATATGAAAAGAGTGGAGTAGAAATGAACATAGGCTCTTTGGAAAATGAAGCTGGGGAAATAATAATAGGGAACCAAGAAATGGCAGAGGAGTTGAATAAATACTTTACATTAGTTCTCACAGTAAAAGACACTATTAGCATTCCAAAATTACTAAATATTCAAGGGGCAAATGGAGGAAACAAAATAACTACAATAACTAGAGTAAAAAAAAGTCGAGAAATTTATGTGGATAAAGACTGGTAAGTTCTCTGGACCTGATAGGATGCATACTTGGACTTTAAAGGAATTAACTCTACAAATAGTGAATGCACTTATAGTAACTTTAAAGAGTTCAGAAAAGATCTACAAGGGTGTTGCTGGGTTTGGAGGATTTGAGCTGTTAGGGAGAGGCTGAATAGGCGGGGGCTTTATCCCTTGGAGCGGAGGCTGAGGGGTAATCTTATAGAGGTTTATAAAACCATGAGGAGCATGGATAGGATAAATAGCCAAAGTCTTTTTCCCAAGGTAAGGGAGTCCAAACCTAAACGGCATAGGTTTAAGCTGAGAGGGGAAAGATTTAAAAAGGGACCTAAAGTGCAACGTTTTCACGCAGAGGATGATGCATGTATGGAACGAGCTGCCAGAGGAAGTGGTGGAGACAGGGAAAATTACGATATTTAAATAGCAACTAGATAGCTACATGAATAGGAAGGGTTTAGAAGGATATGGCCCAAATGCTGGCAAATGAGACGAGATCAGTTCATGATTGCTGGTTGCCATGGAAGAGGGGGACTGAAGGGTCTGTTCTGTGCTGTATAACACTATGACTCTATATTCTTATACAGCATGGAAACAGACCTTTCAGTTCAACTCATCCACGCTGGCCAAGTTTCCCAAACTAAACTGGTCCTGCTTGTCTGCATTTGGCCCATATCCCTCTAAACCTTTCCTATTCATGTACCTGTCCAAACATCTCTTAAATGTTGTAACTGTACCAGCATCTGCCACTTCCTCTGGCAGTTCATTCCACACAGTAAACCCAATTAGAAAGGTCTTGTGCTGCACAAGACCCACTTAATTTTACCATCATTATGAGTATGCAAGCTGATAAATAACTTTGCTTTTACTTGTTGTAATTGAATAGGAATTAGGAGATTCGTCTTTAGCACATAATTCCTGATCAAGAAGTTCCCAGATCCAATCCGTAGTCATTGAGTTTTCTGATCTCACTGGGACTGGACTGCTCATGGCCGACAAGGACTGGAGCACCTTCATGGATTCTTGTTCCTGCTCGTTACTCAGAAACCACTTTCACCCTGTGGGTAGCAGGAAAGGGCAGAATCAACGTTCACTTAAAGTCAGTGTGCATTGTTGCTGTTTCTGATGCTGTCTTTCGGATGACGTGTTAACCAAAGCTCCATCCGCCTACATTGGGTGGATGTGAAAGATTCAATGGGATTATTTTCAAGAAAGACCAAGGAATTAACATCAGTGTTCTGGCCAATATTTATTCCTCAAAAAAAAATTACCTGGCCATTATTAGATTGCCGTTTGTGGGACTTTGCAGTGCATAAATTGGCTGTTGCATTTCCTACTTTACAGCATTGCCTACAAATTATAAACTACTTAATTGGCAGTAAAAAGCTGCGAGGAGCCTTGGGGTCATGAAAGGCACTATATAATTGCAAATCATTGTTTCCTTTTTAGTTTACGTTCTGCCCCTTCTTGAATAATTTGTTATATCACAACATAGCTTATATATTTAAAGAATTTAAAAATGGCGCCCAGTGCGTTTGTTACTTTTTTAGTTATTTCACAAGCCTAGGGGTAAATACAGTCAAGGTCCTACAGCTTACCACCAAAACCTTTTAGAAAAACTGTGTCTTTATGGGGTGATTTTAGCATAGTAAAACACCCCCAAAACTCTTTACAGGAGCATTATCAGACAAACTCTTACACATCCACATATGAAGGCAGGAACTAAAAAGCTGAGTCAGAGGTAAATTTTAAGAAGCATCTAAAATAAGGAAAATGTGGAGAGGCAACAAGAAATACTGAGAATGAACTGCAGAACCTACAGCCTATAAAACTGAGTGCATGGCTGCCAATAAAATTCTAAATAGAAAAGATCAGACATGATCTTATCAAATGGCAGGGAAGGCTCAAGGGGCCGGAAGGCCTATTCCTGCTCCTAGTTCTTATGTTCTTATAAAAGGCCAGAATTGGAGAAATGCAAAGCTGTTCAAGTGTTGCATAGCTAATAGAGTTGAGAGAGATTACAGATGTGACAACACAGGTTGAGAATTTCTTGGGAAAGAAGCTAATGTAGGTCTCATTGAGGTGTGATGGCCAAAGGGCACTTAGTCAATTAGCTGAGATGTGACATTAATGTAACACCTTTACTTAAAAAGGGGAAGGAAACAACAAAAAAGATAACTATAGGCCTGTGAGCCTAATATCATTGAATGGGAAAATGTTAGAGTCAGTAAGAAAGCATGTAAAAATTCATCACAAATGCAATAATTGGAAGGGTGGGTAACTTTATAAACTGCGCTGGTATTCCCCCACTGATAATAGATAACAATAGGATTTTGTCTGCAGAGATAGTAGGAACTGCAGATGCTGGAGAATCTGAGATAACAAGGTGTACAGCTGGATGAACACAGCAGGCCAAGCAGCATCATAGGAGCAGGAAGGCTGACGTTGAAGGGTCTAG
>NC_063335.1:6212310-6244781 GCF_021869965.1 Rhincodon typus
GAGGCTTGGGGACCACTTTGCAGAACACCTACGCTCGGTTCGCACTACACAACTGCACCTCCCAGTCGTGAACCATTTCAACTCTCCCTCCCATTCCTCAGACGACATGTCCATCCTGGCCTCCTGCAGTGCCACAACGATGCCACCTGAAGGTTGCAGGAACAGCAACTCATATTCCGCTTGGGAACCCTGCAGCCCAATGGTATCAATGTGGACTTCACAAGCTTCAAAATCTCCCCTCCCCCTACCGCATCCCAAAACCAGCCCAGCTCGCCCCCGCCTCCCTAACCTGTCCTTCCTCTCACCTATCCCCTCCTCCCACCTCAAGCCCTACCCCCATCTCCTACCTACTAACCTCATCCCGCTCCCTTGACATGTCCGTCCTCCCTGGGCTGACCTATCCCCTCCCTAACTCCCCACCTACACTCACCTTTACTGGCTCCATCCCCACCTCTTTGACCTGTCCGTCTCCTCTCCACCTATCTTCTCCTCTATCCATCTTCTATCCGCCTCCCCCTCTCTCCCTTTTTATTTCAGAACCCCCTTCCCCTCCCCCATTTCTGATGAAGGGTCTCGGCCCGAAATGTGAGCCTTCCTGCTGGATCTTGTCTGCAATTCAGTTTGAATAAATTTGGAATGAGAAAGCTTTAAAAGGTACGTTGTGTGCCAGAGGTTGATGTGCTGTTATTTAGAAATCTTAAAAATCACACTGTATATATCTGAACAGCCAGAAGCATCTTTTCAAAAATGACCATCAGGACAAAATGAAAGGGAATGTTTTAGGATCATTCCAAGGAAAGTTCAATATTTTGGTCTGACAATATTCAAGTATATAACAGTAAAGTGAGCTGGCAAATGCTTATGACAAAATACTCAACATCTCTACTAGCTTTTAAACAAACCTCAAGAATTGCTTCCCACCTTTAGAAATTGGCATTAAACCCTTCTCTGTGGCCCAGCCAAAATTCAGAGTGGTGCTGGTCTGACCTTACTTTTAAGGTATGTAGGAATACTCTCTTGATCCAGCTTACTAAATTGGTATCCATTAAAATCCAAATATCTAAGCTGTTCCTTTAAAAGACATTTCCTCAAGGGCACTTCGGATGCAATGGCCCAAACTGTTCCTTGGAACAGGCAAACCAAATTCTAATGCTAAAAGTGGAAGTGAAGTCTGTCTGCTCCACATATTCAGAAGCTTAGATACGGGGAAAATACCAGAAGGTTGAAAAACTGCCAATGTAATATCTTTATTTGAAAAGGGAAGGAGACAAAGGGTAACTATAGGCCTCTTAGCCTAATATTTACTGGGAAGATGTTAAGAGTCTATAATAAAGCATGTAACAGTGGAGCATTTAGACATGCCCCTTATATGATTAAGCAGAGTCAGGATGGCTTCATGACATGCCAACAAATTTACCAGAGGTCTTGAGGAGCTAACAGCAGGATAGATAAAGGGGAAGAAGCAGATGCAATATATTTGGATTTTTAGAAGGAGTTTGATAAAACGTTAGACTACTACTATAGGAGCCCAGGGTGTTTGGAAGTAGTACGTTAGTTAGCCAATCTTCTATACATGTTAAGACAGAGTTGTATTAAGGGGAGCATTTTCAGGATGGCAATCTGTAACTTGTGATGTGCCACAGGGAACAGTGCTGGGTCAAGAAGTATTTACGAGACATATTAATGGCTTGGATGAGGTAAGTGAATGCACTATTGCCAAGTTTGAGGATTACAAAAATGGGTGGGATGGCAAGTAGAGAGGATAACACAAAGAGTTTGCAGAGGGATATTGACATGTTAAGTGAGTGGCCAAAAAAGTAGCAGATGGAATAGAATGTGGGTAAATGCAAGGTACGCACTTTGCCAGGAACAGACAAGCTATTTACATTGAGAAATATTACAGAAAGCTAATGGAGCAGTGATTTGGGAGTCCTCATCAATAAATCAAAAAAAAGCTAGCATTTAAGTTCAGTGGGTAAGAGGGAAAGCAAATGGTGCATAATTCCAAGGAGGTTTTGATAAAACTATAGAGCTACAGCTGGAATACTGGGTCTTAGAACAAGGCATTGACATAAGAGGCAGTTCAGAAGATTCACCAGGCTGAAACCACGTATGGAGATACTGTCTTATGAGGAGAAATGGAGTTGGTTACTGACACTAACATACTCAGGCTGAGAATTGGAATTCTTTCATCCCATGCAGGATATGGCCAGTGCCAGCTGCTGTAAGTGGTGCCTGTTACTAGTTCAAGCACTGGAGGGGGAAGAAGGAAGTAAAGAACATAATGTTAGAACACTTAGAACATGGATATTGAAGGCAAAATGATGTCAATGTACTTGAAATAGGTCACCTGTCACTAAATTTAGACTGCCACACTAGCTTGTGATCACTGCAATACTTAACTATTTCAAAAAAAGCTATAGTACTCAGAAAGAAAGCAAGGAAAAAGCGAAGGACAGAGCAAATGATTTAAGAAATGACACAAGCAAGAACAACTAAAAACGAGAGCATAATTGGACCTTGGCCCTCATGCTGAAAATGAAGGGAAACACCGGCACAGTTCATAGGTGTTGAAGTGAATTTGTCCTGGGGCAACAACGCTTTATTCATATAAAACAGATTCACCTGCTCAAACACTCAAATGTTTTTGTCATTGACCGATGCAACAGTTGAAGTTTTCTTGACTGCCCTCCCATCCTCTCTCCTTAAAGGTGAGCTCAAGCAAAAATCTAGTACCCATATCTTAGCTTGCGATAAGCTCTGTTCATCTGCATTTCAAGCTCATTGGCATATACTGACCCCGATCCAGCTGCTTCAATTTAAAAATTCTCATCTCAGAAATTACTTCTGCGATTCTATCTACCGTGATCTCTGCCAGCCTTATGGTTGAGCCCCACCCACTTCACATTTTGATTTCTTGCGTATCTCCAATTTGCTCCACCACAGATAGCTTGGCATTTAATTGTTTGCACCTTAAAATCTTGAATTTCCTGGTCAAACATCTCCTCCTATAACAGTTTCCTTAAAGCCTACCTGTAAAATAACCTTCTGTCATCATACAACTCTGTTGCTTTGTGTTACAACCAAATCAGCAGTGAACTAATTGTTGTTTATTCTGCTCATTAATTGATCATTAAGTCTGAATTCAAAAAGGGAAGTGACATTGTATAATCTTTTTCTTTTAATTTCATTGGCTATCAGAAACAAGTCAGCCAGGTTTCTTGAGTAATAAATAACAAATCAGTTATTGCAAACAAGACTTAATTTTCTGAAGGGTCCAGAACCAAAACGTCAGCTTTCCTGCTCCTCTGATGCTGCTTGGCCTACTGTTCATCCAGCTCTACACCTTGTTATCTCTTATTCAAACAAATATGCAGTAGAGTCAGAATTAAGTGCAGTAAAACAAACCACTGCCTGTGAACACAAGTAGTCTTCTCCACAATTCCTTCATCTGCCCCCATACTAAATCCACTTAAGACCGACAGACTGATTTAAAAAAGTCTAGCTTGGAGAATTCATGAAATGACAAATCTGCCTTCGACATCTGAAAACATTAAACATGGAGAATGTAAAGAGAACATAAGAAGTCAGTTCAAGTTCTCTACACAAGATAATGGAGCATCCATATGCTGAGGATTTTAAGATGTAAGCACACACAGCTTTCTCTTAACAATTTTTACATTAGATTAAGTAGACAAAAGAGACTCTAAGTCACAAAATGACACCAAAAAGCTAAACTATTCTTAAAACTGTAGGTTATATCCATAAGCATGCAGTTTTACAATCATTGCAGTGTCACGGTTTTCCAAAAGCTCAGCAGGTCAGCTACCTTACAGTTCAAACAAGGGATTCAAATAAGAATACATCTAAAATGTATAAAATGACAAAATTATCAGAGATCACCAAAAAAAACGACAAAATTGCACACAGGATGGCCACTTCTCCAAAACTAACCGCAAACCATGCAGTGCAAATGTGCTCACTCACACTAAGGAGGTCTGGGGCAGAAATATCATCCAAGTCCGAGACCACACTTCCCCTGCGGTTTGAGCGGCTAAAATAGTCAGCTATCGATCCACTGTGATCAGAAAAATCAGAGGACTGCAGAGAAATATCAAAATAACAAGAAGTGATGAAACAAACAAACAAACATGGGATATACAGCATTCTCAAAGGAAATGAGCATATTTTAAATTCACGGTAATTCAAGATTTTTGTACAGAATGTTTGGTGGTACAACAGTAACAAAGTATACTCACTCTAAAAGACTGCAACTCAAGATAAAGTTTCAAGCCAGAAGGAGCATTTCTGGTAATTTCTGATCAAAAGTTGTTAACTTGAAATGTTAACTTTGTTACTCTCCAAAGGTGCTGCTTGACCTGTGTATTTCCAGTATTTTCTGTGAAGAGGCCTAAAGCCAATTTCAGGTAGGCATCTTGGACAATTTCAGGGTGCTGTCACCGATACAGCATATAACATACGCTTGTGCCTGCCACATTGATTCTTCAACAATAAATAACAACAAATCCAATTTTTGGGCTGCTGGATTTGAATAAGATGTTAAATTAGAAGTTCCACCTGATGGATGTACAAGGAGCCATTGCACCAAATGGATAACAGCAACCTAGCTCTCCTGAAATCTGGCCAATAATTAGCCCTCACCCAAGACCATGACAGTGGGTTACCTGATCACCCACCTCAGTTCTTGGTGGGACCTTGCTGCATAAATATTAGCTCATTTTCCACATGACAATTGTGGCTACATTTCAAAATACTTCATTAGCTGTCTAGCACCTTAAGATCATGCAAGGCACTATATAAATATAATTTCTGAAGTGAAGAGTTCAAGCTGCCTATGTGTACATAAGCCAAGGGGACATTGATAGTTGCTTGATTAGGCACTTACAGTTTTAGTGATTATTTTTTGCACTGTCACCATTATGTTGGACACAAAACAGCAACTTCCTTCCAGGAATGCTGCACTGTATGAGATAGTCTTGATCTCTTGCTGCTAGCTACTGTACCTCTTCCCTTAGCCTAGGTGGTTGAAAATGACAACCACTTAGATTATTACGTGGCCTATCCAACCTGTTTCTGTGCATTTAAGACAGCTATGATCTCCCAAGTGATCCTTGACCCACATCTTGTCAGTTACATGTGCAACTAATTAGAATAGGGATATGACCAAGAAACATCCAATTAGCATGTTAAACGAGTGAGCTAATCCAACTACAGAGCTTTATATTGAATTAGAAAGCACAGCTAAAGTTGCAAAGCAGATTTGAAGCAAATTTGCAGGGACTAATAACGAATTGGAAGAACAAATTTGTTTTTGATATCCTTTGGTCACAATCCAGACATGTACACTGTGAAGGACACAACTGTCATGAAAACTGATGTAAGCTGTCAAGAAACAAAATGTTCATCTTGAAGAAACATGCACCTTTTAAACCAGTCATGAACAAAATAGATGAGCCCAGTGACATAAGCATACAAGCAGCAGGTACATTTATAGTCTTTATAATCACATTTTTATAGTTTTTTCTTCAAGATTAGATCAGTCATTAGCAACAGCAGAAATAAATTAAGGCTCGCAAATGTGGGCCTTCATTCAAACGGCTAGTTGCATGTTCTTTTAATGTATTTCTATGGCTTCAGTTTAGACAATCTTGTCAACGAGAAATGTTTTCCTCTTCTGTTAAACAAGTGACAAGTCATTCAATCCATTAACTTGTCGTCTGCAATTGATAAACTTTTATTTATTTCATATACTCCAATATCCTAACCATACTAAAGACATAACAAAGTGAGGAGCTGGAGGAACACAGCAGGCCAGGCAACAGGAAAGTTGACGCTTTGGGTCGAGACCCTTCAGAAACAGGGAGGGGGAAGGGAGCTCAGAAATAAATAGAGAGAGGAGGGGTGGGGCTGGGGAAAGTAGATGGGATGGTGATAGGTGAGTGCAGGTAGGCAGTGGTGAGGATTGGTTAGTGAGGTGGGAGGGGCAGATAGACGGGAGTGAAGGAGAACAGGTTGTGTCAGGTCAAGGAGGCGGGGAGATTTTGAAACTGGTAAAATCCACATTTAGGCCATTGGGCTGTAGGCTCCTGAGGCGGAATATGAGGTGCGGTTCCTCCAGATTCTGGATGGCGTCATTGTGATACTGGAGGAGGCCCAGGATGGGGCAGTATGGTGGCTCAGTGGTTAGCACTGCTGCCTCACAGCACCAGGGAGCTGGGTTCGATTCCAGTCTCAGGCGACTGTCTGTGCAAACTTCGCACATTCTCCCAGTGTCTGCATGGGTTTCCTCCGGGTGCTCCGGTTTCCTCCCACAGTCCAAAGATGTGCAGGTTAGGTGGACTGGCCATGCTAAATTGTCCGTAGCGTTCAGGGATGTGTAGATTAGGTGGGTTGCAAGGGGACGGGTCTGGGTGGGATGCTCTGAGGTTTGGTGTGGACTTGTTGGGCTGAAGGGGCTGTTTCCACACTGTAGGGATTCTATGATCTATGACTTCTATGACTTCTATGACATCACCCAGGGAATGGGAGGGGGAGTTAAAATGGTTCGCAACCAGAAGTTGTTGTCGTTTGTCGTATACAGAGCACAGATGCTCCGCAAAACAGTCTCAGAGTCTCCACTTAGTTTCACCAGTGTACAGGAGGCCACATTGGATGCAGTAGACCAAGTTGACGGATGTGCAGGTGAACCCCTGTCTGATGTACTAAAGACATGCTATGTTTACAGCTCTACAGCTGTCCATTATCTTGTCTTTCACAGTGTCTTATTCTTGTAGATGAGAAGAGAAAAATAATCTTTTAAAACAGAAATGGTTTCATCCATGGCAATAATCTTTACCATCCCTGTTATTTCAAACCTGATCATTAGTAAAGGCTGCTATCAGAGAATACACTCTCACATGCATAAAGAGCTCACCACACTGTCACGACGTCCCTGGCTGATATTGTCTTGGGACATGGTGCTCATTTTTTCATCATCTGAATTCTATCAAAGTTAAAGTGAATAAACAAGTCTTGATGACATAAATCTTGATGACATAAATAGCGTCAAAACTTGTTCACGTGTCACAATGACTGCAGTTCTTTAACTCAGACACAAACTGCACAAAGTTGCAAATAAGATGCATGTTATTTATTAGAAGTCCAACCTTGTTAATGTCATGCAAAAGTTTTAGTGAAGAGGTAATAATTATACCCGTCATGCAATTCCATGAAGAAATGGTTCCATATCGAGCAGAGTTCCCGATCTTCAACAACTCTAACAGAGGGTAGGTTCATTACTGGTGGACTAAACTATTAGACCAGCCATAATACAAAGAAAGCAGGCCAAAATTTCTCCTCTATTACAGATTTTACCCAAAGCCTAAGATGAGTCAGTCTGCAGAGCATCAAATGTAGATAAGCCTTCCAACCATAGAGGTGAAAAAGGCAAGATCAGAATGCCTGCTTTGGAGTTAAAATGCAAGGAGGAATTGTATTTTTAAAATTTGATTTCAGAAAGAGTACATTCTTGCAGTTAATATTACAATTGGAAAAGGCCAGGGATAGAAGGTGCAATCTGCAAAATTAAGAAAGTTATGGGAAATCAATTAATTTTTCAACAGTAAAAGACTTTAGCCAATCTAAATGATGGTTCCAGATATTAAAAGTCTGATTTTGTGGGTTCTTGGTAGATCAGCTATCACAAAGACCAATATAGTCCTCCTTACCAAATGACACCACACCTCCAACAGCATATTTTACCTCTATTGAGTATCACCCAGATTGCATCTCCTAAAACATCCCTTTTGGTTTATTGTTCAAACCAAAAATATCAAGTATCTCACCATTATACTGTCACCATGTTCTTTTCTCATCCTAAGCATCAAAGAACCTCTTATCCTCATTCAATCTCCATCTCATTTTCTTTGCTCTGAATATACCTAAACTGCCTTAATCTCACCCTTTGTATCAAGTCCCTACCTATGCATGGTTAGCCATGCTATCTTGTGTGGCCTGCTTACACCCATGATATATCACCTTTCTCCTCCTCACTCTACTTTCTTATTTAATCTGCTCCTGAAAGGAACGGTTGCAAATTAGTCACTACTGCACACCCATATGTCCAACTTGAATTCTCCACAATAATTTATCACAATCATACTGCTTATTTGTATACTCTCCTCTACCTTTAATGCTGTTATTCGTAATAAAACCATAACTCTCGTTGCCTCTAGTTATAGCCATCACCTCCACTTGTTTGGATGAAAGGAGGCAGACTTGAACATTTTGGTCAGAAAACTGGTTTAGCCATTTGTTGTCAAACCTGGCTGGATCAGAAAGCATTACTGGGTGCTCCACTGTCAAAGCTGATAGCTATTCCATAAAAATAGCTCTGGACTGCTCCACAACAAGAACTTAGAAACAGGGTAGGCCATTCAGCAAATTGAGCTGCTGCATTCTAGATCATGGCTGGTCGTTTTCTCAATGCCACTTTTCACATCTCCATATCAAAGTTGTGCATCTCCAGAAACTATCAATTCTTGTGCTCAATTTGCTCAATGATGAAGCTGCCAAAGTCCTCTAAGAGCAGAGAATTCCAAAGATTCACAACCCTCTGAGTGAAGTAGTTTCTCATCAACGAAGTGTTAAATTACTTGCTCCTTATCCTGAGATAATATGTCCTGGTTCCAGAGTCATGAGCCAGGGCTAACATCCCATCTATATCCATTTTGTAAGAATTCTCTAAGTTTCAATGAAATCACCTCTTATTTTGCAGTTTGTCTCTTCAGACAATCCTGCCATGCTAGCAATTAATTTGGTGAACCTCTGTTGCACTCCTATGGCAATTATATCCTTCCTGAGGCAAAGGGTCCAAAACTGCACATAATGTATATGAACTGTACATAAAGTCCCAGCAAGGCTCTTTTTAACTGCAACAAGACATATTTACATCTGTACTCAATTCCTGTTAAAATTAGTTGAATACACTGTTTGTCCTTCTAATTGCTGTTGCACCTGCTGCGTCTCCACCCTCAAATCCAACAAGTGTGAGAAATCCGATTTCCTTGGCATTAAAGACAGACATTTATTTTGATGCCTCTCTGCTGCTTCTCTTCCCTTCATCCACCAAGGTTATAGCCTCAAAGTACATCTCTCCACATTCCCAATCTAAGCTCATATTTACCCTTAACCCCATAACCACTGAATGGTTTAGCATTCAATTTCTCTTTACAACCCCCAAATTGGCCAACATCGTTGACACTCTTCAGATACAGTATCCTTCCTCTTCAATCTGCCATAATCACCCCACCAGGGGTGGTGTGTGCACATGCACATGGAGGAGAAAGAGTGAGAGCCAGGAAGGAAGAGCAGAAGCCAAAAGGAGTGTGGATACTGCGCAGGTTGACAGGAAAAGACACTGCTTCAAATTTTAGCTATTCATCAGTTAGTTTGCAGATCAGCGTTTCTGCTGGAACTTCTACTGGGAGCAGCTCCATTTCTTCTCATTCATTCAACTCTTTGGTACACCAGGATGTTGAGTGACTCAGCAAAACTTCCAAATTTAAGATTTAACTGTCCATAAGTTTCACTATAATAGCATTCATGCAAAGCAATGTAAACAGAAAACAGATGTTTTGCTATAGATGCGCACCTAAGGCAGCGTGCTTTACAATCCACGGTGATAAGTAATTTTCTTGTACTATTATGCACTCAGCATACCTTTAGTATTTAGGTTTGTAGCATTCTGTGGTATGTAAAATATTACATTAGAGTGGTTCACATCAAAACGTTTGATGTGTAGTTATTAGATTGTTATTCATTATTAGATAACTAAACATATATTGGTTTTCATCTAAAAATCAATGCTAGTCAGTAGGTCAACTTAGCAAACTAAATTTTTTTTTAGCAGAGATAAGAAATTTTCATTTTAGTGTTTTTCTTAAAAACATATCTACATATCCTCAGTGCACATGCTGTAAAAATTCCTGTGGCAGCAACTTGCATAAGTAGTTTCGTCACCAATACTACAATGCACGAATTCAAAACTTTTTCAAAATGCCTGATGCTATTCTTACCATCGGGCTATTGTGCCCTGAACTTGCTCGAGAAGAATAACTGTATTCAGATGGCTGAGGGGGAAGACCAAGGATGTTATAAAAATATAGCAATGCTGTTTAGTAACCCAAAACCTTTTTCTTGGAGTCATTGTTACACATTGCAATAAACTTACAGTTCTTGAACTATATCTCCGACTGTAACTGTAAAGTCTCTCATCGTTCAATGACACCTATAAATATAAAGTATGTGTTAAATGCTTACTTTTTGGAAAAACTAGCTTAACTCAGCTCTTAAATGGTCAAACAGGTCAGCACATTGAAGTTGATTGTGATCAATCTGCATGAAAAAGCATCGATAACATACAAGCTTTTCATGGTCTATGACTGAACATACGTGTATGTCAAATATCTGAAACACTGCAGAATATCCGACTTCGAACCTGTACACATACAGGTAAAGTCATGTCTACAATCAGAGCTTCATCAAAATCTAAACGGTCTCAGAAAATATATCAATGTATCAATATTTTGGTGGGCGAAGAAATAAACAAGCACTGCAAATGTAACTGCACTATTAAAAGTTAGTTTTTTAATCCTTTTAATTTTTCCCTCTGAAATAAATGCAGGATGAAGGCATTTCCCACAGTCAAAGACAAACTGTTTAATTTTCAACTACAATTAATCCATCCGGCATCAGCCATGATTTTGTGGTAGCACACTTCCATTGGAGTCATAATATTGTGTTTACATACTACTTCAGGCAAATGTGCAGCTGATTCAGGCGAATATTACAGCTTTTTACCATCACAGCATCATTCGGTTGACACATAAAAAAGGTGAGGCTCAACTGTTCTGAGGTGGAAGCAATACCTACGGTGTGCAGACTTGTCTTATGAGGGAAGGCTAGACAGGCTAAGCCTGTATTCTCTGCAGTTTGGAAGAGTCAGAGGTGACTTAATTGAAACATAAAAGATCCGGAGGGGTTTTGTATGGGTGAATGTTGCAAGTATGTTTCCTCTTCTGGGAGAATCCAGAACTAAGGGTCAATGTTGAAAACTAAGTGTGCACTCATTTAAAATGGAAATGAGGAAACATTTTTTTGAGGATTGGGTGTCTTTGGAATTCCCTGCCTCAAAAGGCAGTGGGTGCAGAGTTTTTGTTTTTTTTAAAAACAGCAGAGGTACATAGATTCTTGATTATCAAGAGCAATAAAAGTTTAACAGGCAAATGCAGGAATGTACAGTTGAGGTTAAAATCAGATCAGCCATTATCTAATTGAATGGCGGAGCAGGCTCAAAGAGCCTACTCTTGTCCTTGTTCGTATGACACTAATTTGCTAAGTAGAGAGTCATCTCCTGGTCAATATTCATCTTAAACATTTAAACAGATGATCTGATTATTACTAATTACTCATGCAAACTCATCATTCAGGCTTCAACATCATCTTGTCTTATAAGCAAAGTTTAGACAAGTTGGGCCAATACTCATTGGAGCTTAGAAGAAGGAGGAGTGATGTTCTTGAAACTCAAAGATCCTGACGGGGAATTTATAGAGGGGATTTGGTGAGGATGTTTTGTTTTCCTGGGGAGTTAACTAGTGGTCACAGTTTACAGACAGAGGTTTCACTTTTATGATGGAGACAAGGAGAAAATCTCTCACTTTTGTTAATATGAGGAATTCACTTCCTTAGCAATCAGCAGACACTGGGTCTCTAAATTTATTCATGGGAGAATTAGATATAGATTTGCTGGAAAAAGATGACAAGACTTAAGGGCAGAAAGCAAAAATGGAGTCAAGGCCATAACCTGATCAGCTATGATTTAACTGAATGGTAGAACAACCAAATGGTCTGCCCTGCTCTTAAAGCCTGTATTCCTATTACGAGAATGTAAGTGCATAAGAAATAGGCACAGGAGTAGGCCATCTGTGGAATTCCCTGCCCAGCAAAGCAGTTGAGGCAAGTTGGTTGAATATTTTTTAAGGCAAAGATAGATAGATTTTTGAACAGTAAAAGTTTTAAGGGTTATGGTGAGTGGGCAGGTAAGTGGAGCTCAGTCCATGAAAAGATCAGCCATGATCTTATTGAATGGCAGAGCAGATTAAAGGAGCCAGATGGCCTACTCCTTGGACCTGCCTTTTTATAACACTTAACAACCAACAAATGTCTCAAAGCAGTTACAGCAAATGAAGTACATTATTTTTATTCACTCAAGGGATATGGCCGCCACTGGCTAGGCCAGCATTTATTGCCCATCTTGCCTAGTTAAAAGTCGACCACATTGGCTGTGGGTCTGGAGTCACATGTAGGCCAGACCAGGAAAGGATGGCAGTTTTCTTCCCTAAAAGGACATTAGTGAACCAGATGGATTTTTCTGACAAGTGATAAAGGATTCATGGTCATCATGACACTCTTAATTTCAGATTTTTTTAAAAAATTGAACTCAAATTCCACCATCTACCATGGCAGGGTTCAAACCCAGGTCCCCAGAACATTATCTGGGTCTCTGGATTAAGAGTCCAGTGATAATACTACTAGACCATCATCTCCCCATGAGAAGTGTTCTTACTGTCATCGTTGGCAAACAGGACTGCTAATATCCACATGGCAGCAATGGGATATTAATTTTCAGGATAACTCCCGTACTCTTTTTTGAAATGGTGTTATAGGATCTCACCCAATTAGAAAGATGGGGTCTTGTTTAAAAGTCTATTCCAAAAAGCATGTACTTTCAACAGTTGGGCAGATTCAATGGACTGAATATGTAGGTAGATTATGGAAAGGAGCAACAAAACAGTTGTCATAGTGGGCGACTTTAGCTTCTGCAATATTGACTGGTACTCCCTTAGAGCAAGAAGCTTAGATGAGGCGGAATTTGTTAAGTGCATCCAAGTGAGTTTCTTGAGAGTATGTGGATAGTCCAACTAGAGGAGGCCATGTATTGGACTGACCTTTCAGTGGGAGAGCGTTTTGGAAACATTAAACACAACTCCTGCCTAGGGCACTTTGAGATCAAAAAAGAATTGGTTTGGATCTCTTGAAGAGCATTAAGGTGGGCAAGTCCCCAGGGCCTGATGGCATCTACCCCAGGTTATTGAGGGAGGCAACAGAGGAAATTGCTGGGGCCTTGACCAAGATCTTTGTATCCTTGCTAGCCACAGCAGAGGTCCTGGAGGACTGGTGAGTAGCTAACGTTGTTCCTCTGTTCAAGAAGGGAAATACGGATAATCCAGGAAACTACAGACTGGTGAACCTCACATTGGTGGTTGGGAAGCTATTGGAGAGAATTCTTAGGGATAGGATTTACACACATTTGAACAAGCGTGGCCTAATTAGGGACAGTCAACATGGCTTTGTGCAGGGTAGGTCTTGTCTTACTAATTTGATTGAATTTTTCAAGGAGGGTAGAGCAGTGGATGTTGTTTACATGGATTTTAGTAAGGCTTTTGACAAGGTCCCTCAAGGTAGGCTCATCCAGAAGATTAAGTTGCATGGGTTCAACAGTGACTTTGCCGCATGGATTCAGAAGTGGCTTGCTCGTAGCAGACTGAGGGTAGTTATGGAAGCGTGCTTTTCAGGCTGGAGATCCATGACTAGTGGTATTCTGCAGGGATCATACTGAGACCTCTGCAGTTCGTGATATATATAAATGACTTGGATGAAAATTTAGATGGCTGGGTTAGTAAGTTTACAGGCGATACAAAGATTGGTGGAGTTGTGGATAGCATAGAAGGTTGTCAGAGGATTCAGACAGATATAGATCAGTTGCAGATATGGGCCAAGAAATGGCAGATGGCGTTTAATCCGGCTAAGTGTGAGGTGCTGCATTATAGGAGATCAAATGTTAAGGAACAGTATACAGTTAGTGGCAGGACTCTGAACAGCATTGATATATAGAAGGATCTTGGGGTTCAAGTCCATAGCTCCCTGAAAGTGGCCACGCAAGTAGATAGGGTGGTAAAGGAGGTGTATGGCATGCTTGCCTTTATTGGTCAGGGAACTGAGTACAAGATCAGGGTGTTATGTTATAGATAACACCGTGTAGAGCTGGAGGAACACAGCAGGTCCTGATCCAAAACGTCAACTTTCCTGCTTCTCTGATGCTGCCTGGTCTGCTGTGTTCCTCCAGCTCCACACTGCTATCTCATACTCAAGCATCAGCAGTTCTTACTATCTCAGGATGTCTTGTTGTAGCTAATCAACAGTGATTACATTAGATTAGCTTTCCAATTCAAATGTTATAGAATTCAAATTTCCCCATTTTCTATTGTCAGATTTGAACCCATATCCCTAGAACATGAATCCAGGGCTCTGGATTACTGATGTATTGGTAATGGCACTACACCACCACCTCCTCTCCAGCAAAATTGGACAGCCTCTTCTGGGCAGTCAGCCTTGAGCCTGACCACCATCCTTAACACACACTAAATTGCATTTGGACGTGAGGGGGTTGGGACTCAAACGTACCTGTTTTTGGTTTCCTGACCCCTGAACAAAAATTCAGCCCAAAAAGTCTGAAATTCTCCTCCTCCAGTGGTGCCTCTGCTTATTTCAAATTACAGGGAGCAGTCTGAATACAGTTTTAATTAAGACTACTGGTGCCTTTTCACTTGGAATTGATCACCATGTTAGATTCTTAATTTTGGACTGGGACTTGAACCAATTCTCAGAGTTGGGCATGAAATCCAGCAGTAGACTTCCCTTGTATTGCAATGGAGTAATGTTGGAAGTGGCATCTTTGCAGTTGAAAAGGCCTATTTAGCCTCGAAGTTTAGAATATTTTGCATCTAATTTATGATGTAAAGAGAAGCAGGTAAGTTCACCTGGTGTCCTAGCTAGCATTTGCCCTTCTACCAAGGCCTCAAAAAGATGATCCCATCATTTATTTAATGGTTGTTTGTGGAATTTTGTTATATCGAAATTGCCATCTGTGTTAAAAGTCACAACATTTCAAAGGCACTTCAATCAATTATCAATTACAATGGGATATCGTTGTGATCCTGCAAGGGGCTACACAAACCAAATTCTTTTTCTTTGATTTATTTAAAACTCAGGGAGCTACAGTCAAAGGAGATGATTATCCATTCATAGGTATAGATGATATTAGTATCATCTTTGGAGTTTGGATTTCAAAATGTGGCATAAAAGGTAATTACTTCTGTGAAGGATTTTCTTCAAAAGTCACTCCTTCTATAAGTGACCCAAGCCTTTATGCAGAAAGAGGTGACTGCAAGCTGGTGATGTTAACAGCAACATGTTTGTGTAATGTTAGGAGAAACTCAGCAAGACTAACAGCAACTGTGTAGAGAGAAACAGATTTAACATGGAGTTCAATACAACTCGTCTTCAGAACTCCGCTTCAGTATGCTAAAAACATTAATTGTTTCTCTGCATGAGCTGTCAGACCTGCTGAGTTTCTCTACCTTCCACTCATGTTTCAGACGTCCAGCATCCACAACATTTTGCTGTTATTTTGTTTATATAGTGAAATGTTTTTGATAGATAAGGTAAATATGAAAGGCTATCAGCTTTGTTTTCAGGTCAGAAGAATCTAGGATGAGCAATTTTTCGAAATAATTCAGTTCACAAGCAAATGTTTCAGTTCAGTTAAGAAAACACCAGTGTTGAGTTAAGAAGCCTGTTGAGTTTAGGAGTCAGTTTAGCTTCTTTTGCTGCAGCAGCAGCTCAGGGAACCAGTTTACCTGCGAGACTTCAGTTTGCAAAACATTTTAAATAAACTCTCCTGGTTAGAAATGTGCAGATTATTTTAGAAGTGAGGAAGTTTAGACTCTCAGATTTGCACAAAAACTCAAGACAGCAGATATGAAAAGGGGTCATCGAATTGCCTGCACAGCCCGTGACAAAGAAAGAAGAGACTAACCTGCACGTTAACTGACTAAAAGAAAAAAAATTCTTCACGCAAGGTTTCCTTCTGGGATTGACTTGACCAATAGTACAATCAGATTAGATCGTAAATTAACAGGTTAACCACTGACACACACTTTAAAACTAAACAGCACAATAGTGCAGTTTAGTAGTATAGCCCTATAATAAACACAGCAGCAAAGCATTAATGTTGCAGGCCAAAACTGCATTTCTTTTCGATAAAAGGTCACTGATCTGAAAAATTAACTGTGTCCCTCTCCACAAATATTGCCTGACGTGTTGAGCATTTCCAGCAATGTCTCTGCATTAGTTTACAGTTCACATTACAGTGAATGTGTATTATAAGCTTAATGTCAAAAGATTGAGTTATTTATGAGCTCCCTCTTAACTTTTCTTTGATACATGATGCATAATAAAACAAGACCGTGACACTTAAAGGCAACAAGCATGGTGTTAAAAAAATGCAACTTTGCCATTGCCAATGCTCATTATCACAGAATATCTTCTTATATTGTTACTGTCATGTTCTGACAGATTTTTTAAAAAAAAAACTGGTAGACAGGAGAAGTTAAATGGCCAAACAAATCATCAGTTGCAGACAAGCAATTACTGCTATGAGCAACTACAATGTTTCAACTTTCTATTTCGAGTCCATGCAGCTAAGTTATACCAACCAAACTCTGGCTTCGAATTAGGCCCTGGCCCAAATTAGAAGAGGCCTAAAGAAGGAAAGATGTATTTAGTCATGAGCACCACATTTTTGTAGGAATCTAACTTTGATTAGACAAATTAATTTTATAGTAAGTTATACTAACCCTGTAATTCTTGGATGTTGTAACAGAAGCGTTATAGAGAGACGACGGCTGTATTGCAAATTAAGGAATCCAAATGAGTTAGTTTATTCGCAATTATGAAATCAGCTTATTTCATGAAAAACAACACAACTATGCCAAAATGAAGAATATTTATAGAGTACAGTAATGAAGTGTTTTTGGAAATTCTACGGTACGCAAGCTAGGACAAACAGGAATGAATGTTCTGGTTTGGATAGTAGTTCGGGAGCTGCTCAAAATACTCAAGCTATGTAAATTACACAGTTGATTAAAATGAATTCATCGTTATATTTCACAAGTTATTTTCACTACTTTGTGTTTAGAAAGAAAATTCCCATTTTTAAAAAAAGACCACAGTTTACAAGCATTGAAGAATTTGTATCGAAGCTAAGTGAGCAGGAGATGGAAATGGCACAATTCAAAAGTGTCATTTCAAATTGATCCAGAGATTTGTCTCACCATCAACTGGAATGACTGTGGGCATTAAGCAACTTGTCACAACTTAGATCATTCCAAGGATAATTATTTTGTGGGGCCTGGCATAAGATGCCTGTGGAGAATATACCAGTGGAACAGTGGCAATTGAATAATTCATAAAATGAGTACATAGAAATATGCCAAGGAAACCAGTTAGGTTCTTAGAATACTGACTAGATGAAAAAGCGTAGGATAGTCATGTTTTAAATACTGAATTGAGACACAATTGACACATTCATTGGTAACTGACAAATATGCTTTGGTTTGCAACCTCTAGCAAATCAGTTAATTGAATCAGGTAAGCATTCAAACCAACGATCCAACGATTAGCTAAAAAAAATTAGTGATGCTGTACAATATTCAGCAATGTTTTTTAAAAAGGAGTAAGTGTTTGGGCAAAGCTCAAAAAAGATGACAAGTTACACAATTCTATGCATTTGCCTCAATAATTGTAGGCTTGAAAGCTCATTACAATTATAAAGTGTTTACTGAATTACAAACAAAGTATAGACTGTCTTTCAGGATATCCTTCGCATCTAACGCTTAGGAAATGACTATTAGCTGCTATCTGGGGAACTTGGCCCCTGTTCGGAAACATCACAGTTCAGAAATGCGCTGATAATTACGCTTTCTTCAAGAGTATTAACGCCTTTGGTGTAAAATATATCTACGTACCTCCTACAAACTAACATCAAGTCTCTGGGAAGACTTGAACTTGACACAAACATACATCAGTTAATGAAACTAAAAACAGATCTTACTCTTTTAATTCCAGTTCTGATTTTAGAAACAGAATTTAAATAATGATGTGAACAAGTATGTTGAAAAAAAGTCTTTATAGAGGCATAGACTTATACACCAAAGAAATAGACCCTTCGATCCAACTTGTCCAAGCCAACCAGATATCTTAATCTGATCCAGTCCCATTTATCAGTATTCAACCCATATCCCTCCAAACCTTTCCTATTCACGTATCTATCCAAACGTCTTTCAAACGTCGTAATTATATCCACCTCCTCAGGGAGGTCATTCCACACTCGAACTAACCTCGGTGTAGAAAATTTGCTTCTCATGTCTTTTTTAAAATCTCTCTCTTTTCACCTTAAAAATGTGTCCTCTAGTCTTGAAATCCCCCATCCTTGGGAAAAGACAACGACCATTAAATCTATACCTCACATTATTTTATGTACTTCTATCAGGTCACCTCTCAACCTCCTATGCTCTAGTGAAAAATGTCCCAGCCTATCCAGCCTTTCCTTATAACTCAAGCCCTCCATACCTGGCAAATCTCTTCTGACCCTTTTCCAGCTTAATAACATCCTTCCTACAACAGGACACAGTATTACAGAAGAGACCTCACCAATGTCCCGTACAACCTCAACATGACTTCCTAATTCCTATACTCAAAGGGCTGAGCAATGAAAGCAAGTGTGCCAAAACACCTTTTTAACCACCCTGACTGTATGTGACGCAAACTTCAAAGAATTATGTACCTGCACCCCTAGGTCATGCTGTTCTTTAACACCACCCAATGCCCTACCATTAATTGTGTAAGCCCTACCCTTGTTTGTTGTACAAAAATGCAAAACCTCACATCTGTCCAGATTGAAACTCCATCTGCCATTTTGCAGCCCACTGACTCATTTGATCAAGATCCCGTTGTAATGTCAGAAGACCTCCTTCACCGTCTACTATGCTACCAATTTTGGTGTCGTCCACAAACTTACTTACCATGTCTTCTCATCCAAATCATTTACATAAATGACAAACAAGAGGACCCATCCTAAATTTACACTCACTGCCACAGAATCTCCCCATAACAATAATTCTATTAAATCTAGTCAAACGCTGCTTAACATAAGAATCACTCCAAGCATTCAATAACTGTCTGCGCCTTCCATTTTCGTCAGAGAGACTAACCCCCTCTAAAGTTCCAAAAACTGAATATCTATTTGACAGAGGAATAGCCACCAGAGACTTCTGAACTACTTTCTTACCTTTCCAGTCAACCATCTATCTGACTGATCCTGTTGTTTAATAACATTGCTGAATCTACTAGCCATCTCACTCTGCACCTCATATATGCCCTTAATAACATTAAGTCTAAAAAAAAATTTCAATAACACCTTATATATACAATAAAGGTACATTTCATTACCTCCAGAAAATACTGTTAAAATGGAAAAAAACACCTATATGTATCAAACATATAAAGCTGAAGTAAAATCAACTACTTAGCTGACGAACTGAATAAAAAAAAACTCTTCAATAAATTCAAGGAGAAAAGAAACTTCTCCAGAGCCAACCACGCGTAGGATTCAAGACGAAAACACCACCCCTTATTTAAAAAAAACTTTAGGTTTTTCAAAAAAATGTTTTGCAATGTTAAAAAACCCTCTTAAAACAGTGTTATTTAACATCTGAATTTAGAAAAGAAACCTCAATTGTTCACTGTTGACCCTTAAAAGCTCATTTTAAAAAGTTCATTTAAAAAAAATCAGGGTATATTTTGGGTTTTTTTTTGTGTTACTAGAAATGTAGAAACATAGAAGATAGGAGCAGGATTAGGCCATTTGGCCCTTCGAGCCGGCTTCGTCATTCATCATGATAATGGCTGATTACCCAATTCAATAGCCTAATCCTGCTTTCTCCCCATAACGTTTGATTCTATTTGACCCAAGTGCTTTATCTAGTCACCTCTTGAGTGCATTCAATATTTTGGCATCAACTACTTCCTGTGGTAATGAATTCCACAGGCTCACCACTCTCTGGGTAAAGAAACGTCACCTCATCTCCGTCCTAAATTGTCTACCCCGAATCCTCATACTGTGACCGCTGGTTCTGGACACACCCACCATCGGGAACATCCTCCCTGCATCTATCCTGTCCAGTCCTGTTAGAATTTTGTAAGTCTCTACAAGATCCCCCGTTGTTCGTCTGAACTCTATGGCACTGGCTACCATGGTGTAATGGTGAGCGCACTGGTTTCTGATCTCTGTGATCCGAGTTCAAATCTAGGTGTCGCCTTCTTTGTGGTGAAGTGAGCAACGAGCCTTGGGAAGTCTCGTTTCCCCTCTTGTTTTCAGTGGTGGGTGTGTGGAGGGAACGCCAGCCAAGAAGAAACAGATAAATTCAGGCATTGGCTAAACCCGAAACACTACACGTGTAATGTCTCCCACCCGTCCTCCTCCTCTAACCAACAAAGACTGTGTGGAGGGCCGGTAAGGTAAGGCTCTTTTTTTAAAATTCTTCTTCTGGAAATCTAGAGCAGAGGGAATGGAAGCTAGGGCAGTTGCATGCTCCTCTTGCAGGATGTGGGAGGTAAGGGTCACTGCTGGTGTCCCCTCTGACTTCACCTGCGAGAAGTGCACCCAACTCCAGCTCCTCAAAAACCGTGTTAGGGAACTGGAGCTGGAGCTTGATGAACTCCGGACCATTCGGGAGGCTGAAGGGGTGATAGAGAGGAGTTACAGGGAGGTGGTCACACCCAAGGTACAGAAAAAAGGTAGCTGGGTGACTGTCAGGAAGGGGAAAGGGAATAGGCAGACAGTGCAGGGATTCCCTGTGGCTGTTCCCGTCAATAGTAAGTATACCGTTTTGGATACTGTTGGCGGGGGGATGACCTACCGGGGGAAGGCCATAGCGGACAGGTCTCTGGCACTGGGCCTGACCCTGTGGCAAAGCAGGGAAGGGGGGAGAATAGGAGAGCAATTGTAGTGGGGGATTCAATAGTAAGAGGCACAGACAGGCGGTTCTGTGGACGCGAATGAGATGAAAGGATGGTATGTTGCCTCCCAGGTGCCAGGGTCCGTGATGTCTCGGATCGTGTCTTCAAGATCCTTAAGAGGGAGGGTGAGCAACCAGCAGTTGTGGTACACATCGGTACCAATGACATTGGTAGAAAAAGGACTGAGAATGTGAAAAACGACTACAGGGAGTTAGGTTGGAAGCTGAAGTCCAGGACAAACAGGCTAGTTATCTCTGGATTACTACCAGTGTCATATGATAATGAGGTAAGAAATAGGGAGAGAGTGCAGCTAAACACGTGGCTACAGGGCTGGTGTAGGAGGGAGGGCTTCCATTATGTGGATAATTGGAGCACATTCTGGGGAAGGTGAGACCTGTACAGTAAGGACGGGTTGCACCTGAACCGGAAGGGCACAAATATCCTGGGAGGGAGGTTTGCTCGAGCTGTACGGGATGGTTTAAACTAGTTTGGCAGGGGATGGGGAACCAGATTTATAACTCAGAGGATGAGGTATTCGGCCTTCCAACAGACACAACAGGGAATGAGGTGGTTTATAAAGAAATGCGGTTGATGGAGCATAATTGCAGACACTGAGATGGTTTGAGGTATGTATACTTCAATGCCAGAAGTATCAGAAATAAAGCGGATGAACTTAGAGCATGGGTCGGTACTTGGAACTACGATGTTGTGGCCATTACAGAAACTTGGGTAACTCAGGGACAGGAATGGTTGTTGGAAGTTCCAGGATTTAGATGCTTTAAATAAAATAGGGAGGGTGGAAAAAGAGTGGGGGAGTGGCATTGCTAGTCAGGGCGAGTATAGCAGCTACTGAAAGGCAGTTCGAGAATGACATGTCTACAGAGTCAGTTTGGGTTGAGGTCAGGAACAAGAAAGGAGCAGTCACTTTGTTGGGGGTTTTTTTTACAGACCCCCTAATAGTTGCAGAGAAGTAGAGGAGCGGATTGGGAGGCAGATACTAGAAAAAGTGCAGAAGTCACAGGGTTGTCGTCATGGGTGACTTCAACTTTTCAAATATTGATTGGAAACATTTTAGTTGTAATAGTTTAGATGGAGCAGATTTTGTCCAGTGCGTTCAGGAAGGATTCCTGACACAGTATGTAGATAGACCAACACGAGGAGAGGCCACTTTGGATTTGGTGCTTGGCAACAAACCGGGCCAAGTGTTAGACCTGTTGGAAGGAGAGCATTTTGACGGTAGCGATCATAACTCTGTTTCTTTCACGATAGTCATGGATAACGATTAGTACATACGGCAGGGTAAAGTTTATAATTGGGGGAAGGGTAATTACAATTCAGTTAGGCAAGAACTGGGTAACATAAATTGGGAACAGATACTGTCAGGGAAGAGCACCACAGAAATGTGGAGATTGTTTAAGGAATGCATACTGCATGTGCTGGATATGTTTGTCCCTAGCAGGCAGTGAAGATGTGGTCGAGTGAGGGAGCCATGGTTCTCGAGAGAGGTCGAACAACTGGTTAAGAGGAAGGAGGAGACTTATGTAAGGTTTAGGAAAAGAGAAACAGAAAAGGCTCTACAGGGATACAAGTTAGCCAGGAAGCAGCTGAAGAAAGGGCTTAGGAGAGCTACAAGGGGGCATGAGAAAACCTTGGCGGATAGGATCAAGGAAAACTCCAAGGCTTTTTACACGTATGTGCAGATCAAGAGAATGACCAAAGGGTAGGGCCGATCAAGGATTGTAAAGGGAATTTGTGCACAGAGCTTAAAGAGATAGGAGAGGTCCTTAATGAATACTTTTCTTCAGTATTCACAACTGAGAGAGACCTAGTTGGAGAGGAGGACGTGGTGAAACAGGCAGGTAGGCTAGAGGAGGTTGATGTTAGTAAAGATGATGTGCTAGGAACTCTGAGGAAGTTGAAGATAGATAAGTCCCCCGGGCCTGATGGGATTTATCCAAGGATTCTATGGGAAGCGAGGGACGAGATCGCAGGGCCTCTGGCGATGATCTTTTCATCCTCACTGTCCACAGGTATAGTGCCGGAAGATTGGAAAGAGGCAAACGTCATTCCCTTGTTCAAAAATAAAAAGGGAACAGGGATAACCCCGGAAATTACAGGCCAGTTAGTCTTACGTCAGTGGTGGCCAAATTATTGGAAAGGGCTCTGAGAGAACAGGATTTATGATCACTTGGAAAGGCACAGTTTGATTTGTGATAGTCAGCATGGATTTGTGAGGGGTAGATCATGCCTCACAAATCTTATTGAATTCTTTGAAGAGGTGACCAAACACATGGATGAAGGTGGAGCAGTGGATGTGGTATACATGGATTTAAGTAAGGTATTTGATAAGGTTCCCCATAGTAGGGTCATGCTGAAGGTAAGGAGGCATGGGAAAGGGGGAAATGTGGAAGATTGGATTCAGAATTGGCTGACCCTTAGAAGACAAAAGGGTGGTAATGGACGGAAAATATTCAACATGGTGCTCAGTTACGAGTGGTGTACCACAAGGATCTGTTCTGGGTCCTTTCCTATTTGTGATTTTTGTAAATGATTTGGATGAAGGAGTGGAAGGGTGGATTAGCAAGTTCGCGGACAACACGAAGGTGGGTCACATTGTGGACAGTGCAGAGGGCTGTTCTAGGTTACAAAGGGACATTGATAGAATGCAGAGCTGGGCTGAGAAGTGGCAGATGGAGTTTAACCCTGAAAAGTGTGAGGTGATTCATTTTGGAAGGACAAACTTGAAAGCAGAATACAGGGTTAGCGGAAAGATTCTTGGCAGTGTGGAGGAGCAGAGGGATCTTGGGGTTCATGTTCGCAGTTCCGTGAGAGCTGCCACCCAGGTGGATAGAGTTGTTAAGAAGGCGTATGGTGTGTTATCTTTCATTGGAGGGATTGAGTTCAAGAGCCGTGAAGTTATGCTCCAGCTATAAAAAAGCGTGGTTCGGCCACATCTGGAGTATTGTGTCCAGTTCCAGTCACCTCATTACAGGAAAGATGTGGAAGTGTTGGAAAAGGTGCAGAGGAGATTTACCAGGACGTTGCCTGGAATGGAGGGAAGGTCTTACGAGGAAAGGTTAAGACAGCTAGGGCTTTTCTCTTTAGAACGACAAAGGATGAGAGGTGGCTTGATAGAGATGTACAAAATGATCAGAGGTATAGATAGAGTAGACAGCCAGAGACTTTTTCCTGGGGTAGAGGTAGCTTTTACGAGGGGACATAGTTTTAAAGTGAGTGGAGGTAGATATCGGGGAGACGTCAGAGGTAGGCTCTTTATTCAGAGTGTGGTAGGGGCATGGAATGCATCGCCGGAGAGGGTAGTGGAGTCGGCCTCATTAGGGGCATTTAAGCGGCTATTAGATAGGCACATGGATGATAGTATAAGGTAGCGGTGGAGGTTAGGTAGACCATAGGTTTAGGGTAAAAGTTCGGCACAACATCGTGAGCCGAAGGGCCTGTACTGTTCTATGTTCTATGTTCTAACTCTAGCGAAAAACAATCCCAACCTAGTCAATCTCTCCTCACACGTCAGACCCGCCATCCCCAAAATCAGCCTGGTAAACCTTCACTGCACTCCCTTGCCAGCAAGGCCATCCTTCTTCAGAAAAGCAGACCAAAATTGCACGCAATATTCCAGGTCCTATACAATTGCAACAACACATCCCTGCTTCTGTACTCGAAACCTCTCACAATGAAGGCCAACATACCATTTGACTTTTTAACCACCTGCTGCACCTGCATGCTTACCTTCAGCGAGTGGTGCACAAGGGCACCCAGGTCCCACTGCACATAGCCCTCTCCCAATTTACAGCCATTTAGGTAGCAATCTGCCTTCTTGTTTTTGCTTCCAAAGTGAATAACCTCACTTCTCTAAATTATACTGCATCCACCACCGATTTGCCCACTCACCCAACTTGTCAAGATCATGCTGAAGGATCTCTGCATCCTCGTCACAGTTCACCCTTTCACCCACCTTGGTTTCATTTGCAAACTTGGAGATATTACATTTTGTTCCCTCATCTAAATCATTAATGTGAAACAAAATGAATAATAATCTTATAGTAGTAAAGTTTAATGACTGTAATAACTTAAAAAATATATAATAAAGCCTGCAATCCCTGTAGCAACTGCAAGATCCATGCTGCCTCCCTCTCCAAATAGTTTTGGACTCCCCTATCCTGGGAAAAAAGACCTTGGCTATTCATCCTGTCCACACATGATTTTATAAACCTCTAAGGTCATCCCTCAGCCTCCAACACTGCAGGGAAAATAGCTCCTGCCATTTCAGCCTGTCCCTACAGCTCAAACCCTCCAATCCCAGCAACATTCTTGTAAATATTTTCTAAACTCTTTCTACGTTAACATCTTTCCTATAGGAAGGAGATCAAAAGTGAACGCAGTATTCTAAAAGTGGCCTAACGAATATCCGGTACAGCTGCAACATGACATCCCAACTCAATGCACTGACCAATGAAGGCAAGCATGCTAAACACCTTCTTCACCATCCGGTCTACCTGCGATTCCACTTTCAAGAACAATGTGCCTGCACCCCTAGACCCTTTTGTTTGGCAAGACTCTCCAGGGCTCTACTATTAGCAGCATAAAAGTCATAGTGTGATTTGCCGTACCAAAATGAAACATCTAAATTAAACTCCATCTGCCACTCCTTGGCCCATTGGCCCATCTGACCAAGGTCCTGTTGTACTCTGATATAACCCATCTTCACTGTCAACTACACCAATTTTGATTTTATCTGTAAACTTACTGACCATATCTCCTACATTTTTTAGAATGAGGGACATTATTGATTAATAATGAATTATTTAATTTGCTAACAGCATTGAAGTATTTGGGTAGGCTATTAATTTCCCATTACCAATTACCCTTGAAAAAGTGACGGCAAGCAGTTGTTGACTTAATCATCAAAACATGACGCAACTTGTGCAGAAAAGATTTACAAGGATGCTGCCAGGGTTGGAGGGTTTGAGCAACAGGGAGAAGCTGAATAGGCTGGGGCTATTTTCCCTTATCGAGGTTTATAAAACCATGAGTTGCACAGATTGGGTGAATAGCCAAGACTGCTTTCCCCCAAGGTAGCGGAGTCCAAAACTACAGGGCATAGATTTAAGCTGAGGACGGAAAGATTTAACAGGAACCTAAGGGGCAGATTTTTCATGCAGATAGTAGTGCATGTGTGGAATGAGCTGCCAGACTAAGTACTGGAGACAAGTCCAATTACAACATTTAAAAGGTATCTGGATGAGTACATGAATAGGAAGGGTTTGGAGGGATACGGGCCAAATGCTGGTAAATGGGACTAGAGTAATTTAGGATATTTGGACGAGTTAGACTGAAGGGTTTGTTTTCATTCAGTACAACTCTGACTATGTTCGGATATCAAACTCAAATGAAGAAAAAGATACTTCATTTGCAATTTTCAAAGAAAATGCATCCCTGAAGTTATGCAAAAAAAAGTACAAGTGGGAAACCTCAACTTTCTACAGTTAAAATATGCCTTACTCTCCTGTGAACATTTCTGTCCTAGGCCTGCTGCAATGCTCCAGCAACACCTAACACAAGTTGGAGGCAAAGCACGTCAATTTCCATTTAGGCACTTTGCAGCCTTCATGACTCAGCAGTGAGTTCAAGAACTTCAGAACATGATCAATATCCTCCATTCTCATTATATGGCAGGAGCAGTAGGCAGTGGAGGAGGAGGTGGAGGTGGAGAGAAATGAGTAGTGTTTTGTCTGCATGTGGTTACTCTCATTGCCTCCTATTCACACCAACACCAATTCTTCAATTATACCTTTCCTCTGCAGTAATGAGCATTCCCTTTGTTTTTTGCACCATATGCTTCCTCCCGCATGAAAAACCATCTTCGAGCCTCCTTCAGTTTGGAAGAATCATTTTGCACTCGAAATTTTAACTGCTTCTCTCTCCACGGATGCTATCTGACAACTTTCTCTAACACTTGGCTATTATTAGAAGATACCAGTTGCAAAACAGGGAGATTACTATCCACTTCCTCAATTAAACTTCCCCAAAAGTAATACAATCCCATTACTATATTTCTGATTTTTTTTTAAAACAGCAAAAAAATGTCTTTTAAGACACCTTTCTGCACACTTGTTTAACCAACTCTCCTGCTCGTATACCTCATTTGTCTTGGCTCCAAAAATCAAATCAGCATCAGTAAAATGCCCAGCTGAAAGTTTGCTTTTGCAGCTCTTAGTTTAGCACCTGAGACTGGGAACATCACATGTTGCAATGCCATCTGATGGAATGGTCTTGAATACTATTCAAGAAACCAAGTCACAACTTCACAATTTAAGTTCACATACTTAGGTTCTGCTCATTACAAGAAATAAAACCAATAAATGAAATACATTAATTTTGTAGTTTTAACAGCATTGTTTAAAAAAAAAAGTGCATGCATCCTCAACTTGAAATTAATTTCAAAACTGATGAAGATAGTGTCAATCTGGTGCACCAAACACTCAAGTCATGCTGAACTCAAAACAGTTTAAGAAAGTAAACAAATAGTAAGACAGACCCGAGTATAATAGGAGGAAGATTTAGTGCTATTTAAGGTGCTGAGCTTTCTTTGGTTGTGGTACATTCCACTCTGAAAATCAAATCATAGAAATAATGATAAATGTAGCAAAAGCTCAATACTTGCAAAATCACAAAATCAGGTTGTCACATATTTGAAACCATAAACATTAAAAAAAAAGAACTGTATTAACAATTTCTACAACATTACAAAACAATTCACAAAATCTAAACTCGTCAGTTTTGTGCAAGACTCCAGGCATTTGTCTCAACAGGCTAAATATTAATAAACTAACCAAGAGGCCATTATTGGAAGTGGAGAGCTTCTTCCTGACTGCATTGGCATTGTTGTAAAGAGAGGTCTGGCAGTGAAAGGCAAATGAATTCAAATTAACAAATATGCCAGGACAAATCCCACGTTACAAACTTGTCATCTTAAACATGAAAACTCTGAAATGCAGATTTTTTTAAAAAAATATTAAAATTGCCATGCTGACAGCCATATTCGGGAGAAGAACTTTTTTCTCTACAAACAGTTTTTTAGAAAGTAAAATTCCTCAATCTTTAAAATGGACTTTGGAACACTGCTATCTCAATGCTCAACTCTGAAGCAAAGGATTTTCACATTAGTCAAGGCGCATAATGTACAGATAGTCACTTGGATTTAAAATTCAATTAGTTTACATACAGCTCGTGAAGTTTTATCAGGTTGAATTGACTTGTCCTTTCCATAAGATGTCATCTACAAATCCACAGACAAGGAAAGATTATGAAATAATGAGAAACAACATAATATAGACACATCAATGCATGGCAAATCAAAGTGAAAAAAAAATGAAGGAGTATGTGCCTTTAAATTCCTTCCTCTCTCCTCCCCTTTGTCAACCGCAAAAATTTTATAGTATTTTGATCAGAAGAGTCACGTCCAATTATAGCTGTCCCTGAAACTTGATCAGGTCACGTACACTTGCAAAGGAAAACCTTCCATATAAAAATGGTCACTGTTAGAAGATAAGCATTGTAGTTTTTACATTCATGTTCGAAAAAAAATCTTTGCTTTTTACTGAAAGTTTAGTTTAAAAGTACATAGTTTGTTTCTTTTAACGTGCTGCACTTCCCTGTTTAAAACGCTATACAGGTATTAGAAAAAGCCACCTTCATGGTCAAATGTGGTTCACACGTCCAACAATCTGTTTCAGAACATTTTTGAACTATGTGCAAAAACAATAGCAGCAAAAATAAATAAAATAGGCCAACAATGTGCTATTTGTGTGGGAAAAATGTCCTCTAATTTGCTTGACTTGTTTTCTCAAAATGGGATTTCAATAAAAGTGACAACCAATCTGGAGTTAGTTGTTGATCTGACTGCTGCAAAATGAAAACTGAAAACCCCACCAAAAAAATTTGAAATTGACCAGAACTATATACAGTACTCCAAAAGCGGCCTCAATATCCTGTACAACCTCAACATGATGTCCCAACTCTTGAACTCAATGGTCTGAGCAATGAAGGCAAGTGTGCTAAACAACTTCTGAACCACCCTGTCTGTATGCAACTTTCAAAGAGCTATGTATTTGAACCCCTGTATATCTCTGTTCTACAAAACCACTGGAGGCCTTATCATTCACTGTCCAAGTCCTACCCTTGTTTGTTTCACCAAAATTTCAGATTGATGTAATGGCATAACACCATAATTTCTAAGAATTTACGCCAAAATGTCAGCCCTATGGGTTCCAATAGCACAGTTTCATTAAAGAAAAACTGGCTTTCCTTGAGAAAGGATGTACTGGCACTGGAGGGAGTGCAAAGGAGGTTCACTAGGTTGATTCCAGAGTTGAGGGGGTTGGCTTATGAGGAGAGACTGAGTAGATTGGGATTATATTCATTGGAATTCAGAAGATTGAGGGGGGGGATCTTATAGAAACATATAAAATTATGAAGGGAATAGATAAGATAGAATTAGAGAGGATGTTTCCACTGGCAGGTGAAGCTAGGACAAGAGGGCATAGCCTCAAGATTAGAGGGAGCAGATTTAGGACTGAATTGAGAAGGAACTTCTTCACCCAGAGGGTTGTTAATCTATGGAATTCCTTGCCCAGTGAAGTAGTTGACACTACTTCAGTAAATGCTTTTAAAAAAAAGGTAGATTTTTTTTGAACAATAAAGGAATTAAGGGATACGGTGAGAAAGCGGGTAAGTGGATCTGAGTCCACGAAAAGATCAGCCATGATCTTATTGAATGGTGGAGCAGGCTCGAAGGGCCGGACGGCCTACTCCTGCTCCTAGCTCTTCCGTTCTTAACTTGACAAAGGAAAATTGAGAAAAAAAAAAAAGAAGTGTTTCACATTCCCAAGATCAAGGCTACTGATTTACACTTTGTTTCTGTTCCTTGCACGGAGAAATTCAGCTGCAGCTGTAGCTGTAACCAGTACCTGCCAAATCTTTAAAAGCTTGCAATCTGATTAGAAGATTTCACTCTTCTTTATATCTCCAAATTCTAAACTTAGTGAGGCATCTTTTCTCAATTTGAAGATCCTTAAACATTGATTAAAAGAATTTATTGACAAATAGAACTCTCCTTTTTAGGTAAGGGATAATACAATGAAGTCCTGAGCATAAGCAGTACAGATTTACTATTGTTAATTTCCAGCTAATCATTTTCCCACAGCAGGGTCCATGTTGTTAGGTGCTGTTCCAGCCAAACTTGAGATGATGTGGGTTCTCTATACAAGTACCAAATATTTAAAAAAATTCACTTGTCCCAATTAAACATAATTACTCTAAAAGCTTAAATAAACTAGGTGCAGAATACATAACTTGGACCACCCAAATGCCGTCACTTGTGTCTAGTGTTTTTGATCTTAGCTCTCACACTTTCCACAAACTTATTCAAACTTTCTCTGGTTAATTGGGGTGGAGGTAGAAATTGGACAATGCTATCACAAATTTTGAAATGGTTGCACTTCCAACAAGTGCTAAATCTATTATAATCAGCTTTAGCAACAAGATCATCAAGAGCAAAATGAAAAAGAAAGTCAGAAGAAATGTTATTATAACATTCTACTGGAGAAATAGTACAGAACCAGAATGCCTTCTATGATGTAACCAGTCATTCAAATTGTTGTGTCAACAGTAAAAATGGCATGGTTGTAGAAGTAGGTGATTTGCTCTTGAACGAGAAATAACATGTTTAAAAAGCAAAGCCATTAATTAAAGAACATGCAGGACTGTGAAGAAAGGGCAATGGAATGGAAGTAGACCGGTCTAGCTGAACAGCTAGCATTGGCAAAGATCCAATAGGCCAAATTCCCTCCTTTTTATTGTGTGCTATCTGTAGGATTCTGCTTTGAAATAAATAGCACATCATAGCACAAAATCTAGGTACAGAGTTTCTTATTCTATATTGACCAATATGATTCCAAGATTTCTTTTTCAAAAGTACAAAAAGTTCTCTATGAAAACTTGATGGTTGATGATATCGGGATTTAATTTCATTGACTTACTGGTTTTGAAGGCAGGAAGAGGAGACAGGAAAAAAGTTTACTTATTTTGAGTAAAATTCAACCAAGTGACATATGCAACCTAAGTTCACTAAACGGCAATACATTATTACAAACCATGATGAACAAAGTTTATTCATGCAACAAACTTGCTAAGTTCCAGTCCGAGAACATTTACTGATTAGCGAAGTGTAGTTAGCACCTCACGCAGCTAATTTGTAAATATCTTTCCATTGCAAGCCATTAATTACATGCAGTCTATCATACAGATAAGTAGCAGCCAACACAGATCTCTGCTTTACAAACCACAAGGTCATTTCGTCTTGAGCTGCTTCTCTGAGACACACCCACAAAGGAGGAACGCTTTGAAAAAAAGTGAGGTAGGAATAAAAATGTATTTTAGAAATATCATGCTGTTCCAAAATTCTGGTTTAAAATACACTGATAGTTCTATGGGATTACACAAATAATCAAGGTTTTATATATTTGGCACACAAAGTGAAGCAAACCCAAGTTCAAAAAAGCCAAATTAAGCAAGCTGCTATTAAATTTCTACAGCTTGCAAATGAGTACAAGCTTGTTTCAAGAATGTTGATATTCAGAAGAACTTTGACGTTCTCTTACAAGAAGGAAATTAGTGTACAATAATAATGTTCTACTGTTGTGCTAGGCTTTGGTGAGACCACATCTGATATGTGTGCAATGTTTTAGTCTCCATAACTAATAAAGAATACGCTTGCATTCGAAATGGTACAGCAGCGGTTCATTCACTTGGTTCCATAGATTAAAAGATTATGCTATGATGAGAGGCCAAGTAAAATGGGTATATGCTCTGGAATTAAGAAGAATGAGAAGTGAATTCATGGAAATATAAACAATTCTAAAGGGTCTCAACACAGCAAGTACTAAGAAGTTGTTTGCCAAAGCTGGGACATCCAGAACATGGATGCAGTGCCTCAGAAGAAGAGGTTGACCATCTAGGATTGAAATGAGGACAAAATATTGTTAATCTTTAGAACTCCTGATTCCAGAGCATTGAAGACAGAGTGTCAAATATATTTAATTCTACAATTGAGGGATTTTATCTCTCAGACAACCAAAGGACGTGGGGAGTGTGTGGGAAAGTAGAGTTGAGACCAAGGATTAGCCATAATCTGACCAGAGTGGCCATGTAGTGTACACCAGGTTCTGTTTCTTATGTTTCTGCACAAGTCATGGATGCTTGGTAACTTCAAGAGACAGCACTTCTTTTAATAAGAGGTAGTAAGAGCTGCCGATGCTGGAGTCAGAGATAACACAGTGTGGAGCTGGAGGAACACAGCAGGCCAGGCAGCAGAGGAGCAGGAAAGCTGAGATTTCGGGTCGGGACCCTTCTTCAGAAATTTCTGAATTCCCGATCCAAAACATCAGCTTTCCTGCTCCTCTGACGCTGCCTGG
>NC_063335.1:6245181-6272240 GCF_021869965.1 Rhincodon typus
CCAGGCAGCGTCAGAGGAGCAGGAAAGCTGATGTTTTGGATCGGGAATTCAGAAATTTCTGAAGAAGGGTCCCGACCCGAAATCTCAGCTTTCCTGCTCCTCTGCTGCCTGGCCTGCTGTGTTCCTCCAGCTCCACACTGTTATCTTTTACTGCTTTTAATAAACTTGGTGAACTGGCAACTTCCAAGGATAGTTTTGAACTGTGGTTACAAATTATGTGAAATAAAATTCCAGCAGTAACTGGATATTTTTCATAAATTAAACTCTCGTCACAAAATCCTTCATGTTACTATTCAGTTAAGAGCAAATTCTATTAACTGTCTTTCTGATGAACTGGTGGCGGCAAGTACTGTTTATTTCTGTGAAACACAAGATATGGTATTTAATGCAGCTTTTAAAAACACAACATCTCTCAAACAGTCAAAATAATGTGAAACACAACTAAAAGTAGTTATGTTTTATATTAAAACACTTTGTGCCAAACGCTTCAAAACCTCACTTGGTCTTTTGGTTGTGGTAATTAGGTAGAAAAATACAAAGCAAATGATTCTGCATAATCTTGCTCTGGGCCCAAGCCTTTTAGATACCATTGTCCACAGCAAGCAAATGTTGATGGAAAGAAAAAAAAGTACACACAAAGAAAGCTAAAACTCATCCTCAGCAAGAAAACAGAAACTCAGTTCTTTCATGTGAAGAAATCTCAAAACTTCAGTATTGGGCATTATCACTAAACTCACATTTCTGTCTACATGAGATAGCTTATTTTCAGGTTATCGTGAGATGGAGGTTTAGAGCAGAAGATGTATCATGTAAAATCATTGCTTTTTTTGCACTAGAAAGTTACAATAATCACAGACTACATTTTATAGCCTAACTTGACATTCATTGAGAAAACTACTTTATGATAGTAAGATAGTTACCTCTATTCCTACCGTGTCCCATACTATATTGTTTTATTTATTTAGGTTCAATAAATCTCTTTTTCTTGTTCTAGTCATTTCATAGTCATTTTGTATTAATTCTCTTTCTATTTTTGTAAACCTTTCTGTAAAAGCTACATTATTGAAATCTGGTTAGCACATAAGCACAATTTTTTTTTCAGAATTCTAAATACAGACATATTCACAAGTACTATTTGCCATTATTCCTAGCTATTTGCTTGGAGCTTAGCTGGGAAACCCACATAAAAGATAATGAAGGATGTATTTTGTTTCTGTTCAGAGACAAAGATTGAAGATCTGTACGCATTTGAGCTACCTAAGAAGGTTTATGAACCGCTGCCACTTGTCCATCATTCACCTTTGATTTATCGATTGACAACGAAAACAGAGACAGTTGGCAAATACATTCCAAGCTATTTTCAGGTATATAAAATAAAATGGCTTGTATCAAAGGTAAGCCGGTAAAAGAACAATGAGTACTGTTGATGGAACTCAAGTGAAATACTAACCCTTTGGCTGCTAGCACTGTGAACAGACAAGGCATCATGATTTGTTGCCTAATAAATTAGAAGGAAAACAAATTATTATCATGCCAGGTTAATCCATTGTTGTGAAAATGAAAGAAAAGAAAGAGAGTTTTAAAAAAAAAACAAACCATGTGATGTCGACTAGGCCTATAAGAATGCTTGGCACGCTCTGTATTCTCCTGGGAGGAAGACAGTGAACAGGATCAGAAACACAAATGAATATACTAAACAGCAAAAACAAGTATTTCAAGTGAATCTACAGTTTATTCTGTGCAGAAAACAAAGCAAAAATATATTTAAGATGTATGTACAAAAATGCTCTGAAGAAGCAAAGCAAACAGTCTATATAAAGACTAGTAGGTTATAGGTTAGAATGTTCGTTAAACCACAAGGCAGTTTTAGCATTTTATTTCTTTAAAATTTGCTTAGCTTAAAAAAGCAACACAATCATTGTCAAATTTATAAACCCTTTAATTCCAATAACAATCCTTCCAACAAATAACAATCAAATTAGCTGCTGCACTTTGTCATGAACTGACTGCAACAGAAACTGTCAACGTACTTGGGAAATTTAATTAGCAATAATCATCTTAACACTCATGCTGATGGGGCTCTCACCTCCATCAATATCTGCCCCAATTTTGGGAAACGGCTGTCAATCAATACACACCATAAGCCTATGATTCTCACTGCTACTCTGACAACACTTCCTCACATCCTGCTTTCTGTTAAAAACTTTTATGACCCAGTTTCTCCATCTTGGTCACGTTTGCTCTGACTATACCATCTTCCCTAGTAGTGCTTTGCCCTAAACCAAGGGTTTCCTTCCACTGTAGCCAACATGGGATCAACAACATCTATCCCATTTCCCACACATCTGCTTTCAACCTTGCCAACCTCTCTAAACCACCCACTCGCCCTCAGTGGAAGCATCGTCTCAGCCTAATACCTCTACCAAGCCTAACTTCACTCATCAGAAGGGACAATAAAGTGTGATTCAATCCACCAAAACTCCCTCCCACATAATGCCTCCTCTCTTCCTATAGTACATTGCCATAAATATTCCGCTTACATTTTTTGCTGATTTAACAGTGTTAACCAGCTTAGATCATAATGTCTTAGATATTGTGGACAGCAGTTTTTTGATATTTCTCACTTTTCCTATTTGCACCTTCTCTAACTTGGGTTCTGAAACGTTTTGGTTGAAGGATGCCTTTTAAAGTGAATTAGCCATGAACCCAATTTTGATATAAAAGGATAAACATCTCGAACACAAAAACTTGTGAATCTAAAGTTTCTGTTAACAGGAATTGTTTAGAGATTTTCAGGCAGTCCAACACTGAGGTGAACATAGGTGGGTTGGTTACATGAAAGCCTCTACATTCCGATTGTTGAAAGGTACCCTTACAAGTTCAGCAATATACCAGCCGAAGATTTCGCTGTGCTTTAACTTTCTGCTCTTCCTAACATGATTTTAGATTCAGTGGCTCTAATGAGGAAAACCACTTCAGGTCCAACTCTTCATAGACTGCCTACTCACCGCAGAGCTGCTGGATGTTTCAGAATGATTCTCCTCTCCCTGTTTAGTGGCTTATCTACACTGGAATATCACTGACATTTTACAATTAGGAGCACAGGAAAAGGAGCAGGCCATTCAGCCCCTCAAGCCTACTCCACTGTTCAGTAAAATCATGGCTGATCTGCAGTCTAACTCTAATATGCCTGCCTTGGGCGCATACCCCTTGATACTTTCACTGAACAAAAATGTTCACATTTAAATTTAACTATCAAATTAACATTGACTGCTGTTTGAGGAAGACAGAGTTCCAAACTTCCACTACTCTTTGCTCATAGAAGTGCTTACTGACATTTCTCCCGAATGGCCTGGCTGTAATTCTTAGACAGTGCCTCCTCATTGTAGGATCTTCAACAGTGGAAGTAGTTTCTCTATCTACCCCTGTTTCTCCCTGTTAATATCCTGAAGAACTTGACTATATCATTCCTTAACCTTCCAGAGAACAAGAGTCTAATTTGTATAATCTCTCCTCATAACCCCTCAAGTCCAGCTATCATCCTTGTGAACTTGCATTAAACTCCCTCCAAGGCCAAAACATCCTTTCTATGACGTGGTGTCCAGATCCGCTCTCAGTACTCTAAGTGGGTCTAACTAGAATTTTGCGTAACTGCAGCATAATGTCTGCATCTGATACTCCAGCCCTTTAGATATGAAGGCCAGCATTCCATTAGCCTGGTTAACTATTTTCTGCACCTATTCGAGGCATTTTAAAAAGCTACATACCTGCACCCTCAAATCTCATTGGACATCCACTATATAACTTCGTAACTCCAAAAACACAAAAAAAAATCCTCATCTATTCATTTTCAGTCTTAAGTAGATAACCTCACACTGGCTCATATTAAAATTTTTCTACTGAAGCGCTGTCTATTCACGTAATCTATCAATATTCTACCATTAAGACACCTCTAGTCATTGCGACACCAGCTTTAATCTGAAACACAGACACAGACCCAGGAGTCTCTCACTCATTGTCATTATAAACTTTTGATTAAGATTGATGTGGTGGTTGCAAATTTACATTCCCAGTAATACATTCCTGGTAGCTCTGGGTTCTCGACTCTCCTCAGAATTCTGTCAGAGGCGCAGCTAATCCAATTACACATCCATTCCTAGAACAATTTAGCCCAATTTCTACAATGGCAATGACTTGCTAATGTCTAGCTGGACAAATGCATCAGGGCTCCAACAGAGAATTTCCTTGGGCACAAACACTTAACTGTGGCAGCCTTGCGGTTGAAAGAAATCAAACTAATATTATGAGCACACAACCTGCAGTATCATATCAATACAACCAATTTAGTTTACCTTGCTGGTCCCCAGATTATCCCACTCAAGCCAAGTGATCTGCGAACCCAATTTGAGAACCATTGTACTTTGCCTTCTGTTTCTTGGTGTGTTCTTTCACCTGTTCCATTTCCTTTATATTAGTATGCCCTTTATTATTTAACCTCTCTTCTCTTTCATGGTGCCTTTCCTGCTTTTGTTTGATGTCCTCCCTCCCTTTTCCAGGCTTCAACTGTCTCTCCAGATAAGGACGATCATGTTCTGAGAAAAATCCAAGTGTCACAGGAAATAGTTGATGGTTGAGAAATTTGTTCATTCACCTCACAAGGCTTGGGTAATTTTAGTCTCTCTAAGGTTTTATTCATAGTATTAAGGTTTACCAACAGTAGTAAAACTTAGATTGGCTGGTGAGCAGTCTTTTATTTTTCAAAACCGGGACATTCAATTGGGGTATGTAGAACAGGTATTCAAACAATAAGAACATGAGCACAGGCAGGACAAGATACATGAAACTTTATTCGTTAACGTAATTAAACAAACATTATAAAGACAGATGAGGAGATGTGTCGCAGCTACAGAATGTGGGAGCTCATGGACATCAAGAGATATAAGACAAACGCATCTGCAACAAATATCTGCAGCTTGAGGAAATCACATCAGTTACTGAGATAGAGGCCAAGCTGCAGATATAGTGATCTGTGGGGGGAAAGTCATGGGTAGGCAAAAACATGGCAGAATGGAATACAATATGAAGAAATCTCAGGTTATCCACTGTGGTGGTAAAACCACAAAGCTGTCCTACTGCAACTATACACAGCCTTGGCAAGATCATAGTGTACAGTTTTGGTCTCTTTACCTAAGAAATGATCTACTTGCCAGAGGGAATGCAACAAAGGATCACCAAAATAATTCCTCAATTGGAGGAATTTTCCTCCAATATAGACTAAGTCTATATTCTATGGACTTCAGAAGAATGAGCGCTGATCTCATTCAAACATACAAAATTCTAATGTGGATCAGCAGGATAGATGCAGGAAGAATATTTCCCTTTCTACCAGTGGGGAGGGGGCAGAATGTGGTGTGGAAGATATCTAGAGGCAAATATCGAAGTCTCAGGATAAAGAGCAGGCCATTCAGGACTAAGGCACAAAGGAATTTCTTCATGCAGTGCGTTGAACTGAATTCTCTGCACCACAGGACTGTGGAGGCCTGGTCGTTGAGTCAGCTGAAGACTGAAAGTGACAGATGAGAAAGATCAAGAAATACAGGCTAGTGCAAGAAATCAGTAGTGAACTATATGATCAGCTACGATCTCACTCAGTAGCAGGATTTTTTTAAAGGCTGAATGGCCTCTTTTTACTCCAATTTCTAACATTCTTATGCTCCCTGGACATTTTGTTTCAAGAAACAGTCACACCCCTTAGGATAGGGTCATCTGATTTGGTCCATAGTCAGGAACAGGAGGGTGTGATTCTAAGCGAGGCTGGTCTGGGATCAAGGTAGCAGAAGAGAGCTTCAAACCTTGCACCTGTCTTGTGGTTATGAGGCTCCTGTTGCCTAACTGAATGAACTGATCATGAATCCAAATAAGTAGGGGAGGTATTATGAAGTAGTTGTAGTCTGGGACAGTATAGATAGTGTATAGCCTGCTGAGGGTGATAGCCTGGAAGATTTACTGTCTGGTGTCAGGGGTCAGGATTACTTCTCATTCAAACTATCCAAATCCATCTGCATCCTCATGACTTTTCATTTCAACTAATTGTAGAAACTTTTGCTATCCATGTTTCCATGCCTAACTCACTGTATCTCAGCCTAATTTCTTCGTAAATATTTTATTCATCATCTGCCTTTTTTTTTATAATTTATCCAATCACTCGATACGCCACTCATCATTACAAAATTTTATGCTTTCTCAAGTTTGATCTTGTCCTTACCAATTCTCCTCCACAGATGCTGCCAGACCTGCTGAGCTTTTCCAGCAACTTTGTTTTTGTTCATGTCTACACAGTTGCCTTACTACTCTTACAGCATTGTAAACTGATTATAAATCTCAATCATATTGCAGTTGCTGCTACCTAGGGACACCCTTACTCTGGAAGCATGAATAAATACTGCCTCATTAAACTAGACTTGGTATTATGTAATCAGCTCTCTGGTTGGTTCCAGAATGGACTGCTCTCAGAACTCTCTGAAAAGCATTTGATGAGCTCCTTTGTCCCGGCTACACTTACAATTTTTCTAGTTTGAAAGTAAATTAAAATTATCCATGATTATTGGCATCACTATATGACAAACAGCCAAGATTTTTCATATTTTGTCCCACTATAACTAAGGAAGTAGGGAGGGCTCAAAACTCAACATTGAAAGTGAGGCAGGAAAGCAAAACAGTGATATGAGAGATGGTTTGTAAAAAAACTGATTCTTGCACAGTTCAGTAGCAGACTGTCAATAGTACAGCTCTCACGTTCCCCAATACGGACGGCAATTATCTATGAACTTCTCTCACCCCAATCTTTGAACCTCACATCTGTTAGAGGATGTGACAACTGGATTCTTGGAAAATTACGGGAGGTCTGAACAGAGTCAAAGTTAATTTTTTTTTGGCAATCCTATTGTTTTGTTTTTGAGGTTGCAATAAGCAGAAGGGTGACCAGTCAGTATGGTGTATTTGGATTTTCAGAAGTTTTTTTGCGAAGATCTCGCACATTACAACAATGGGCTCTGGGTAACATACTGGCAACAGACTGAGAATGGATGACCGGATGAAAACAGTAAATATAGACAAGTCATTCTTAGCTTGACAACTTGTGATGAGTGGGGTTCCTCAGGGATCAGTACTTGTGCCCCAGCTGTTCAAGATCTGTATCGACGATTTGGATATGGGGCCCAAATTCAATACTTTCATGCTTTGGGATCATACAAAACTAGGTGGTTGAGAGTTTTTGACAAAGGGGTTTTTAACAGGCTAAACAGGCAAGATGAAATACAAATGTGAAACATATGAAGTTATTCACTGCGGTGAAAAACAAAAAATGCACAGCATTTCTTAAATGGTGAGGGACTGTGAAGTGCTGACATCCAAAAGAGGCCTTAGCGTTCTCATTGATGTCACTGAAAACTAACATGCCATCACAGCAACAAATAAGGGAGGCAAAAAGGTATGTTTGCATTTACTGCAGGAGGTTTTGTGCATGGGAGTAAAGACTTGCAACACTTTTATACAGCTTTGGAGTAGCTTTTCTTTGTTCATTCACTGCATGCTTTGTGTGTATTTTGGTCTCCTTATTGACCGAAACATAATCCATTTAGTCAACCTCTTTGAACATGTCATGACAGGTGGGATATGACCATGGTCCTGGCCCACAGGCAAGGACACCACCATTAGGACAAAACCCCATACTGCCACTGAGGTAGTGCATCAAAGGCTCACCAGATTGATCATTGCCCAGTTCTGAGAGGAGAATGGGCTTATATTTTCTACAATTTAGAACACTAAGAAGTGATCTCATTGAAACGTCCAAAGAAATTAGAGGGTTTTATGGGGTAAATGCAGAATGGATGTATTCCATGGCAAATGGGTAGAAAGGTTTCACAGACTTCAGCTACACTGTTCAGAGGTGATTAGAGACGGACAACAAATGCTGGCTATGTTTATGATACTCAGATCCCATAAAACAACAAAACCAAAGGCAAATAGAAGACAAAGACCTATGCTAATTTAATCAGGCTCCTTGATGAAATAAAAGGGACTGATCAGGTTGATGATGATGTGGACTTGACCAATAGCAACAACTTATAGATTCATAGGAGTTGTCCAGCATGCAAACATCCTTTGGTGCAACTTGTCCGCACCTGCCAGATACCTGGTGCCACCTGCCAGTATCTGGCCCATATCTCTCCAAACCCCTCCTATTCATGTACCCATCCAGACACCATTTGAAGGTCATTATTGTACCAGCTTCCACTATTTGCTCTGGAAGCTCATTCCATGTACACACCACCCTCTGCATTAAAAGGTTGCCCCTTGGGTCCCTTTTAAATACGTCTCCTCTCACTTTAAACCTATACCCTCTAGTTTTGGACTCCCCTACCCTGGGAAAAACACCTTATCTATTCACCCTATCCATGCCCCTCATGGTTTTATAGACCTCTGCGGTCACTCCTGGGAAAATAGCCTCAGCCTTGCTCGAAAGCTCAAACTCTCCAACCCCAGCAATATTCTTGTAAATCTTTTCTGCACCCTTTCAAGTTTCACTACATCTTTCCAAAGGAGGCAGACTAGAACTGAATGCAATATGCCAAATGTGTCCTCACCAATGTCCTGTACGACCACAAGATGACATCCCAACTTGTTTTGATGCATTGTATTCATCTAATATCTCAAAGTGCATCGCACAAGTGTTATGAAGCAAAATTTGACATCTAGTCACGAGGAGATATTAGGACAGATGACCCAAAAAAGAAACTTAAAGGGAGGAGAGAGAAGAGGACGAGTGTCATGACATAACACTACAGCATCTATTCTAGGCACAGCCAACAAATATTGAACAATTAAAATCAGGCATAATCAAGTCGTCAGCTGTAGAGGACCACATATGTCAGAAGGTGGTGAGGCTGTAGAAGATGAAGAGATAGGACATGCATCGTCATTGAAGGACTTTGGAGCAAAGATACCAGCTTAAAATTGAAGCACTTCTTTACAGACAGCCAAAGTAAGTCAGTGAGCATACAAGTATTAAGTAAAATGGAACATGATTCCAGACATGACACAGGCAATTTTGGATAGCCTCAAGTTTAGGGGGCACTGATTAGCAGTGTGTTGGATAAGTCAAAACGTAGAAGTAACTAAAGAATGCACAGGAACATTTCTCAGTAGACCATGAGCTGAGGGAAAGACACGTTGAGTAATGTTATGGAGGGAGAACTAAGTGAATGAGAAAAAGTAACACAGTAGTCAGCTTAGCTAAATTACTATCAGCAGAATTCAAGTACAATTTTGGATAGATATTTGACTATGATATAGAAATCAAAAATTAATGGTAATGTTCAAACTTTCAGGGTGAAGGGAAATGGTGTTTACCGTAGACTGAAGCAAATGGTGTTAAGAGTGACATCATTATGAATTCATTCTGATGATTAAGCTAAGAAGTCATAGGATAAAGTATTATGCCAGAGTATTTGGTTTAATTCAGCACGAAGGTATGAAAGAAACGTCAAGTTGGAAAGGAAATAGAACCTTGGAATGCATACTTCAGTGAAACCTCAATTAACTACTATTCAAGTATTTAATATTCTCTTCCAAAATTTGAGGTGACATAAATTTGAAGCTGCTGAAGAGAGAATTGTAGATAGGTATCAGTAATGGCTAATTTTTAAATTAGAAGGTTCTCAGGCCCTACTCTGCAAATCCGAATATTAAGTCTCAGCTGACACTTCAGTGTGGCAGTGAGGTGACAACGAAAGGTTGTCCTTTGATTGAATCCTTGAACCAAAACCCACATGCTCTCTTATGTGAGCGACACAATCCTCAGGTAACATGTTTAAGTGAGAGCTCATGTGAAAGCCAAAGCAGAGTATTTCCAGGCTGTTAAACTATGGAATTATTAAACTATGCATTAAGCTGAAAACGATTCAGCTATCAACTATATATCTTCAGCAGTGCCCCCACTTGAGTGAGGAGGCCCACGTTAAAGTCCCACTTGCTCTAGAGGTGTTTAGTAACATTTCCAAACAAGTTGATTTGAAAATAGCCATTTTCAGGGTCAATTAGTACAGGAGATCCTGCCAGGTATTTAACTTCCACCTCACTTGGACAGACAGCCTATTTTTATGCTAATTGTAGCACCTCAGTTTCTGCCCTGATGCAAGTCAAGGCAGTAATTAACATTCACAAATCTGAATCAATGCGTTACGGATCTTTAAGACAGAACAAGCTTAAAAATGAATCAAATAATTACTCTCATATTCCAGAAGCTGGTATTTGCTCCGATTAGATTCTTAGTGGCAGGTCTATAAATAAACTGAAAGCTTATTACTGTCAGCTGAATATCAAGTCCTCGAAAACTAAATTTAACCTTCAATCCTGTTGGGCACTACAAATACTGGAAGGAAAAATTATTCCTTAAACACCCTTGTTGTGCCACTCAGACCTCTGCCTGCAACTGACTGCTTAAAAAAACAAGTGGTCATCAAGATATTAACAGAACTGAAAAAGGGCTATTAGCAAAATGACTGAAGTCACTTTGGGAACTGCCACCATGATTTGGCATTGTTGTGTAAGTACAACAATATCCCTTCTGCCTTATGTCCATATTCTGAATGGCAACTTAGCTGTTTAGACATGTAGGAGTTCACATCTAATGAAACGAGAAATGCCTAAGAACCTCTGCATTTTGCAAAAAAGCTAGCAAGCATGTGGAACAGATTATATGCACACATTGTGGAACAAAAAAGCCTTAATGGATTTCAAGAAATATTAGACAGGTTATCATATAAAGCTCAGATTAGAAATGTTCTAAAAGATACTGTAACTTTGACTCATTTTGTGATGGCTTACTGTGCTGAGTAATTGAATGCTCAAGTTTTAAAACTAAGGAATCATTCCACAAGTTGGTATTCATAACATAAACATGTAAATTATCTGCTCAAATCCTCAACACTAACATCTCTTCTATGGATCAGATAATCTTGTTGATTAAAACCAAGATCCTCATGCCCAAGAGCAGAAATGAGTGACATGTCACAACCTCATGAAAACTTTCATTTGGTTTTATTTGCGCATTTTGTACTGCAACAGCTGAATGCTGCATCTTAGTCACGATATGTCAATCCGTTAGACCAATTAAACCAAAACCAACTTGTTAATTCAGACAAATGTACTATAAATAAGCAGGTGCACTTTTTAAAATGCATGTTAGTAATTAAGCATCAGGTATTAATGCACACCAACACCAGGCACCATACCATCCACTGGTGAATCTCTCCCCACTTCCTACCAGATGAGCGATAAATCTAAAAAGGTAAGGGCAAGAGAAAAAAAATTCCATTTGAGAAATACTCAAGTGTCTAAAGTACCATTAACTCAGATCAATACTAATAGAGAAAACAGAGCTCAGATTCTGTTTCGACAATTCTTCCAAGTTCAGTTTGTGAAAGGTGTGACATCAGTAAGTTATCAAGAGAGATCAATCTTCAGTCTTAGACAAAAGCTGCAGAGGTGGTGAATGGTTTGCAGATGAAATCATTCAAATCAGTTTCAGAAGGTACACAAATCATGAAATCAAGGCTCACACATTATGTCACTAATACAAATGTCAGCATAACAAAAATACAATGAGACAGCATAGACTCAATGGGACAAACAGCACCCTTCTATACTTTAAATAACCCCCATAACTTGAAGAGTATTCAGCTGTACTTGAATACTATTATCTTCCTGTATGAAGGCATTTGTAGCATAGTCATGGCTGCATATGGACAAGGAATCTCTTGTTGCTGAAAATCATGGGACTAGTTGCTACTTCTGCTTGGACAACAGACAATGCAAAAGCGTGCAAGTAATAATTTTAATACACACCGGTAGTATGGTTACCCAAAAAAATAACGTCATGTATTTAACATGTTAACTAGAGCATTGCCAATTTAGTTTAAAGGTTCAGGTTTTCATTGTACAGTTATTTCTGTATTGATAGCTGATCAAATGTGGTACAATTAACTGTCAGTATCACCCAATTATGGCTACACCAAAATTGCCACCTCAAGTCAAATAAATTTCATGACATACATTTGGCACTAATGATAACATCAAGTATCACAACTAAATCACAAAATGTCACATTTCGAGCAAAAACTAATTCAGGACTAGGAGGTGGGAACAGTCAGTATAGACATCCTTATCTCAGTCCCTAAATGGTCTACCCTATATCCTGACACTGTCCCCTGGTTCTAGACTCTCCAAACAGGAAAAATCATCCATGCATCTGGCACATTCAGCCCTGTTAGAATTTTGTACATTTCTCTCCATTGCTAAAATTATTTCAACAAATAAAGCTAACATTGTAAATGAGCATCAGGTTAAACTGCCATAAGTCCAATGCATGAAAACATGAAGCAAGTGCCCAATCGTGATACAGGTTAATCAAAACAAATCAACTTTTGATTTCCAAGAATGGTGAAGGTACCAAAAATCAAAACCAATTCAACCAGTCTGATGGTATAGTTTTCATCACGAAACAACGGAACCTCAAAAATTACATAATTTTCAGCAATCATTTCATAGCACAGGACAGGATAGGAGGCAAAGGAGGGTGGATGCTGGAAATCAATAAACATAAACTGAAGGAACTGAGCAGGTCTAGCAGCATGCATAGACAGTGAAACGTAGCTGACATTGAGTCCAGTATGAATCTTTATCAGAACTGAAGGGTGCTGAAAAATGTTACTTTTCGTACTTTTGACAGAGGCAGAGGTCCAATGCAAAAGACAAAGGGTTGTTACTGGTGGACCAAGAGAAAAAGGATGTAAAAAGGGCATATATTAAATTGAGAAAAGGGACAGATAGGGAAGAGAGAGATCCTCTCTAAGAGCAAGTGAAAACGACTAACAGGACAGGGATGTGCTTCACGTGTGAACCTGTGGGCAGCAAGACAGGGAGAGAATCTAACAAAAACAAACAAACAAGCATAATGGTCAGCTTCTGAAGATGCTGTCAAGTTCCCAAGATGAAAATGAGGTGATCATCTGGTGACCTCCTAGTTGCTTGCCATTTCAACACATCTTTTAAACTCATGCTAACATTTCTGTCCTGCGCCGACTACAATGTTGTCGAGACACACCACCTCATTTTCTGCTTTAAGATTCAAACTCTTGTGAAGCAAGAAATTTCTCCAGTTTCTGGTTGAAGTTGCCTCTACACACAGAGAAACAGAATCACAGAACAAGGTCATTGGCTCATCATGTCCATGCTTGCTCTCTAAGGGTAATATGGGAAGTTTCCAGGCTTTACCCTGAATATTTTCAGGTTTTACTCTGTCCACTTGGTCAGGATCCTTTGTGAACTTGGAACAGGTCAATTAAACTTCCTCTCCAGCTTCTCCTCTAAAGGGGATACCAGCTTCAGAATCTCCAATTTATGTAACTTTTGTAGCCTCTAATATTTATACTCACAGAGTTATAGAGAAGCACAGAACCGAAACAGACTCTTCGGTCCAACTCGTCCATGCTGACCAAATATCCTAGATAAATCTAGTCCTATTTGCCAGCAGTTGGCTCATATCCCTCGAAACCCTTCCTATTCATATACCCATCCAGATGTCTTTTAAATGTTGTAATTATACCGGCCTCCACTACTTCCTCTGGCAGCTCATTCCATACATGCACCATCCTCTGTGTGAAAAAGATGCCCGAGGTCCCTTTTGAACCTTTCCCCTCTCACCTTAAACCACATCCATATCCCTTCTCAAGTGTGGTGCCCAGATTTAGACATAACACTATCAACTTGAGCCTAAATCGATGTTTGGAAATATTTGCTGGAACTTTCTTGTTTTGGTGTTCTATTTGTGAAACCCAAGATACCATATGCCTAGTTATATGCTTTCCACAAATTTTGCCTACCAAGCTTTAATTCTGAGTTACCTGGGCCAGATTTGTTTTCGCACCTTTGAAACGCAACTTTCTGCAATTGATTTTTACTCCAGATCTCCCCCCTCCTCTTCAATTTCTACTCTAAATCTTGTGATGCAGGGCTCACTGATTGCTGAACCTTCTAATACAGAGTTGATTTTCTTGATCCATATCATGTGTAGAACAGATCTAACAAAGCCTCCTTCCTCAATTTTCCTGAAACATGTGTTATAACAAGAATATTCTTAAGAATACACATTCTAATCTCTTACCCATTCTGTACTTCGTTAAATATAGACCGGGATCGCAGTGTCAAGTCCCCCATTCTAATTACTTTTGAGTTTTTGCATTTCTCTCTATTCTCTAACCACCAATCAGTGGTCAAGATATTGATAGTAGAACAAGTCAGCAAGAAATTTATTCTAGCATAACGATGCCACTATTTTTCAAGGCTCTAATATGAAAATTCAACTCTAGACCAATCCAGATAGCTTCATCTCCACACTAATACTCTCTCAATCACTTGTCACCATTCCCCTTTTCTTTCCTTCTCTATCATTTGCTAACACCTTCTACCCAGGAATATTTAGTAGTATCCAGTCCTAACCTCTATGAGCCAGATTTTCAATATCACATGATATTTCCTCCTTACTCTCTACTACTCATTAATGTTAATTGCCACACTTAGTGCATTCACATACACGTACAGTCAACCTAACCTCAATCGCATCGCAATCCCGTTTACTCTTACTATACTTGGAGTTTCAGTTTTTTTTTCCACTCTCGTAGTATGTGCCACTCAATTATTCGTGCACTTTTTGTCTTCTGGCTCCCACTACTGCAGAAGAATCATTTTCGTTCAAAATCAGGTTTGGATACAATTATGCATACATCCAGTTTTGAAGCAACATATATGGTGTCCATTTCATGGTGCAAGATATTTTTTGTTATTTTAAAAAGGTGGTCCTTTGGCAAACTATGCAGCTCTTGTGGTGCATTGGCAGTATCCTACCTTTCAGCATGAGGCAGAGGTTCAAATCCCACCCTTTCCAGGGATGTATAGGTTGATTCGAAAATAGTTTTTATTTGTACCTTGTACTTTGATACACATTTGTTGTAGTCATATTCTGGAAAACCGATGTGTACCAGGCTATTGCCAAAAGTTATTTCTTGGAAGTCTGAGAACTGAAAATATTAAAAAGGTTCTGTGCAGCATTGTGCTTGAGCAAAAGAGCATTCTGTTTCAATCAGCAACTTCATTAAGTTATCTTTGACTCTCCAAAAATTACTTGAATTCATACATGCAAAATGGAAAACATACACATGCTATTTTACGAACATGGAACAAGAGTACATCACTCGGCCCCTTCAAGCCTGCTGTGCCATTCAAGGTAATGGCTGATTTGATTTTAATTTCAACTCTACATTCCTACATATCCCGTATAATTTTTAATCCTCTTGATAATGAAGAATCCGCCTTAAAAAATATTTTAAGACTCTGCATCCACTGCCTTTTGAGGCAGGGAATTCCAAAGATATTCAACCCTCAAAAAAAAAAGTTTCCTCATCTGTTTAAAAGGGTGCCCCCTTATTTTTAAACGAGAATCCTCAGTTGTAGGTTGTCCAAAGAGAAACATGTTTTTGACATCCACCCAGTAAAATCTCCTCAGCATCTTTTATGTTTTAATTAAGTCACCACTGACTCTTCTAAACTCCAGGGATACAAGCCAAGCCTGTCTTACCTCCCCTCAAGGCTTGTGGGTATTCGTATAGTAAACTTGTTTTAATTGCTTCCAATGCATTAACATCTTTCAGAGTACAGTGACCAGTAGTGTACACGGTACTCCAGGTATGGTCTCATTGACGTCCTGCATAACTGAAGCATAACCTTCCTATTCTTGCATTCAATTCCTTCATAATAAAGCATAACATTTTATTAGCTTACTTTTGCTTTCATTCCAACTCTTGGAATATTAGCCTAGCAGGTTATTTGTTGTACACTAGTCACACAGTGCATTTTTTTCAAAGCATATCCAAACTGAATGAGTAAAAGACTTGCTTCCATTAATAACGAGCAACATTTTTGAATAACACCTTCAGACATCTTATACTGAATGCAAACACTAAACTTATTTACAATGTAAGGACTTGCCCAAGAAAGTAATATTTGCATATATATACACCAGTCGATGTAATCTATAATGTTCAATAATCCTCCACAATTCACCATGCAAACTGAACGGAACAAATACTCGCTTCTGTTTACAATAGCAATTTCAGCTATACTGCGCCGAATGCAATAATCTGCAATGTCAAGAGTCCTCCACTGTTCTCCAGCCCATATGTTGTAGTTTGAGAGTAAAACTTATCTTATTGTACCCACTGATATGGTAAGTTACATTTGTAGGTATGCAAAATTTATAATTTTAAAATAAAAGACTGGTCATCCCGATGTGTCAGCATGGAAACAAAGACACTTAAATGGAGACTACCACATGGTTCAGCACTATTCTGTCCTGGAAATTCAAACTACACAGAATAAACTGTGTCAATAGGGCAGAATTGCAAAAGAACATTATCGGTTTCTGATTCCCAATAGTTATCACTGACTGTAGAACGAACCCGTCTCTGCGTGGGTTTCCTCTGGATGCTCTGGCTTCCTCCCACAGTCCAAAGGTTAGGGGAATTAGCCATGCTAAATTACCCATAGTGTTCAGGGATGTGTAGATTAGGTGGTTTACAAGGGGACGTTCTGAGGAAGGGTCACCGGACCCGAAACGTTAACTCTGTTTTCTCCTCCACAGATGCTGCCAGACCTGCTGAGCTTTTCCAGCAACTTTGTTTTTGTTACAAGGGGACGGGTCTGGGTGGGATGCTCTGAGGTTCGGTGTGGACTCGTGGTACTGGAGTGCCTGCTTCCACTCTGTAGGGATTCTATGATCTAAGATGAAGCATGCTGAAATTTTGTGTTATATGTCCTGATTGATAAGAACTAATTTAGGAACAGCGTATCATCTTTGAGTTGTTATCGGCTATTTATGATGGAAAATGGTTTCACATAAGAGGGTGAAAGCAGTGACTCAAAGTGTTTGCTAGTCTCCGTAATGGCACTGTAGCAGTTGAACAAGCATTATGCCTTTTGAGCTGGCTGTGCAAATTTGAGTTGAATGGAAAAGGTGAAAATAAAAACCATAGCCACAAGTTCAAACCTTAAATTATTCCCTCTATGTTGCATTTTCTACACTACTAAGTTGGCAACATTCTGCTAAGTGAAGGAACATTTGTATTCTGCGAGTTAACAAATACACAGAAAGGCTTCTGACTGATGCGGTTTCTCATAAATCACAGCTGACTTTGTGCTTCCAATCACAACTAAGCGGGTGGAGAAAGTGAAGCCTAAAGCTAAACCTGCCATTCTAGATCTCTGTTAATCTCATGTATTGCTACAAGTAAGACCAGAAAGACTTATGATAGACACCATAGATTTACCTGCAGCTCACATTAACACATTTTCATGGAAGGGATAAAAAAAATCATGTGTGCGCGAGCTTACTGATTTGGTTCAACAAGGTCTTTGTCTTCCTGTCTCAGACCAACAGAGCTTCACTTCTACTTTAAGTGACTGCCTGAAGTGTGTACATGTTTTTCTTGGTCATCAGCTCAGTGTTTCCTCCAGCACTCAGAAACTACACATTTCAACACGATTACGTTTGCTTGTACCTCTTTTTGCTGTCGCTCCAGTTCTTTCATTCGGATATCTCGAGCTTCTGCTCGGGCTGCCCGCTTAGCTGCAAGCCTGGCTTCTGCCTACAAAAAGTAAATTTAAATTTGTTAGCTCTGTGCTATGCAGTAGCAGAAAAACAAGGAGAAAACAGAAGAGTTCACATGTGTCACATTACATAATAATCTATTTGTACTGAAAGCAGTTTCCAGGATGTGTAAAGCAGTGCTTCCCAACATTTCTCCCCCCGCACTGTGACCTCATTTTGAGGCTTCAAATTTGTTACACAAGGAGCTGGTGAAGATGATCTTGGAGTGCTGGAGGTAAGCAGACCCCCCACTATCAGAAACCTTGGTCTAAAATTTCAAACCTCATTTGCAATTCCAAGCTAATTTGAAAATGAAAAATTATGATACATTGTAATCAGCCATTGGAATTTAAATTATGACAGATCAAAATGCACTCAACATCTAGTATTGAGAGAAATCGGGTCTGAACAGATGTGACATTCAACTTGGATTACTTTTGGTTAACTGCTGGTAGCAATTTTAACATATCAGAAGACACAGAGCTGCTTTATAATTTGTGCAAGACATACAGAAAAACATCTTAAATCATTTCTTTATTGTGGGGCTAAGAGTGTATAATTTTAAAACTAGCATTAAAATATTTGGTCCGGGAACAGCGGGGCTTGATTTACAGGTGTGCTGCCCCAATGGGTCATAATACTCCAACACTTCCTTCATTGAATCAATTTACAATAACGCTCCAGCTGATGGTAAGGCCAAGGAGGGGGAAAATTGAGATGGAACTATGTTCTGCTGATATCTTTAATCAGAGCAGCCTCCACAACCACAAATATCCAGGTTTAAATTATTTATATCTTTGGTTTTTTTTTTCCTTAACACTACTGTGCACTCAGCTTGAAGACACAGGACAAAAGTTTTAAATGCAGCTTCAGGGTTTTACAGCCACTACTAATAGTGGAGACAAAAAGCAGCACGTGTGATACTATCTCAACAACTTTGACACACAGTGCATGTTGCATTCAGTTTAAGGCCACTTTGCATGACCACAAAGACAGAGGGCAGACTGCCACTCAAGATGCTATTACCTGTTAAAGCCAACAAGTGATGCTCCATTTTTTAAGACATTAAAGTTGTACCAAGTCAGTGAAGTAAAACCACTTACAAGGAGAACGTGATGGAAAATAAAATGAACTGAACACCCGGCTTTGCAGGGATACAGCAAATTTCATGTCAAATTTATGCATGAAACAACTGGGCAGCTCAAGAGGTTGGCAAAGTGTAGTGCTTTGATGTTTCCTCACGATTTCTGCTCAGTTATCAGTGCGAACTAGTCCGAGTTGCCGACTCAAGAATTAATTTATCCTTCGTAGTGCTCACTTACAAAATTGGCCTCATGTAGAAGTCAGAAAAGTGAACATTCTGTCAGTTCATTTTCTTGTAAAAGCACACATACACTAAATTCTAAATTAGAGCACCTTCAGTCCATGACCAACACATTTGCGATTAGACAAATATCCATGGAGTTGCAATCCAACATTAATTACCTGTATCGTTACTGACTAACAATCATTTCAGAATGGATTCACGTCAGTTTAAATTGAATAAATTGATCTACCCTGGCTAACTAAGACCCGGAGAAATATTTTTTAACTGAGCAGTTCAGGAACATTATTACACATCTCTGGAATAATTGGGTCTTGAACCAGAGAAGGTTTATAAGAATGATCTTGGGGATGAAAGGCTTGTCATATGAGCAGTTGAGGACTCTAGGTGTACTCAATGAAGTTTAGAAGGATAATGGAGTATCTCATTCAAATGTACAGAATACTGAGATCCCTGGATAGACTGGATGTAGAGGAGATGTTTCCACTAGAAGAGACTAAGACCCAAAGGCACATCCTCAGAATGAAAGGATGACTCTTTAGAACTGAGATGAGAAATTTCTTCATTCAAGGGTGGTTGATCTGTGGAACTCATTGCCAGAGGGCTGTGGAGCTTAGACATTGATTGTACTTAATACAGGGAGAGATCGGTTCTTGATTGGTAAGGGGTCCAAGGGTTAAAGCGATAAGGTAGGAGGAAATAGGTTGAGAAGCATATCAGCTATTATCGAAAGGAAGACCAGACATGATGGGCCAAATGGCCCAATTATGCCCCTACATTTTATGTCTTAATTGCTAAGATGTTTGCTTTTTACTTGAACTCAAGGATAAGTTAGGAGGAATTGAAGCTTTCTCCTTATATTAAACTAGTGGAGGACATGAAATGAGGAAGAAACAAAGACTCTGCCAAGAGACAAGCTCAGCAAGGAGGCAACAACTTGACAGATAGAATTTAAATGTGGAGAAGCCTCAGCTTATTCATTTTAGTCAATAGAAAAAAAATCTCAAAAAAAAAAGTGTAAAACCTGTGAATGATCATGTACAAAACTTGGGTGCGCTTGTCTAAGAAGCACAAGACTAGCATGCAGGTACAGCAAGCAAGTGAATCAGAATCACACAATACAGGAGCTACACTAAATCTACATGAGTCTCACAGCCTTGAACGTTGACATTTCAAGTGCTCATCCAAGTACTTTTGAGACAGCAAACAGCATGTTGGCCCTTATTGCAAGCGGTTTGGAGGACAGGTATAAAGTAGTCTTGTTGTGCATGGAAGAAAGATGCTAGATATGGTCCTGTGTAATGAGACAGGAATAATTAATGACCTCATAGTTAGGGATCCTCTTGGAAGGAGTGATCACAGTATGGTTGAATTTAGAATACAGATGGAGAGTGTGAAGATAAAATCCAATACCAGGGTCCTGTGCTTGAACAAGGGGAACTACAATAGAATGAGGGAGGACTTGGCTAAAGTAAACTGAAAACAAAGATTTTATGGTGGGACAGTTGACGAGCAGTGGAGGACTTTCAAAGCAATCTTTCAAAGTGCTCAGCAAAAGTATATTCCAATGAAAAGGAAGGACTGTAAGAAAAGGGGTAATCTGCCATGGGTGTCTAAAGAAATAAGGGAGGCTATCAAATTGAAAGAGAAGGCATACAAAGTGGCCAAAAACAGCATGAAACTAGAAGATTGGGAAAACTTTAAAGGTCAACAGAAAGCCACAAAAAGAGCTAAGGAAAAGTAAGATAGAACATGAGAAAAAACTAGCACAGAATATAAAGACAGATAGGAAAAGTTTCGTTTTATATATTTATAGAAAAAGAGTGGCTAAAGTAAACGTTGGCCCTTTACAGCATGAGAAGGAGAATTTAGTTATGGGACACGATGAGATGGCCGAGGCATTGAACAGGCATTTTGTATTGGTCTTCACAGTGGAGGACACTAATAACATGCCAGTAATAGACAAAGAGACGAAGGTAGGTGAGGACCTGGAAACAATCATTATTACGGAAGAGGTAGTGTTGGGCAAGCTAATGGAGCTAAGGATTGATAAGTCTCCTGGCCCTGATGGAATGCATCGCAGGGTACTAAAAGAGATGGTGGGAGAAATAGCAGGTGCACTGGCGGTAATTTTCCAAAATTCGCTGGACTCTGGGGCAGGCCCAGCAGATTGGAAAACAGCAAATGTGACGCCACTGTTTAAAAAGGAAAGTAGACAAAAGATGGGGAATTATAGACCAGTTAGCTTAACCTCTGTAGTGGGGAAGATGCTGGAGTCTATTATCAAGGAAGAAATAGCAAGGCATCTTGATAGAAATTGTCCCGTTGGGCAGACGCAGCATGCGTTCATGAAGGGCAGGTCATGCTTGACAAATCTTTTGGAATTCTATGAAGACATTACGAGCGAGGTGGACAATGGGGACCCAGTGGATGTGGTGTACTTAGACTTCCAAAAGGCCTTTGACAAGGTGCCGCACAAGAGGCTACTGCATAAGATAAGGATGCATGGCATTAAGGGTCAAGTATTAGCATGGATAGAGGATTGGTTGACTAACAGGAAGTAAAGAGTAGGGATAAATGAGTGCTATTCTAGCTGGCAGTCAGTGACTAGTGGTGTGCCTCAGGGATCGGTGTTGGGACCGCAATTATTTACAATTTATATAGATGATTTGGAGTTGGGGACCACGTGTAGGGTGTCAAAGTTTGCAGACGACACTAAGATGAGTGGCAGAGCAAAGTGTGCAGAGGACTGTGAAACTTTGCAGAGGAACATAGATACATTGAGTGAGTGGGCAAAGGTCTGGCAGATGGAATACAACGTAAATAAATGTGAAGTCATACATTTTGGTAGGAGTAATAGTAAAAAGGATTATTACTTGAATGGTAAAAAGTTGCGTGATGCTGCTATGCAGAGGAACCTGGGTGTCCTTGTGCATGAATCACAGAAGGTAGGTCTGCAGGTACAACAAGTAATTAGGAAGGTAAATGGAATTTTGTCCTTCATTGCTAAAGGGATTGAAATAAAAAGCAGAGAGGTTATGTTGCAGCTGTACAAGGTGCTGGTGAGGCCACACCTGGAGTACTGTGTGCAGTTTTGGTCTCCTTACTTGAGAAAGGATGTACTGGCACTGGAGGGGGTGCAAAGGAGGTTCACTAGGTTGATTCCAGAGTAGAGGGGGTTGGCTTATAAGGAGAGACTAAGTAGATTGGGATTATATTCACTGGAATTCAGAAGATTGAGGGGGGATCTTGTAGAAACATATAAAATTATGAAGGGAATAGATAAGATAGAAGTAGAGAGGATGTTTCCACTGGCAGGTGAAGCTGGGACAAGGGGGCATAGCCTCAAGATTAGAGGGAGCAGATTTAGGACTGAACTGAGAAGGAATTTCTTCACCCAGAGGGTTGTTAATCTATGGAATTCCTTGTCCAGTGAAGTAGTTGACACTACTTCAGTAAATGCTTTTAAAAAAAAAGTAGATTTTTTTTGAACAATAAAGGAATTAAGGGATACGGTGAGAACGCAGGTAAGTGGATCTGAGTCCACGAAAGGATCAGCCATGATCTTATTGAATGGCGGAGCAGGCTCGAAGGGCCAGACGGCCTACTCCTGCTCCTAGTTCTTATGTTCTTATGTATGTTCTTTGCTCCAATCATACAGGGTACTGGTGAAAACAAATCTGTACTACCAGGACATGCACACACAAATTAGGAGTAGGCCATTTGTACTCAAGCCTGCTCTGCCATTCACTAAGGCCGTGGGCGATCAGAACTGTAGCCTCAACTCGGCATTCCTACCTACCCACAATATGCTGTGACTTCATTGTTATGAAGTCAAGCATCTATCCCCACAGCCTCAAAAATATTTATGACTGTGTCTTTTTGTTCTGGAGAAGACACTTCCATAGGCTCACGACCTTTACAGAAATAATTCCTCCTTGCCTTTATATAAAATGAGAAACCAATTTTTAAACTGTATTGACTTATTCTTGGGTTTAAGGGCTTATCTTATGAAGAAAGCTTCAATGGATGAGGACGCCATCCATTGGAGTTTAGAAAAAAAAAATCAGTAAACATTCTCATTTAAACACAAGTTCTTGACAAGACGGAGATAATAGGAACTGCAGATGCTGGAGAATCTGAGACAACAAGGCATAGAGCTGGATGAACACAGCAGGCCAAGCAGCATCATAGGAGCAGGAAGGCTGACGTTTCAGGCCTAGGCCCTTCTTCAGAAAATTCTGAAGCTATTTTCTGAGGAAGGGTCTAGGCCCGAAACGTCAGCCTTCCTGCTCCTATGATGCTGCTTGGCCTGCTGTGTTCATCCAGCTCTACGCCTTGTTGTCTCTCTTCGTGACAAGACGTCAGTTTGGATACTCGGAGACAACACAGCGTGGAGCTGGAGGAACACAGCAGGCCAGATAGCAGAGGAACAGGAAAGTTGACGTATTGAGTCAGGACCCTTCTTCAGAAATGGCCCACTGTGTTCCTCCAGCTCCATACTGTGTTGTCTCTGACTCCAGCATCTCCAGTTCTAGCTGAGTGATTTGGGTACTCGGACCTTTTTTTTGGTGGGGGAAGGGAGATGTTTGGGGGTGGGGAGGATGAAGAGACTAGAACTAGATGACATTGTTTAAGAATAAAGGGTGGCCCTTTCCAAAGGGTGCTGAGTTGTTTCTTTCCTCTCTCCAAGGTCTGAGCCAGTTTTTTTCTCACCCCATGCGTGACCCTCTTTTTAAGGGTCATTTGAGTGTGGAAATAAAGAAGAAGCTAGGTCTTCAATTTCACTTCAGCTCAGTTAGATAGACTTTTGATAGAAAGGGCAGAGTGTACACAAGAAAAGAGAGCTCAGGCCATAACTAGATCAACTATGAACTTATTCAATGGGCGAGCAGGCTCAAAGAGTAGAACAGCATACTCCTGCTCCTATTCTAATGTCTCCTAAAGCTAGTCTGTCAACAAGGGGAGGATATCCTTTCAGCATCCATCCTGTCAAGTCCCCACAGGATGTCAGATGATCCAGTAAAAGCACATCTCAACGCTTCTAATGCAGGGTCAACTGTCCAACCTATCCTCAAAAGCAAACTCCTTCATAACAGTAATCAGTTGGGTGAACGTTCTAATGCAATTATGTCCTTTCTTAACAAGGGAACAAGATAGGATCTCATTCGTGCCCTGTACAACAATGGCATACAAATGGGTCAGGATTTTTGCTATTCGCCTTGCAATTTACTTTACTTTCCCAAATCACTTGGTATGGTATACTTGCATACTAACTTACCGAGTCCAGGTATCCTTTGAGCCTGCTGTATGTGTAGACTGGGTGGAAAAGTAGAATCAAGGCAGGTCAGGCATGACCACATTGAACAGCAATGCAGACTTGGGGCCCAGTACAGTGTATTCCTGTTCCATTCTTATTATAGTAATGAAGTTCATGAAGGAAAAGATTAAGTACTAAAATGACGTACCACTGCTGGTATGTGTCCTTTGTGCATCTTGACAGATAAGACTGCTGGAAGACATTGCTCAAAGTGGAGGATAATTTGGAAAACAGGATACTTCGTCTGTCTGGATCCGTGAGATGGGTTTGGTGGCTCAGTGGTCAGCACTGTGGCACATTGTCAAGGACCTGGGTTCAATTCCACCCTTAGGCAACTGTCTGCGTGGAGTTTGTACATTCTCCATGTCTGCATGGATTTCCTCCCACAGTCCAAACATGTGCTGTTTCAGTGGATTAGCCATGCTAAATTATCTGTAGCGTTTAGGGATGTATAGGTTGGGTGGATTAGCAATAGAAGGCGCAGGGCTACGGGAGTCTGGGAAGGATGCTGTCTGGAGCATCAGTGCAGATTCGATGGGCCGAGTGACTTGCTTCCACATTGTGGAATCCATACAATGAGCTATGGAAAAAAAGTTAGCAGGGTACAGCACAAATACCTTGATTGTAAAGGATGGCAACTTAGCAATTATTTTGACAGGTTTCAAAGACTGAAGCAATAACAACTCAACTTACATCAACTAAAGGCAGAAATGTACCATGCATCAAATTTGTGAGCATTTAGAGGTTAATGGACCAATCAAACCAAGACAACAGGAATTTAAATGTTCTAAAAATTGTCTCTCTCTCAGATTTGGTCACTACTTTGATTTGGAGAATGCCTTTGAACAGGAAAAAAGATTGAGAGGTTGGAAGCAGCATACCTCAAGGAACAGTGCACTTTTGTTCACCACTATTATACACATACCACTCACATTGTTCAATATTCAAATTTATGAGAATTGTGGCTAACTTCATAAAGAAACAGACCATGACCATCTAAACATGTACCAAATTCAAAATAAATCAAAATATTAATATCAAAGCAAAATACTGCACCTGTTCAGAAATATGAAATACAAATATCAAATGCAAATGCACAGGTCAAGGAACATATACAGGAGAGAGGAACCAAGTTAACATTTCAGATTAATGAAACTCTTCCAACATTCCCAAGAACTCTTCCCCACACAAGAGCCAGTAGCACAACATCAGCAATTTTTACCTCTTACATACAGACAGTCTAGTGTTCCAACCACGCTTCAAATGATTTACTCCTACTAATTTCTATTTAGAATACTGCATTCACGTTGATGATACAGTCAGTTATATAGAATGGAAACAGGACCTTTGGCCCAACCCCGCCAAATTGAGCAGGTTTCCTAAACCGAACTTGTCCCATTTGCCCGAGTTTGGCCCATATCCCTCTACACCTTTCCTATTCATTTCACTGTCTAAATGTCTTTTAAATGCTGTAATTGTACCCACCTCTCCCACTTCCTCTGGCTTTAGGGAATACCTCCAACCCTTCTGCAAGTATGACTGTTTCGTCTCCCCACCTGCCTTTCTATCCTCAGCCTCCACCACTGTTCCAATGAAGCTCAATGTGAGCTCTAAGAAGACACTTCATTTTTCAATTAAAAGATGCCCGGCCATTTGCACTCAATGTTTTCGACAATTTCAGATCATGACAGCTGTGATAATGTGTTTCTTCTGTTTCCATTTACATCTCAAAATCTAGGGCATTTTTTAAAAACTCGTTTACATCTTTTACCTTACAACAGCAACTTTTTACAAAGTTTAATTTCATTTGCCTTCCACCCAATCACAACTTGAAGTTTGTTTATAGCTACCCCTGCTGTATTTCTAAATACATCCCATTCTGTAAGGTTATGAATCTGAAATGTTAACTTTATTCCTCTCTCCAACAGTGCTGCCCTACCTGCATTGCTTGCTTCAAACAAAAAAGGCACAACATTTTGAGGAAAAATGAGGAATGGAAGCTCATTGCAAAAGCATGGAATTTTTTGGAGGAACAGAGAAATTAAGAGCACAAACACTTTTATTAAAAAATCAACAGTAAGTTGATTAAAAGTTCAAAAGGTGAGAGCTACAAATAAATTTAACTAAGTTAGTAGCTTTTTTTTTATATAAAATCCAATAAGAAAAACAGACCCAATAAGAAAGTTCTTTTAATCGGTCAAATTAACAAAGTTTAAAATGGTTAGTGGCATGTTGGATTTTATAGGTGATATTAACCTTTACAGCACATACATTTTGGGAATTTCTTTAAGTTTAGCAAAATGAAATAAGTCACACAACCTGTGCTGAAGTTTGCCTGAGCAAGCCTAGGTGGTTTGCTTGTTAGAGATTAAAGAGGACCCAAACTGTTTTGCTGGGTAGAAGATTTGAAGTATATATGCTTTAAGACAATGGTAGCATCTTGCATGCTAACAATGGATTCTAAGACTGCTAAGTCCCATAAAAAATTTGAGAATGTCGGGCTGTAAACAATTGTGCTTTAAACTGTTCATTTTGTTCCAAATTGAGACAGTCAAGTTTTCAAGGACAGCCTATCAGGATTTCAACCGAGGGACACAGGCTACATTGTCATGGGGATGAAATTCAAGAGGAAAAAGGCTAATAAAATATCCCTG
>NC_063335.1:6272740-6309495 GCF_021869965.1 Rhincodon typus
GGTACTCGCCATCACCTTCTCAAGGCAGTTGACTATGGGCAATAAATGCTTATCTAGCCAGCAGTGCCCACATCCCATGAAAGAACAAATGATGAAAATCGAGTGTTGATTCCAGTTGAAGCTTTTTGTTAAATTGTGGAACAGTTAGGTTTTGACTTTTGACATATTGAACATGAATTTGCAAAGTAGCCTAGTCACATTAGATGCTAAATTTATTTGGCCTGTAATTTTTGTTTTTAGCATAAGGAGTCCATGTCTTTTTTTTTTCAAAAACAAAGCTCTCCTATAAACAAGGTGTACCTTTGTTAGATACTCCTCAACTTGGAAATGAATCTTCCCAATTTTGGGTTTATTGAGCTGATACAAAAATCTTGTTCTAAAAGGCAGATTTGATAAACCGAAAGAACTGTGAGTGCTGGAAATTAAACACGAGCAGAAATTGCAGAAAAACTCAACAGGTCTGGCAGCATCAGCAGAGAGAAACTAGAGTTAACGTTTTGAGTCCAGAGACCCTTCTTCAGAAATGTTTTGAAGAACAGTCACTGGACCTGAAACATTAACTAGGATTTCTCTCCACAGATGCTGCCAGACCTGCTGAGTTTTTCTAACAATTTCTGTTTTTGTAAGGCAGATTTGTTGAGGAAACTGCTCCAAAACTAATAAAGACTACTGCGAGTTGCTCCAAAGAAGAAAAAGAATTTTATTTGCTTGGCATTGTCTTCCACCCAAGGATACCTTTTCAAATAGATGTACCATGAAGCCAAATGAAGTCTGAACCTTCCTATGTGAAGAATCTAATTTTAACAATCTACCTGTTAGCAGTGACATGTGCATCATTTCCTCTAAGTATATTTTTATTTTTTGTTTCCTTTTCTGCTTGGGAATGAAACAGCTATTGGCCGAGATGATAGCAGAGCCTGCTTTTCTCTCTGAGTATACTATCTTTGCTCTGGAAAGCACCAAACGGCCTAAAGTGCAGAATATTAACGTGGTGAGTCCTCCCACCCTTCCAACCATGCCATGGCAGGGTAGGAGAAGTGTTTAGCAACAGAAGATTATGCCGCTTGATGCTTGCATTATTTCCTCAAAGCCATTTACCACTTAACCGTGAGTTTATCTAGGGGTTTCATTGAAAGATGGCAGAAGTCCATGCCAGCTTTTGAAGCAGAGAACTTGACTTAGAAATAAATGTTTAATTTGCTGGTCTTGTATCATTAATTCAAATTATGTTCTGTCTGACAGAAATCCTTTGGTCCATCTTCCGAATATGCAAACCTCCAAGAAAATAATGAAACCCTTAGATATTCAAAGTGTGCTTTGCTCTAAAGTCCTCACCAAATATTGCTCTCCACAATTGGCTGCTGTAACTAATACCTAAATGTGTATTTTACGATATTAAAAACAAACGTTTTCCTCATATTAACAGTCATAGTCTTACATCCATTATGCATTTTCTCATAAACTTAAGTGGAGTAGTCTCAAGTTGGAATATAGTAGGTTTAAATTGGGTGTTTGTTTTTGCCAACTTAGTGCAGCTTTCAAAAGTAGTAAAAGTAAATAATTTATAAACATGTAACCGTGTCTGTTGTCATTTAATGACTATCAAATCTACCATCCTCAAAAACAAGGGCAGCAGATGCGTGGGAAAACCACTTCTTGCAAGTTTTGCATGCCATTCTGAACCGTAACTATATTGCTTTTCCTTTGTTGCTGAGTCCAAATCCTAGAACTCTCTTTCTCTTCAATACTGGATCTACCTATACGACGTGGAATGCAGCAGTTCAAGAAGGCAATTCATCTTCACTTTCTCAGGAGCACTGGACATGAGCAACAGGTTTTGCCAGATATGCTAAACACCCAGGAATGGACATTAAAGAAAATGGTTGTCAGGAAATACCTCTTCTCAAAAGGTGCATTTGAAACTTGAACTTGCACAACAAAAACCTGTTGTGGCCAGGTCAATTTGAAGCTAAAATAACTCAAAATTGATTTTCGTTGGGCGAGTCTTGAAGGTTGTAGAATTATAGTGGCAGGTTAGCTTTGATGTATTTGAATATCAAGACGGTCTTGAGGGACTTGATTTGTTCTCGGCAGTCTTCCTGCCAACTTAATCAGAAAATAAACCTCTCCAAGTGAGTCACTGTGCAAAGCAGCCTCAGCAGTGTCTCAAGCAAAAGAAGCAGTTATAACCAGTCATATGATTTCTAGGAAGCCTTGTTTGAAAAAACATTCCAGTAATCATAGTTAACTTTGTGTGTCCACAAAACTGGACATAAGTTTTAGGATTGTGGAAAAATGGATGCAAGTCCTCCAAGCGATATTAATTGTTAAATATCTTTGTATCAGACTGTACATTGTGAGAGCTAAGACCAATGTGTTATGAACCAGTCCAAAACCCCTCAATTATATCAGGAGATACACTTGCACTTAAATAAGATAAATGTTAGGGACTAGGCTAAGGTGCTGTGTTCCAGATGTAATTCAGTTGGTTATACTACTTGGATTTAAGCAAAACACACTTTATTCTTATCCTATAATTAAAATACAAAGAAAAGAAAGAAGCGTTGGAATAACATATCTCTGTTGGAAAACTTAACAGAATAGTAGATTATTTAACTACTAAACAGTAACTGTTCGAATATAGTAACATCCCGTAGAGACAACCTTGGCAAAAGCAAATTCAGTAAAATAGATTATCTCACATGCAATTCTGGCAGCAGAGAGAACTCCAGCTTTTAGCTGTAACAGAGAGAAAAATAACAGCTTCTACTTTCAGCTTCAAGCCCGAACAACTGCTGAAAGCTAAACTAAAACCCTGATTCAATGGGAGCCTGCCTGTACCCATTCATGCTGCTTCTGTTGTTCCATCTTTTTAAAAAAAACCCAAGGCCTCTCAAGCTGGTTACTTCATTAGCTTGGAAGAGACAGCTTGCTGCCTATGACACAAAACCTCTTCAAAAAAAAAGCAGGACAAAATACACCTCTTAAAGCCATAGTATCATCACAATTGGCTATCATGTGGTTTGTGTACACCAGTCAGCTTGGAAGAGAACATATTGTAAAGTTGCACTGGAATTCTTGGAGGAGAAGAAAAGGAGAGGAATGTCAGTGTTTGTTGTATTTGTAAGGTGCAGGCGGGGAAAAGGAGGTGGTCCTTCAGTCATATGATGAGAGACAGAGAACAATACTGTGGAAATTAATTCCTGGAATTATCCGCAAGGGCACGGCTACAGTATGTAAGTACTACATATATTTTACAGCAAACTTTTTATTGACTGGCACCTATGGGACCAGCCTGATCAAGTATTCCAGTTGATCAAGAGGTCCACAATCAGTGTAAAAACACATACTAAATAATAGAGACGTAATGCTAGTGGAATACATATCACTGTTTTACTTTACTTACAGCACAAATGACTTAAATAAGCGTGCAGCTTTGCCTTAAATAATATTTACCAGCTGAGAACCTCTCACTCACACCGTCAACTGAGTAGTCAGAGATTGTGATAATAAAGCAAAGTTCTGGTATTTCAGGTATATAATTTTTGCTGGTTTATCAAGAATATCAATTTTTAAGATGCCAATTAAAACAAAGTTTGCTGTATTTGAAATATAAATTAGAAAGTGGAAGTTTTGGCTGCTGTATCGCAAAGAATGAACTAGTTATGTTCGACAACTTGAAGCAAAAATGGAAGTCTATTATTTGCTCATTGATTAGTCAAAAACATGTAACCTTTACAGAAGCTAGATTTGATACATTTGTGAGACTAGCAGGCGCCATGTGCCTTTGGGTTAAAGAAAGAGCAGCCTAGTCACAACAATGAGCACGAAAAGACCCTGAAATGAAGATATAACGCAAGCAAAACACCTAAGTCCAACTGATTTGGTGGTTAAAGTCAGGATCGTTGTGGTTAGCAGCATGATCTCATCCCCAGAAACCGAGGGACTTAAGAGAAGGCTATCTCATACCGTCCTTGTTTCCTGAATTCTTAATCCACAGAATCTGTTCATTTTTGCCTATATTTTCCACCTATGATATTACCTTAAAACTGTCTGTTGTGTCCACTCTTCTTTGTGAATGAATGTGTGCGTCTTTGGGTTTAGCAGGGGTTTGGTCTTACTTTGTATATTAGCAATTGATGATCCATTTTGCTACTTGTTATACAATATGTTTATCAGAATAAATATATAATTTTTTGTTCATTGATGGAACCTGAGGTTTTTTTTTCTTTTCGATAGCGGTTAAAGTCAGAGCAAATTAATCATCTTAGTGATTAAATTAGTCATGTTTTTCATTTGTAATGACTCATGGAGTGTCAGGACACGATTTCTAGCACACAACTTGCCCAGGGTCATGAAGAGCTCACAAGTGGTTGATGTCACTCAATACGTCTTTAAATGTCACATCTAGTCACATGCACCAGGAATCTGGAGCACTGCTTAATTCACCACAACCCAACCACTGATCGACAGGGAATCTAAGCCAACCAGGATTCTTACCCAATATTCATACACTTCTCACGTTTGTGGGCTTGGCATTATTACAAGTCTCAAATCCATATCTCGCATCATGCACAAATTGGCAGTTGTTCAACTATGACAGCTACATCATCCAAGTACATTGAAATTCACGTCTTTGCAACTCCTAGCAAGGTCATTCTCCAAGTCTATGGATAATCTTCTCTACGGAAAGCCAGCAGTTTCTACCAACGATCTTCCTTCATTTGTGTTTGGTAGGAGCACCAGGGCAGGCAAAGGCTTGTGGAAGACTGGCATGGAAGGAATGTCTAGTGATAATTAATTAACTTTTATGTGTAATATGGGATGATTTAATATCTACACTTGGTATGGAATATGTATTTTGTATTGGCTTTTATCTTCGTACTGTGGCCAAGGGGGTGCTGTGATCAGGGACAGAAAGGAGTATTAGACTGATGGTAGATTGGATAATTGGAGTTAAGGTCATAGTTATTACATTGGAATCTGTTCTTTACAGATAGGTGGCCCCTTTGTGCTAATTCTAAAATGCAGTATCCCTTTCCTGTCTCTCCACTGCTTTCTCATTGTTGTCACCCTCTGTTCTGTACTTCTCAGCTTTCCAGCTTCTTGATAGCTGATGGCAAGGTTGAAAACATGCAGTGTACAACCTGTGTATTTCAGGGCTCCTCTAGAGTGATACAAGCAACAAGGTCATTTTAGGAAATGAGTGATCTCTTCTATCACATTGCTTGCTGCAGTATATCTCATTGTGTACAGGCAAGACATGGATTGTGAACCAGTCTCATGAAGTATGTCATCAGAAGATAGTGCAGCTGGGTGACAATGGCTTTGATTTAACATGATGGCTGGAGCAGCATACTGCTGCAGAATGGACATATTGTGATGACTGCCAGGATACTGGACATTGACCTGCATGGTGTGTCAACTATGGTCTCTCATCAGCTGCTGATTCATGAAATGTAATACGTTTTAGCTTAAGTAGTTTGCAAGATTTACGTCACGTGCACACAAAGCTGCATGCTTACAGTCAATAGCAACCTTAATCTTTACAAACATGAACTCCACCTGATTCTCTTTGGCAAAAAGGAATGAAATGAAGTTGTTGCTAATAGTGTATTATTTTCAATGGTCTTTAGCTGTTGAGCAATAACTGGGGTTCACATGAGCCCCTAGAAACAGTTATATCCTAAAGCTGTGGTTGTTGTGTTAGAAGGTAATGTATGCCTGTAATATATCTTTAAATAAATAAAAAAAAGTGTGAAGAATGGCTGCAATTCTATCCTTCATGACTGGCTTTGTAGAATTGATGTTACCTCTTTCGAAGAGGTCCACTGTGACCTTTATGCAATTTGCAGGATGTTGCTATTATTTCCAGCTGGAGCCTGGAAGCAGCCATATACATTTATGCTTACTGACACCTCCACAGTAGATGGTGTTGTGTTCCTTTCCTTGTTCTGAAATTAGAGTTATAGCTACAGTAATTGACAGAATTAGATGATTAATTTATTGGTGTCACATTTACTGAGATACAGTGAAAATGTTGCTTGCTGCACAGACAAATCGTAACATACAAAGTACATCACAGTAGCAGAACAGAGTACAGAATACAGTTTTACAGACGCAAAGAAAGTGCAGAGAGAGAAATCAGAATTAACATTTGCGAGATCCGTTCAACAGCAGGGAAGAAGTTGATCTTGAATCCAGGTGTATGCGTAGTCCAACATGTATATTTTCTGCCCAGTGGAGGAGGGTGGAAGAGAGTAAAACCTGAGTGGGAGGAATTTTTTGTTATGTTGGTTGCTTTCCTGAGGCAGCAAGAATTATAGATGGTGTCAACTGTTGGAAGGCTGGTTTGGGTGTTGGACTGGGCTGTGTTCCAGACTCTCTCTCGTGTCTTGCAGTCTTGTGAAGAGCAGTTGCCATATCACGCTGTGCTGCATCCTGATAGATGCATCACAGAAAGCATCCTATAAAAATTGCTAGGAGTCCTTGTGGATGTGCCAAACTTCTTTAGCGTCCTGACAATTTAGAGACATTGTGCTTTCTTGATTGTCACTTTGACATGGGTGGACCAGGACAGATTGTTTAGTGCTGACTTCCTCAGTGAAGTGAAGACGTCTCAAACATTGGTTATTGATGAATTCAGGGAAGCAAATTGATCCCTGAATGGTCTGTCTCCATTCAGATTGTGTGCCGATTCATGAATCTTTGTGGGGGAAAAGGGAGGTGATGATTTGATCAGGGTAGCTATTATGATACAGAATGGTTTTGATACACCCTATCTCAGCATCAATCTTGCACAATGAGCAGATGGCTTGAGACCCTATTCATGAAGTTGTCAGTGCAATTTATATTGTAGCACTATACGTTATATTGATGAGCAGTGTGCTGATATCCTCATCAATGCCTTCAGTCCCTCTGGACATAACTGTTCCAGTACACCTCTGGCTGGTTTCCCACATCCTACACCCCTAAACTTGAAGTTATTCAAAGCTGATGTCTTAGCTTGCAGTAACTCCCATTTCCCCACCACAAGCAACGTTTTGATTTTACACTATACATAGTTGTTTTCAAGCCCCTTTATGTCTTTGCCCCTCCTGATCTCTTGAATCTCTTCCAAGCCCAGCACCCTCTGAGATATTTATTATCCTCTAATTCTGGCCATTTATGAATTCCCAATCATAATCGCTCCACCGTTGGTGGCTGTATCTTTAGTTTCCTGGGAATCAAGATTTGGAATACCCTCCCTACATCTTTCTATCAATTTTCCTCCGGCATATCTTTTAAAACCCCCCATCTTTGATCAGGTTTTTTGGTCATTAGACCCAATAATTTATATCGACCCCAGACCAGACTGAAAATCAACATCACAAGAGAACCAGATTACTTCATAAGAGAATAAAGTCACGGGATTCCATAGTTTTGAACAAACAACAGCAGCAACATGCAGTTGTGGGATGTCTAGGTGGGGTTGCAATATTTTAATGTTGTGTCAACTTCAAAACAGATGGAATTTGGGCAACACCAGGTAAGATATGAACTTGAACTTTCTTGAGGGAGAGAGACAAAAGCTTGGAAGACCAAAAGACACTAAAAGTTCTCAGTCGACCTATTTGCACTCTATCATCACATTCTTCACTGCACAGACTTCTATTTGTCACTCCTATTACCAGTAAAGCTGATCAAGACTTTGTAATGTTCTGCGTTGCAGTCAGACTCTTACTTAGCTGCGCCTATGCCTTGCCCAAATCCAGATGTAGATCTACTGATAGACAACCACAAGCACTGACACATGTATAGATTTCTGTGTATTTACATTCTTTCCCAGATTTCCACGCTATTTTCCTCATTATTTTTAAACAACTGTTTCATAAATTTGTCCATTTACGTGACTCTTTCATTTCCATAACTGTGGGCCAGTATATAGTATGAAAATGTAATTTAATCTATCCCACTCTTAGCGCAAACATGGATTGTTAATTGTGCATAAAATCATCTTGTAACTGTTATCATAACAGCATTACATAATGTGAGCCATATGTATTACAATATGTATTTCTTCCTCTGCGTCCCCTGTGATAAGCTGAGAACAACAAAAATGTACAGTCAGAACCTTAATATTTTCTGTTTCACATCAAATAAATCTACTTGTAAATGCAGTGCTTTTGCGCATAACAAAGCACAGCATTTATTTTCAAAACTTACTTGTGCAGGGTGGGTGGAGATGGTGTATACAAGGCTGAAGCTTCACCTAAAACTCCTAATGTTCTTGCACTGGTCCTGTCTGAACTTCATCTGCCTTCCTACCTGCCTTTCTAAAATTAAGTATGATTTCCATGTATTTATGTTGTCTTTGTGATCATTTGTGGGGAGAGTTAATAAATTAATTACCAGGAATGAAATAGAGTTAAATGTAAAGTTGAAGAAAGATGAGAAGAGCAGGGAAGAAAACAAAAAGGAAATATAACAAAGGAAATGAAGAGCATTCAGATAATTTACATAATAATATAATTAGTTATTGGAGCATCATCCTGGCTTTGTGAAACAAGCATGGTCATCTATGAGAAAATATAAGTCTGAATATAGTTATATTTTAGGGATTAAAATATGGAAAAACTTAAAACATCATTGTACTGTATTTTGATTGGTGATATTCCCTCTGGTGGTCCAAGTATTTACCATGAATAATGAATGAAGAAATAATTTAAATCGCCAGGGATATGCTTCAAGTTTCAGGCGGGAAAAAATAGGTTTGCTGGACTTGAAGCAGATAAGGTTAAAAAGTGACCTAACACACATTTTTAAACTGATGAAAGAGTTTGATAGAGTAGATAGATAAATTAATGATTTGGAAGAAGGAATGTACTGTAGCCAAAATTGCAGACAGCACAAAAATAGGTACAGGGCTAGGTTGCGAGAGGGAAAGAAACAGTTTACAGATAGAAATTGTTAGGTTAATGAAGTGAGCAAAAAAGTTGGCAAATGGACTATATTCTGGAAAAATGTGAAATTGTTCATTTTGGAAGGGAGAACAAAAGAACAGAAGATGATTTAAATGGAGAAAAGCAACAGAAAGCTACAACACAGATGGTTTTGGGCGTACTTGTACTGGAAACAAAGAAAGCAAGCATACAGGTGCAGCAGATAATCAGGAAGGCTAACGGAATATTGGCCTTTATTTCAAGGGGATTGGAGTGTAAGAGTAGGGAAGTGTTATTGCAACGGTATAAAGTGCTGGTGAGACCATGTGGAGTAGTGTGAGCAATTGTGCTCCCCTTATTTAAGAAAAGAAATTATTTCATTGAAGGCAGTTCAGAGGAAGTTCACTAGGATAATCGCTGGTGTGGTGTTATTGTCTTATGAGTAAAGGTTGGAACTCAACTCACTGGAGTTTAGAAGAGTGAGAGGTGATCTCATTGAAACACATAGGATTCATAAGGGCCTTGAGAGGGTAAATGTTGGGAAGATGTTTATCCTCATGGGATAGTCTAGGACCAGAGGGCAAAGTTTCAGAATAAAGGGCTGCCAATTTAAGACTTTTATGAGGAGCAGTTTCTTCTCTGAGAAGGTTTGGAACTTTGGAACCTAGCCCCAGGTGCTGTGGGGGCAGCATCCTTGTGTATATTTAAGGCTGAGAATCTTGCTCAGTCAGGGAAATCAGGGTTATGGGGAAATGCAGGAACGTGGTTGGGAAGAATGTCAAGTTAGTCATGATCCAATTGAATGGCAGAGCAAACCCGAGGTGGGGGAGCAGCCTACTCCTGTTCCTATTTCTTATGGTCTTATAGAGAAAAATTAATCTCTCTGATCAATGGATCAATATAGAACTCAGATTTATAATTAGTGACAAAAAGATCAGCGTGGGAGTCAGGGGAATGAGAATTTTTCACTGAAAATTTTTGGGAACAGAATGCTCTCGATGAGAAGGCAATGGAAGCTGATTCTTGAAATAATTTTAAAGGGAGCTATTTGAGGACAAGATGAGGAATTTACAGGATTATAGGCTTAAAAAAAAGTGGAATGAAGTGCTTTTCCAAAGAAGCTGTACAGGTATAACAAGCATAATGGCCCCTTACTGTGTTAGAAGCTTTCATAATTCTGTAAAGATAGACCTTTCGGAGGTCCAAGTCATTCACGATGTCATGCTTGAGAGAGATTTAAATTTCCAGTATAGGAAGTTTTTAGTGTGTTATTTAACAAAACCCTAGAGTTTCTCCGTCATAGCTGACCTTGTTAAATCTGTACCTTAAATGATTCGGTTTCTAATCAATTAAATGACATACTCATGGCATATGTGTTGCAAAGCTAGCGTTTGCTTCCTTGAGGTGGGATTGACCTGTCTTGAGCTGTTTCATCCTTATGATGTAGGTACATTTACTGTGCTTCTCGAAAAGAAGTTTCAAGATTTTGATCAGTGACAGTGAAAGAACAATATAGAATTCAATGCCCGGGTGGTATGTAATGGAGGTGAACTTGGAGCCAGTGGCTTCCCCGGAGCAGTAAATGTTGCATATTTGTGAGATTCTGTCGTAAACTTCGTGAGTTGCGACAGGGTATTTCGTAAATGACACATGCCAGCTCTGGTACTGTGGTGGTGGAGCGAGTGAATGTTAAAAGTGGTGGATGCTGTGCAGTAAATTTTTCCTGGATGTGTGCTGAACTTCGAGTGTTAGTTAAGTTGCTCTCATCCAGGCACATGGAACATATTACACCATATTGCAAATGGTTTTGTGGAATCTGGAGCTGAGTTATTCGCATCAGAGTTCTTGGCCTTGGACATAGCCCAGAACTAGATTACTTGTAAGCCTGGTCTGGTTATCTTTCCGGTTAACGATAACACCGAAGATTATGGTGTAAGATTGTGAATGATAATTTAATTACTTGTCAAGAAAAGGCAGTTCGATTCTCTCTTGTTAGAAATTATCATTCCTTGATACATATTGCGACATGTGTTACTTGCGATTAACAGCCCAAAGTTTAATCTTGTCCAGTTTTTGCTGCAGACTATCTTATTTGAGAAACTGTTAATGAAACTGAACACTTGGCACATTATGAGGAAAGGGCATTCGTGAAGTTGCTGAAGATAGTTGAGTTGCACCATAATTGGGATGGGAATGTTCACAGAGCCGCCACCCCTTTCTTGTTGAATTTCCCACCAACTGGATGTGGCAGGGGTGTGGACTTTTGATTTGATCATTGGACTATGGGATCAATTAACTCTGTCTACATGAGAGTGCTTCCTCCAATGAGCATGCATAATGTATTTCTGTGTTGTAGCTTCATAATGTTTGTTTCTTATTTTGCAGTTCCAAGCTAATTTGTGAAAATAATAGTGGGAAATGCTGGGCTATGAGGTTATAGTTTATGGCAGAACGTAGTTTGTACCTGCTGATGGCCCACAGTATTTCATGGGTGTGCATTTTATTGCTCTATTCTGAATGTATTCCATTTAGCATGGTGTAATGCCAAACATTAAAAGTTTCTCTTGGGATGAAGATGTTTCGTTAACTCCACAAGAACTGTGTGGTGGTCCCTCCTACCAATATTGTTGTCAATGGACATGATAGATTGATGAGTGAAGGCAACATCAAGTAGGCAGTTCCCTCGTGAAGATTCTTTCACTTTGTGTTGTCAGCTCAGTTTGATGGATATTTCTTTAAGGTACCGTAGGTCATGGTGGATATCGAAGTCACAGAGTACATTCTGTGCTTTTGCAACACTCGGTGGTTCCTTGAAGTGTTCACCATGAAGGTGTACAACAAGATTCATCAGCTGTGTGACATTACATAACTCGGGACAGTGAGGAAGGCATCCTGGATGATGGCTGAAAAGGCTCTTGCTTGACTAGTCTTTGCAACCACTCTTCCAATGTTTGCAAATATATCCTATGTTAATCACTGCGTTTGTGAAGAGAGTAATGCTGGACTCGTCAGATTCTAGAGTGAAAGCTGGTTTGATAGGCCATCAGTTTTATTTCTGCACTTTGGTTACCATGATAGACAGTCACTGAACATCTTAATATGAGACTGTTAATGTACTTTAATAAAAGAAATACCATTACTGTGCAAAAGGAAAAAAACAAACAAAGCTATAGAAAAGACAATTTGGCAAGAATGTATCATAAACAGCACAAAGGAAGTTTCAACCCTCTTCCCAACAATGTCCTTTACCCCCACTGAAATGTCACTGTTATATTCATTTTACATTTCTTACCAGCTGATGAGGTTGAGTGTGTTTCCTTTTGGTGGCTCTCTGCACTTTATAGTGTCTTTCATTATGTGTGGTTTTTAGGTTGATGTTAGTCTGTTCAGTTTTGCTCACTTTGGATCTTGTACACAACTGATGGGCTTGCCAGGTAATTTTATAGGGCATTTTAGTGGTAGTGTGCCTGTCTCTGAGCCGGGAGGCTCAAGTCCCCACCATCTGAACAGGTCGATTTTAAAAAAAGAATCAGCCGCATTACAGTCGGTCTGTGGTCATGTATAGGTGTATGGCAGCAATAGTGGGCTTGTTCGTGTTAAAGGGCTTTACTTAAGCCGATGGGTTTATGAGATAATTTGGTTGTTTCACGGTCACTATTAAACGTACACACTGTTTTATTGCTATGTAATTAACTGAATTTAAATTTCTCAATGATGGAATTTGAATTTGTGTCTCTGGATTACTTCTCCAGTAACATAACTACTATGTTTTGGTTTCTATACCTTCTTTATCAAATTATTTGTGAATTGAATTGATTTTATACCTCACCATTTTTTTGTAAATTTTTCATGTTGTATATTTCTGTTAATAACAAAGTATGGTCAGAGTAAGAGTTTGTTTTCCCACTCTAAACAGATGTTTAGACTACTGGAAAATGCTCTTCTTCATCGAGTTCAAGGCTAGTATGATATATTTAATTTGGTGCTGTATTACAAAGATATATAGATTATTTGAACATAATTCCTGTTTTAAATAAATAAATTACATTACCTGGATCTAGGGTGCTGAAAAAATTTACCGAGATGTTGCTGCGACTGGATGGTTTGAGCTATAGGGAGAGGGTGAATAGACTGAGGTTTTATTTCCCCTGGAGCGTCGGAGGTTGAGGGGTGACCTAATAGCGCTTTATAAAATCATGATGGGCATGGATAGGGTGAATAGCCAAGGTCTTTTTCCCAGGGTAAGGGAGTCCAAAACTAGAGGACATAGGTTCAAGGTCAGAGGGAAAAGATGTAAAAAGTACCTGAGGGGTAGCTTTTTCACATAGAGTGTGGTGCATGCATGAGCTGCCAGAGGAAATGGTGGAGGTGGGTACAACTACAACATTTGAAAGGCATCTGGATGGTTATATGAATAGGACTAGATCATTTTCGGATATCTGGTCAGCATGGACGAGTTGGACTGTGGGACTGTTTCCATGCTGTATGACTCTGTAAGTGAGATAATAGTACCTTGCATCAGTCTGCAAGTGCCATTGTACCATGAAGTGCCTGACACTATTCATGCGTCTTAACTACAAGATGAGCTAGCAATCTAGCAAAGAGTTTTTAATTTATAATGATCTTATTGACATGAGTCTTCCAAAACCATTAGTCACAAGTATGTCTTTGCTAGTGCTGATAGTCCTGCTCCTTTGTCTTAATTGTATACTGTGATTAACTGCCACTCCTAACAATAAAACTATTAAACTAATCTTCTATTCTGTCTCTGTCTAAGACTGCTGATGATTTTAACGAAGTGTCTTTGAGCATTGTCTTTTATATTACATATTGCTAGGCATTAAATAGTCTCAAAGAGTGCTGAAATTAGTTGAGATGATTTGTATAAACTTGAAGATTAATGACTTTACACAACGGCAGAACTTCTCATTGGCCAATATTTGCATCCTAGATGAATCCTGTGCACCAAGGAAATGTATCCCTGTGTAAAATGACCATGACATAAGTTTTAGGGATACCTTGATAAATATGATGGCCCAATATGTCCAAATGAAAAACTGAGAGAAATATAGTAGTATTTTTCTCAAAGCAACATTTCAGTGAGCTTCAATTGACTGTTTTCTTGGTCTGATTTAATTTTGCTTCCAGAATGTACTCAAGACATCGACAGAAAACCTGTATTCTCCAAAGATAGCAGATCACTTCAGTGATGAAGGTTCAGTCACTGCTCAGGTGAGCCTTTGAACAATTAATGTTATTTGGTAATCAGACTAAATAACATTTGGTAATGACAATGATTTCCAGAATTGTGCACAGCCATGCTAACGTTGCATTGTATTATTCAAATTAAAATACTGAAAGGGCTTACATAAGGATAACATTGCCCCCTAGGAATATTTGGTTTTAATTCTGTGATCTATTAGATGAACTTATGTTGGCTGGATAACATGGCACAGGATACATTTCTAATTAGATTCCAGGAGCAAAGGGATCTCTGGGCACATATTCACAAATGGTAGAAGTGGCAATGTCACCTTAGAAAGCTGCAAATCTTACCAAGGTTCAAATCGAGTTGCATACATTTAAAGGGTAGAGAAGTTAGGTAAAGCTCACATAGAATGCTGGTTAGGGCACTGTACACTTCTATCTCCATATTACAGAATTGACAAGAAGCACTGGAAAATGTGAAAATGGATTTACAAGGATGATGCTGGAAGTACAGGGAGAAAGAAAACAAGCTTTTCTTTTAGAATCCCCACAGCGTGGAAACAGTCCATTCATCCCAACAAGTCCATACAGACCTTCTGAAGAGCTTCCCATCACCAAGACTCATTCCCCCCACCCCACTCACCCTATCCCTGCATTTCCCATAGCTAATACACCTAACCTACATACCCCTGAACACTATGGACAATTTAGCATGGCCAGTCCACTTAACTTGCACATCTTTGGACTGTGGGAGGAAACTGGAGCACCGGTAGAAACCCATGCAGACACGGGCAGAATGTGCAAACTCCACACAATCTCCCTAGGCTGGAATTGAACCTGGGTCTCTGGTGCTGTGAGGTAGCAGTGCTAACCAGTGAGTTGAAAGAAGTTTAAAAATTCATGAAGATTATTGAATGGGGAGAAAATGTTTCCAATTGTGGGGAGTTCAAAACTAGGAACTACGTTGTTTGTGGTTGTTTGGCGTGCCAAGCTGGTTCATTGTTCCGCAGAAGCTTCATTACGTTTTCCTTCGCAATGGAGTGTATATGGGGTCGAGTTCTATGTGTTTGTTGATGGCTTTCTTCGTGAAGTACAAGGCATTTGTAGATCAGTCGAGTATGGGATTTTATTGTAGAGGAAAATTATAAATCCTTTTGATGCATTTAAAACTAATAACAATATCTGCCTTGAACAAGTTCAGTTTCTGTTCAAACTATAAAACTTGCATGCAGTGCTGTGGTGTTTTCCGAATCTGAAGCTCTTAATTTTGACAATCAGAATGTTCCTTCTTAGATTTTACATAAACACGTACAGGACAAATCAAAAGAAACTGCCAAAATTTGAATTGCTAAAGAAAGCTTTTGTTTATTTTTATTCTAAGAATTGATAAATGTGTGTTCTGTTGTAGAAACCTGAGATGCAGTCTTTTGCCCAAAAACTTCAACTTCGTGTTCCATCTATCGAGTCTTTATTTCGAGCCTCTTCAAAAGAGACTCTATTCCAGTCTCCTTCAAAAGAATCATTGGTGCGATCTGCCTCAAGAGAATCTCTCAATAGAATCGATGCAGATGTTCAAAGTTCTGGTATTACCTTTGATCCATCATCAGACATTGAAAGTGAGGCAGAAGATTCTACAGGTAACTTTGAGAGCCTTAGCAAGGACCCATCTTCGAACCAGTTCCGCAGGATGGAGCGGAGTTTGAGCAACTATCGACTGAAGTATTCAGAGGTAAAACTTCATTATCCTTCATTCACGGGATGTGACCTGGGCTGACGAGATGAACTTGTGTTGTTCAGCTCTAATTGTGTTTGAAAACCGCCTTGACCTGCTGCAGTTGATGTGATATAAATAGACTCTCAGTGCGACAACTGAAATAACACAATTTTCTCATTCACTGTATTTTCCTGTGGCAGTAATCATTCTCTTGTAATTCTGTCTTACATACACTAAAGAACTTTGCATACAAGCAGTTGTTTGGGAGGAGCGCGATTGGCCAGAACACCCACAATCCCAGTTCTTCTTTTACCTGAACAAGCAAGTAGGGCTTTTCTTTAAAACATGTTGAAGTTTAGCATTTTTGGGATTACACCGTTTTCACATTGATATCAACAGCGGTATCTGTTGAAGTCTTAATATGGAACATGGTCCTGTCGTTTTCTGATTCAAAATGACAGTGTTATCCAAAAATACATAGAGCACAAATCACTTTCTTTTTACAACCCTTTCATTTATTTATTCGTGCCATAAGACAATGAATTGCTAATTAACGTTGTGTTGGAGCTCTTGTACTTGCCAATGCATTTCAAAAAGTAAAACACTTCTGCAGAAGGACAGACCAGTGTGTGTCCCAAACAGATGTCCTTCATAAAAACAGAGTTAGGGTTAGGTTTGGGGGTTAGCAGGGAGTATAAGGAACAAGATGAATGAATAGCATGCACACATTCAGAATAAAAACCGAAAGAACTGCAGATTTTGTAAATCAGAAACAAAAATAGAAATTAGAAAATAGAACTGAGGAAGGGTCACTCAACCAGAAACATTAACTCTGATTTCTCTCCACATATGCTGCCAGACCTGCTGAGCTTTTCCAGCCATTTCTATTTTTGTTTATGCGCAAATTCAGCTTGGAGGCCTGACATGGTAACCTTTACAACAGCATGGGTGTAAGATTGGGATCTGAATACACCAAAATGTGAGGACCACAGGAACGATGGGGAAAAATAGCAGAAGTGGGTGTTGCCATGGTGATTAAGGATAAGCTTGACAGGAAGACGGTTGCTAACAGCGTGGCGTCATAGGTTTGTATTCCACCATGGCAGTTAATGGATTATGAATTTAGTTCATGAATATTGGTAAACATTGAAAACTATCATCAATTGTTATGAAAACCCGTACTCTTCACTAATGTCCTTTAGAGAAGGAAATGTGCCTTTATGTTTACCTGATTCCTGAGCCACTGACCTCTGAAAAAGCTTAGCAAGCCAGTCCGATGAAAGACAATTAAGCAGAAGTTTTAAAAAATGCTCTTCTTGCCAATGACACCCAAATCCACAAAATATATTTTTAAAAAGTGACCTAGTGGCTAGAATTGAGAAACGTTTTAACTTGGATGTAAATTGTAATAAGCAGACTAGCATGTGTCAAAAAATGTTGTGAAATTCTTGTGTGTTCAAGGTCGTGTTCTACAGCATTACATTCAAGAACCAAGAATGGGGCAGTCACATTAGCTTTAGTAATGAATAATGAACCATATTTAATTAACAACCTCACGGTGCTTGAAAATTTATGTAATAGCATTCATAATATGACCAAAATGTGATGAGACACAGATTGTCAAGAGTAAGCTGGGCAAATCTGCTAAAGACTTAAGACAGAGCATCTGTGAAGTTCTTCAAAAATAACTTAAAGTTAGCTAGTTTATATTGTGAAGGGTTTTAAACAAAAAGCATCAAGGGTTGATTGAAGAATTGAGCGATAACATAAAACTCACATGAAAGCATACTGAGATAAAAACAATAACACAGATTATGACAAATGGAAGCAACATAAAGAGTAGCGAAGAGTGCCAAAGGATAAGTGGGTCACATTTTAAATGATGAAAAGCAAGCAACATTTCAGGATTGCTTCTGTGCCAAACAGTATAAGGAGCAAGTGATAGAACTATGTGATTCCACTACGAACATATCAGTTCTAAGCTCTGCAGTCCTGTCACATCCAACCATGAATGTTGGAGAACAAATCTCCAATTCACTGGAGGAAGACCATCCACAAATACTCACATCTTCAAATGATTGGAGAGCCCAACACTTCAGTGCAAAAGAATAAGGCTGATACGTTTGCAACAATCTTCAGTCAGAAGTACTGAGTGGATGATCTATCCTGGCTTCCTGTGCAGGTCCCCAGCAACGCAGATGCCAGGTTTTGGCCAAAGAAATAGATGAAGGCACTGGATGCTGTAAAAGTTATGGGGCCGGACAAGATCCCAGCAATAGTCATGAAGATGTGATCCAGAACTTAACGTACCCCTAACGAAGCTATTCCGGTACAGATACAACACTAGCATTTACCCAACAATGTGGAAAATTGCCCAGGTGTATCCTGTACACAAAAAGCAGGACAAATCCAACCCGGCCAATTACTGTTGCCTCAGCAGTAAAGTGATGGAAGGTGTCATCAACGGTGCTATCAAGCAACGCTTGTTCAGCTCAACCTGCTCTTGGTACCCAGTTTGAGTTCCCCAAGGGCCACAGCTTTTCACCTTATTACAGTCTCGATTCATAGATAAAAGTGATTTACTTTGGAGGGGAGGTGTGAGCAACTGCCCTGGATATCAAGGCAGTATTTGACATAATGTGGAATCAAGGAGCCTGAGCAAAACTGGAGCCATTGGGAATCAAGGAGGTATTTGTTGATACCTGGCACATAGGGAGATAGTTGTGATTGTTGGAGGTTGGTCATCTCAGTTCCAGGATACTTCTGCAGAAGTTCCTCAGCGTAGTGTCCTTGGCCCAACCGTCTTCAGCTGCTTCATCAATGACATTCTGCCCCATTATAATGTCAGATATGGGGATGTTCACTGATAATTGGACTGTGGTCAGCACCATTTGCAACACCTCATACTGAACAATTCCAAATGCAGCAAAACCAGGACAATATCCAGTTTTGAACGGACAAGTGCAAATAAAACTCATTCCAAAGAAGTGTTTGGTTGTATCATGCAGGAATTAACAGAAGTGGCAGAAGATGATTTGTTGAGTATAAGAGGCTGGTGGAATGTAATTTGAATACAGAGGGAAGCCTCTCATGGTTCGGGGAGAGAGGTAAAGGTAGGAGCACGGAAATGTAAGAAATAAAGCGGGTGTGGTTGAGGACCCTATTAACTACGGTGCAAGGGTAAACATTTGGAATACGGGGAGGAGAAAGACAGGTTGGAAACGATGCTATGGAAGGTGGCCTTCCATTCCCCAGATTCACTGGGAATGAATCCTTAACAAATTGTCAGAGAGGTGAGGTTGGAGACATGCTCGCTGAGCCGGAGGGTTTGGATGCTAACATTTCATCACCCTGCTAGGTAACATCATCAGTGCGCCTCTGGTGAAGCATTGGTGTTCTGACCCACTGGTTATTTATATGCCTCGGTTTGCAGGGGTAGTTGGTATTACTTCTCGTTCAGTTTTTCAGTGGTTTGTACACAGGGTATAATTCAATGTGTTTGTTGTTGGAGTTCCGTTTGGAATACCTGGCCTCCAGAAATTCCCTGTCTGTCTCTGTTTGGCTTGTGTGATTATGGATGTGTTGACCCAGTTGAATTTGTGGCCCTCGTTGTCTGTGTGTAGTGAGACAAGTGAGAATTGGTCATGTCTTTTGGTGGCTACTTGGTGCTCATGTATCCGTATTGTCAGTTTTCTTCTGGTTTGGCCTTTGTAGTGTTTCTCACAGTCCTTGCGTTGTATTTTGTATATTACACTGGTTTTGCTGGTTTTGGGTATGGGATCCTTTACGTTCGTCAGTAGCTGTTGTCGGGTGGTTGTCAGTTTGTGGGCTACTCTGATACCTAGGGGTCTGAGTAGTCTTGTGGTCATCTCTGATATGCCCCTGATGTATGGTAGGGTGATTTAATGAGTCTGGTGGTGTTGTGGTCTGTCTCGGAGGTAATGGCAGATTGTGCTTTACGGGTATCCATTCCTTTTGAAGACCCCGTACAGCTGCTCCTGTTCTGCTTAGCGTTGTTCTGGGTTGCTGCAGTGTGTTGTGGCTAATTTAAATAGTGTCCTGATGTAGCTTCGTTTGAAGGCGTTGAAGTGGTTGCTAGTGTAATTGAGTATCTGGTCTGTATGTGTGGTCTTTCTCTCTATGCTATTCTGGAGTTCCCCATTGTTTTTACGTTCTATCATTATGTCCAGAAAGGGTAGTTGGCTGTTGTTCTTTTCTTCTTTCTTGAATTTTATCCCAGCGAGTGTGTTGTTTATGTGTTGGTGGGTTTCTTCTAGTTTTGTGCGTTCAGTAATCACGAAGGTTTCGTCTACATTTCAGATCCGCAGTTTGGGTTGTATAATGGGGAGTGCTGTCTGTTGTAACCTTTGCATTACCGCTTCTGCAATCATTCCTGATATTGGGGATCTTATTAGTGTTCCGTTGATTTGTTTGTATATGCTGTCGTTGAAGGTGAAGTGGGTTGTGAGGCACAGATCTAGTAGTTTCATGGTGGTTTCCTTATTGATATTGTTGGTGTCCTGGGTTGCCTGCCGACTTGATTTGTCCGGCAGTGTGGCAATTGTCTCTTTGGCTAGTTCAGTGTTTATGGATCTAAGTAGTGCTGTTACAGCTCTACATAACAGCAGTAATTAGGTTTAATGGTATACAAAATCATAACTATTGCTGAAAAGTCATTTTGGCTCTGGAAAACTAACTCAAGGTCAGTGTCATTCCCTCCATGCCACAAAACCAATTGTTTTATTCATTCACGGGATGAGGGCGTCATTGGCTAGGCAGCATTTATTGTCTATCCCTAATTGCCCAGAAAGCAGTTAAGAGTCAACCACATTGCTGTGGGTCTGGAGTCACATGTAGGCTGGCAGTTTCCTTCCCTAAAGGACATTAATCAATCAGATGGGTTTTTCCTGACAATTGACAATGGATTCATGATCATCATTAGACTCTTAATTCCAGATATTTATTGAATTCAAATTCCACCATCTGCCATGGCGGGATTCGAACCCGGGTCCCCAGAACATTATCTGGGTCTCTGGATTCACAGTCTAGCGATAATACCACTAGGCCATCACCTCCCCAATTCCATAGATTTTAATATGAATACAGTTTATTAAACATTGTTTGCTACTTCAGCTTTAACCGTAGTCTAATGAGCGTGCCCGATTTTAATTTCATTCTCTGTAAAATGATTGAAAAATGAACACTTCAAAAGAAGTATTCCTTTGTTTAACTTTGGATGATTCTGATTGTCTGCTTGTTAATTTCACTATTCTTTGATGTCAGTCATCACCAGAATTCAATTGCCATAAGAATGGGGGAATTGTTGCCAATAAAGTCCGTTACTTCCTTTTGGGGGGCTTTTTCTTCAAGGTTAAGAGTGAGCACTTTCTTTGCTGATCACTGAATTGGTCAATTTTCTAGTGGAGTTGTTGTAGTCGATATTCTTTTGTGTATCGTTCATTCAGACCACTGTACCTTGTTCCATGAACTTGGAGATGTATGTACGTAGATGGAATTTTCATATTGAGTATCTGTTTTGTTCTTTCAGTTGGTCACTGCCTATCGGACTTTGCAAAGAGACAAAGAAAAAATGCAGGTAAATGAAATTGCCAGCTGTGCTAACGTATTCAAAAGCACCCCATTGATCAGTCAGTAAATTGGTGATTAATAATAATTTGAAATGTGCTGTACAAGTTCTTATTTATGCTATTTGGTATTGAAATGAGTTGTGGGTTAATTGCCCTTAGCTTAATCAGGATGATTTTAAAAAAATATTTCTCATTCAATGGCTACAATGATGCATGTTATAGAAAATGCAAATATAATTGCTGTGAAATGTACTCAACGGTAAGGTTGGAGCACAGAACCTCTGGGTTGAACAATACATCTTCATCTCTCATAGAGCTATACAGTACAGAAGAGACCCTTGAGCCCGTTCAGCTGGCACAAATCTACCTACACTAACAATACAGATGGCAAGTCAAACCAAATCAGCCTGTCTATCGCAGGATTTGAAACTGTGAAGTTAAAACAATTGATGACCCTGCAAATTGCCTAATTGTTCCTAACCAGACTTTATGAATACAGACCTTGGATGCCAAGTTTATAATATGAACAAAAATTGTCAATTAATTCCTAATAATGTAGTCCCTAGCAGAACATAGATAAGCACAAGGTAACCTAAATATCGACAATATAAAGTCCAATCTTCTTTGATCATAACCCCCTCCGCACTCTCAGACAAACAGACACAGCTAAGTGATGAATTAAAAATAAATTGTTGTTTACCAGTTCAATAATCGGTTTCCCGACCACTGAGCTAATTTTGACATCAACGTGTCTCTTTTTCCATGCATCCCATGGACTTTTAGCTTTTTGATAAGTCTACCTTGTGACAATTAAAGCAAAATCGATCTGTTTACTGAGCAATTTTTCTGTGATCGGTTGCACCCCTCGTAAATTTTTTGGGATATTTTGTAGATTTTCAGGTGGACTCACCTACTGCACTTGCGTATATTGAGTGTTGACTGCTGCTCCTCTTAAACCAAAGCAAAGCACTGTGATTTGAAATGAAAGCAAAAGTGCTGGAAAAACTCAAGTAGGTTTGACAATGCTTATTGAGAAACAGGTTTAACGTTTCTAGGCAAATATGATCCTTCTTCAAACATTTACTCTGTTTTCTCTACAGATCATTCTAGGCCTGCAGAATCTCTTGGGCATTTCTGTTTCTACCCCTTTTCCTTTCTTGTCTTCCCTGTCTTTCATGGACATTTTACGGTTGGGAATATTTAGTACTTTGATGAAATGTGTGATTTGATATTTTTAGGTTTTAAAGTTCAAAATAGTGGCTTATGGGTGTTTGTGACTTTTATAGTTGGCTTTTAAAATAAAACAGATTAGTTTTCAAGTCAGTTCAGAGGAGGGAGGGGAGTCGGAAGGCAGTCTACTGTCTCTCCTAGAAACATTTTTTTTAAGGAAATAAATTACTTCCGTTTAAAAAAAAAAAATTGTTCAGCTACCAGACCAGGAGTGTTTCATGAGGAATCTGCAGATTACTAGATGCTGAGAAAGTGAAACCTGTCAGTTGTTTGCTTTTCATGTAAAAAGACTCCATAGTTTACAGGGCTTAAGTTTCTAAAAATTTGAATTCTTGATATAGAATTATTTCTGCATTTGAATTTCTTTAAGGTGATAGTGTTGGGAAAGCATTTGAAGGGTGTTGTTATTTGTACTCTTTTAAGATTTTTCCAACTGTGTTCTATATCTAATCTTATTTTTTTTCTGTTTTTGACATATGTTTCAAAGCTTTAGTTGCGTTATTAGAGATATTCTGCAGCCTTGTATAACTCTGTTTGAGTGCATGATCACCATATCAAATCAAATAATAAAAAAAAAAGAACGATCCAGTTTCATTCTGACTGGTCCATTAGTACATTGGCCAAGGCTGTACCGAACCCTTTTTATAAAAGTTTTTTATTTGAAGTTGGTCCCTGTTACTGTCAGATATATTCACACGTCTGCAGTTTACCAACATAATTTATCTCACTTTCTCCACAGTAAACCCAATTTAGGTCTTATATTCCGTCTTATTGTGATTCCGCTTAGTACCAAACTGTTTCTTGCTGTAGCGCTATCTACCCCACTCAATTCTTTTTGTATTGTTTTCCTCTCTAATGTTTTTCTGCTTCCCATTCCCCTGACAAGTTAATTTAAATTCTCCCGACTTGCAGTAGTAAACTGCCATGTCCTGGTCCTATCATGACCATCCCCCAAAACACCCTAGTTCCGGTGTCCTAGATATCCAAAGCCCTGCAACAGCTTTCCAGCTTGAAATTCAAAGTGCATTATCCTATTCTTGTACTCATTGGAACATGGCATAACAATTAATCCACTGATTATTATGTTTTGATTTCTTATTTAGTTCCCAAAAAATGCTTGTTGGATCTCATCCCTCTTCCTACTTATCTTGTTGGTACCCATGTGTACCACAACTGCTGGTTGTTCACTCAACCTGCTCGGTCCTCTTTAACCAATTAGCAACATCCTTCACCCTTGCACCAGGAGGGCAATGTACCATTCAGGATTTAATTTTGATGTTGCGGAAACATCCTCCCATTCCCTGAACGATATGATCCCTGAACATTGTTTTTCTAGCCTTCCCCCATCTCTAACTGAGAGAGCTGTGGAGTTGCCTTAGGCTGTACTCCTCTGAGGAAACATCGCACCATTTTTCAGAACTGAATACTTATCAGAGAGTAAGATACATGTTGGGAATTACTGCACGACCCATCTCATGCTCGTACGTAACATCTCTGTCTACATATCATTAAGCAGTATTGTAACTCCATCCAGAAATGTGTTTTCCATGACGCTTTCCGTCTTGAAGGTTACTGCTCGAGCTCTGAAATCCTATGCTTGAGCTCCTCTTGCTGACAAGTGTTCTTGCATGTTTGGTTGTGCAGGACTTGAGACATTTTATGGAGTTCTTGCAAGTTATAAGATGTACATTCCATAGAAATGAGGATCCCTACCATGCCAGTATTTGTTAAATTAAATTTTAAGTAAGTGAAGCAAAGCATAATTAAAGGCTTGCTTTAAACCACAAAATCGCCAGTCTGGACTGTCCCTTGTGCTGATGACATTTTTGAGATTTTTTTTACCTTGCTGACTGATTCTCAGGCTTTTTTTCACTCTCCTGCTCTGTCTCCTAATTTCAGCTGAGCAACCCTACATGATTCTTTTCTGGTTGATTTAGTTTGAGCGCTCTCTCTCGCCTTTAATTTTCAGCATTATTTCCATTCCTTCTGAATGTTCATTCGGGTTCCCATCTAAGCTGGTTTAAGTCCTCTACTGCAGCGTTGTCAAACATTGTTGCCACAATTTCAATCCAGTCCCTGGCAATGTGCAACTTGTCCTGTTGTATTGTCCCATCTCCCACAAAATCTTACGCCTGCTCCTTCTATTCAGCCATGCATTCATCTTCTTTGTTTTTGTAATTCTGTACTCACTTGATGACACAAGAAGCAATGCAGAGATGATTACTTTTGTAGTCCAACTTCTTAATTTTTTTCCTTGGACTTGATTTGTCTTTTTATTTGTCATTGGTATTGGGATGGGCCCTTACTTCTGGCCATTACCCCTCCCTGCATGCTGTGTAATTACTCACCAACAACTGTGTTACCCTGTCACTCTGCAACAGCAAACCACCCAGTAGTTGTTTCTGGGCCCACAGCAAAGGCTATTCATTTTTCACTCTTATTGATTCTTCTTTCTTGATAGCTTTATTGACCTTTCTTCTCCTGCGCTGCCTTCTCAGTTGAGCTGAGACTTTTTCCAGACTTTTTCCATGGTACCTGGACTTGACTCAGGCTGTACTCCTGGAGAAGCCATTTCTTCACCAGTATTCAGTACTGAATAATGGAAATATTATGAGTTTTTTGATATCATTGTTCAGTTGTTTAAATTTTAGAATTACAAGGAGTAATTGGAATGGATACAGTATAGCATGTGATGAAAGGTACAAAGGTAGTACTCGCAATAAATGCACTCAGCTCACTATCATTCAATAGTGAGAAATACTGGTTTGATTATTGATTGCAATTTCAAACAACTTTGCAAATTTTTCAGTCCTCTGTGTAATCGCACAATGCAGTTCAAGCTATCGAGCATAGTTTGCAGAATGTTTGCATCTGTTCAGTTTGTGCTTTGGCAAGCTAGTTCTGAGTCAGTCATGTATGACATTACTGACTTATGCTTGATGAATTTGTTTGTCATAACACAAAATTGTTTTCCAAAGAAGCTTGTTTTGAAAACAATGATGAAAAGAATTACATCCAAATACTTGACTGAGATTTACAATGACATGTTTAAGAGCATAGCATCATTTTATTATTTGGAAGTTTGAAAGGATGAAGAAAAGTGTTGCTTTCTTTGCTGAGAAATTTAATATGGAGATTAGTTAATACATGAACTTGTTTCTATTTGCAATTTTGTACATTGATTTTTAAAATCACCTCTATCCTTTCTTTTAGATAGTTTTAAGTCAGGGTCAAGATAAAGCTCTACGCAGGATTGGAGAGTTACGTGAGGTAAAACCCTGTACATTGTAATTTAAACTGCCTATCTTGCTGTTTAGAGGGTGATAGGATCCTTAACTTCCAAAGTCACTCTTCTTATGAATTTTTAAAATCTGTTTTGAGATGCGGTTCACTTGTAACTGCTGACATTTTTATTTGGGAAGAGAAAAAGAACATGTTAAGGTTGATTTGTATTTGGGCACATGTTGCTGCATAGTGAAATTCTAATGATACGTAGAACATTTTCTGTTGGTTGTGAACCGTACTAAGATACACATCCAATTCTTTAAGACATCTGAGATATCGGAAAACAATACTTAATATATTTGTCTTTCATAAATTTGAAAGAAAATAAAAATAAGGAATGTTTAACTAACCTAATGCTAAATTATTTGTGTGACATTTTCTTGTTTATGAAACTCAGTAATTTGTATTTGAGTATGAGAAATTCAGTGGAGTAAAATGTTATTTTCTGACTGACCGAGAACTGCACGTTGAATGCATATATTTATTTCAAATTTCAAGGTCCACAGTTCCCAGTTTTGTCGTTGGTATTTTGACTAGTATGTTGGCATACACAAGACATGCAAGTGTCTGTGTTGATGGATCGTTACCCCATTTAAAGTGGTCATAAACACATTTGTTTGGAACAATGGTGTTGGTGATAAAAATCGATCTTTCAGAAACACTTTTATATGCTGACCTGTACTGTGTTATGAGGTTATAGATGTTGGTATGAATCTGTAAGTTACGTAAGCTTGCCTATGTGAACTTGATTAGAGACCCACTCGACGTGCTTTGACCTTAATACACGTGACTACACACATCCTGTTCAGGACAGAGAAAAGAAAAATATTTGGACAGCTCACCAAACTGGTCATAAATATCTTTGTTTTTTAATCATTAAATGAAAGCTGTAATTTAAAAGGTGAGAAAAAGGTAGTTACATATACAGTAAAGCCACCAACAAATTACTGTTAAGCAGAACTCTGAGATAGCTAAGGAACCCCCTCCATACACCCACTTGTCTAAAAAATTCACCCTGTCAAAAGAAAACACAATGATATATAAATATATTTTTAAAAAAACTTTATTTTTCAATTTGTTCACATCTTATGCTGGCCTGTCTTTGTGCCATAAAACATTGAAAAATGTTGGGAGTTAGCTCTGGAAAATCTCACTCAATTTCAGCAGATTAGTATGTTGTCTTTCACTGTGTTCACCACGTTGTCAATGCTGTCAGACACATTTTCTGTGTTTTTGTGCTGCCACACAGAATCCCGCAGCATCTCTGTAACCTTTGGGGCTTCATTGGGGGAGACAGATGGGTGACCAGATGGGCATTTGTCAGACTCTTCAGAGTCATCAGGATGTCGATATTCTATTTTTCTTGTTGATACATTTTGTCCACTCTCCTGATTCACAACCCAAAAATGCTGCAAGTCATATAGCATGGAAGTAGACCCTTTGGTCCAACTAGTCCCACCTGCTTGCATCTTGTCGATATCCCTCCAAACTGCTCCTATTGTTGTACTTATGCAAATGCCTTTTAAATGTTCTAACTGTACCTCCATCCATCCCTTCCTTGGGTAGTTCATTCCACCCATGAGCCACTTTCTATGTTAAAAAGTTGCCTCACATGTCTTTTTTAAATTTTTCTCCTCTCACCTTAAAAATATGCCCCCTAGTTTTGAACTCCTCCACTTTAGGGAAAAGATCTTTGCCATTCATCTTATCTATGCCCCTCATGGTTTTATAAATCTCTATACGGTCATCCCTCAACCTCCCATGCTCCAGTGGAAAAGGAAGTCCCAGTCTATCCAGCCTATTTTTATAGCTCAAACCCTCCATACCCAGCAATATCCTGGTGAATCTTTTCTGAACCCTCTCCAGTTTAGTAATACCCTCCCAACAAAAGGGTGACAGAAATGCATACAATACTGCAGATGAGGACATGCTGTACAACCTCAACATGACATCCTAACTTTTATACTCGATGATTTGAGCAATGAAGGCAAGCGTGTTAAATGCCTTCTTAACCACCCTGTCCACCTGTGACACAAATTTGGCAGTTTTTTTTTACCTCACAGTGCGTGGGTAATGTTTTGGCATTTGTGATGGAATGTGGCTTCTTGGATTTTCCAATCGCAAGAAATGGCCGCTTTTTGATGACATCCTTTTGGACACAGACCACAATAGTAGCACATTCCTTGCTCTGCTTTCCATCATTGTGATTTAAAAACAAAATTAAAGAACAATCTGGTAAAAGACAATAAAGCAATCAGGTTTCATCTGGATTAAAAAATTCTGTTGCTGAAGATTTGTTCAGGATATGGGTGAGGCTATTTGCAGCCATTACTGCAGGCTTGCCCATGGTTTTCTGCCCTGATGTTGCCTAACTCCCCACCAATTGGTTGGCCAATGTTGGCAGTCACATAAAGAGCATACATGAGTTTCGCTAATTCAACTTTATTAATCCAAAACTTCATCTAGTCATGGCATCCTTCTGCTGGATTTCTTATTCTGCCGGTAGAAATGGTGAACAACTTAAACACTGTTGGAGTTCCCGGTTAACTGGATTTTACTCAATGTGGTTTCACAGTAGAACAATGTACTTTACCTAGATGCTGCATTGCATTAAATTTGGATATATAATATATAATTCTGAATTTGAATCCACATAATTTTGTATAGCAGATATATTGCTTTATTAAAACTGGAATGCACCTAAGTTACTGGAAAAATGAAACAAATAAAGACTACATAGTTAGCAGATGGGAGAAAATTAGATTCCATTTAGAACCTAAGCTAATGGATTCAAATCCACATAGCCTGATGTGACTGAAGAAGCATGATTATTCAAACGTACTTGGATAAGTCTTGCTGTGACTGAAACCCTTATTTTTCTCACCTCCAGGCTTTAACTTCCAATGACCAACTTATTAACATGTCATCTTGATGTTCCATAAGTTCCAATTTGTTTTTTAAAAAGGCCCATAGTATTCTTTGTGACAAATTTGGTCCATTCATCACCATCTTTCTTACATGGTTTATATTGGTCTTTGGCTCCACTTGTATTATTTAAAATCTATCGAGAGCTGCTTTGAGACTTAACAACCACTTTTTTTTGTTCTGAGTACAGTAACCCATCCGCTGTCCTTCCTCCTCCAGACCTGGATCGTCTTTTCACTTTTCATTTTTCCCTCACCTCTTGCCATTTGTGGCATAGCCTTTAGCTGCTTTGTCCCTGCTGTCTGTAACTGTCACTAAGTCCTTCCACCTCCGTGCTTTTCAAAGCCTTCTTGACCAAGCTATTGCTCAGTCCTTCAGATCCTTTGTTTCGCTCCTTGGATCCTACCTCCATTTTGTTTTTTAAAAATCAGTTTTAGAATGAGAATTAATTTCTGGCCTTATCTTAGAATTTTTTGAAAAGATATCCTGTGACACTATTCCAGAGACAGTAGGATAATTCTCCTGCTCTTGTTGCCTGTATTTATTCAGTGACAAAGTTCATTAAAACAGCTTATCTGGTCATTTATCTTGGGGCTTAATGAAAACAAATATCTGCTACGTTTCCTTACACTTTCCCCAACTAACACCTTATCAAAAGCATTTAATGTGTTGTGATCCCACTTTGGAATATCCTGAGATTATGAAAGATGCGCTGTAAGGACCATCATGTTCTTACATTACTTATGTTCTTGTTTTTTTTGATGGAGAATAAACATTGGAGCATTGTGCTCCAAAGGGATTAAAAGCTCTTCAGTGCCTCTCCCAAGTGCTGTTTCATTGTGAGTCCACCACAATTGATAGCAATTGAATTCTTAAGTACACAAATTGGTTCTCACAAATACAGATCTGGAACTGAAGTACTGGTCAACTTTTGTTAATTCCTGTTCCATGCGGTGATGCAGCTGCAGCCAATCATCAGGACTCCCTCTCAGATCTTTTTTGGCTTGTTGGTGGCTCAACGTTATTTTGTGATCAACTCATAAATGAGCAAGGCAACACCAAATCCATTGATCGAGGGCTGTTTCCAGCCCTGAGCTTCCAATGCCACATTCTCTTCTCAGCTCAAAGTACGATGGACAAGAGCTCCCAGGCTGTGCTAGTGGTGCTTTGAAAATTGTTATGTTTGTTGTGCAGTTGTGGATCTCACTGCTCCTTCCCCCAAGGAAGGATTGGTTTGTCTGTGTAGTGGAGGGATGAGTTCCCTGTGTCATAGACTGTTATGCAAAGCTGACCTCTCACTTTGTGACGGGGCTAATTGGGATATATTTGATGGGCAGTGCAGTTAGATTTTTTGGATGAATGAACTCTTAGATGGAATACAGTGACCACAAATACTTGCTATCTGAATTATGTAATGATGGGGAGGGAATCTGTTGACTTTACCTCAGCATTCATTATTTGTTCCTCAGTGGTTCGCTGTTTATGTTGAATAGAATTATACTCAGATGATCTGTGCAAACTTTTAAGTTTCACCAACAGAAAAATGGAGAGGAATGAATGAACCTGAAGAGACAGCTGATATGGTATAAAAAGCACGAGGTATAAATTAATGCAAATAGGAAGAAAGAAATGAATAGCATCTTCCAGATTTTTAAGTTTACAGCTGAAGAGAAATTTGGAAGATGTCTCCGGTTTTGCTAAATTGATTTGTCAATTTCTGAAGTACCAATCAACAAAGTACGCCAGATGCTGAACTCCCGACTAAAGAGTCCTAGTGCAGTTCTTAGAAGTCAGACCATGCACTGCCTAGGTTTTCTCTCGTTCTCATCAGTGAGGATCAGTAGAAACAGGAGCAGGAATAGACTGCATTCAGCTCACTCTGCCACTCATCAAGATCGTGGCTGATGTGATTTTGGCCTTAACATTCCTGCCTGTCCTACTTAAACCCTTGACTACTTTGTCAATCAAAAATCTGTCTAACCCAGTGTTGAATCTGTTCATTGGCAATTATTTGAAGTGGTTCAGGGACACTATTCCAATAGTAGGAGAACTGTTAGGAGGGACAAAAGGTGGTCAAGTATAAGCTGACCATAGATCTCAGCTGTAAGGTATAGGTTAAGTCTTGTCTTATAAATCTATTTGAAATTTTTTGAGGTGGTACACAACCTGGCAGGATAGGCAGTGTCAATTTCCTGTAATTTAAATGACCTTTCAGAAAGCATTCAATGAAGTTGCACATAAGAGGTCAATGAGAATGCACTGGATTGAGGCAAGCTATTAGAATAAATAGGGAGTTGTTTACAAGTTTGGAGATTGAGAATAGAGATAATGGGACAATTTGGGTCTCAAGGCTTTTTTGTTGAGATGTCTGCTTTTCAAAAATGACTTGGATGGAGTAATAGATGTATTTCCATATTTGCTGATGACATAAAGCTTGATGCCATAATATGCAGTGCAATGGAAGCAGAAGGTTCCAAGTCATGTTGGATTAGATGAGTGGTCAGAATTGTAGACAGAGCTCATTGTGGTCAAGTCTGTGGTCATCTACTTGGGTTGTAAAGATTGATTACATTATTTTCTAAATGCTCAGGAGTATGCTTGTGGATATGTAAGAATAGAATGCTGGCCTTCAACTCAGAGGCGCTGAAATACAAAGACTCGAAAGTCACATTAACTTTAAAACACTGATGAAATCTTAGTGTGATTACAACCAATGCAGAGTAAGCATGAATTAACAGGCAAATCGTGTCTTGTAAAAACTATGAAATTACATTTCAAAAAGCTTATTGAACAAAGTCTTACACAATTGTTTATTCTCAGAGGTTTGGGTCCAAAGTCCTATCCAAAACCAGCTCTACCATAGTGACTTTTATGCATACAAAGGTCGAAAAGGCATACTTTCCACATCCAAACAGTGCTGTCTCCTGGATTCAACACTTCCTGTCTCCTCCTCGAGTTTGTGACCAGCCCCAACCCCAAAAAGAATTCAAATAAGAAAACAATAAGGTGTCAAAAAGTAAAGTCTTTGAAACCATTTAGTCACAAAAGATACATTGGTTTTAGAGGGGCTTCTGTGCAGATTTACTGGCTTGATAAAGGAATCAAGTTAGGAGGACAGGTTGTGTCGATTGATTGAGGGTGAAATGTTTGAAGTGTTAAATGATAAAAGGATTTGCTTGAGTAAGTTGAAGGAAACTACTTCCTTTGTAGGCGATTCTAGAACAAGTCAGCAATAACTTCAAATTAGAGTTGGGCAGGAGGCAATTATGCCTATAAAGAGTGGTGGAAATATTCTCAAAGTCTTCGTCAAAGCAGTAAGTCCAATTAAAACTGAGATTGATTGGTTTTAGGTATGGAAATTAATGGTTGTGGAATCAAGGTGGATAGGTAGATAATGGCTGATAGTATCTTAATTGCATTTAAACACTGGAACGGATTTGTAGTGCTAGATAATGTTATCCTGCTGAACATTACGTGAAAAAAATCAGATGACTTGAAAGGAGACATTTGAGATGTGACCATCAGTAGATTTGTAACATAAAAAATGGTGTAGTAATTATAAATCTAGGAGACAAACTCAAGTCTGAATGTGACAGGAAGAGAGGAGCAGATGAGGGAAATTTTGGGTTGGTACAGGAACTTGTTTGCCACTGAATGAGATTATGGATGATCTGACAATCCCTAACTCCACTTTCTTGCCTTATCCTCATAGTGCTTGGTTCCCTTACTGACTATATCCTTAATGACCTACCCTCTATAGCCTTCTGTAGGAAAGAATTCCACAGATTGACTACCCGCTGAAAGAAATTCTTGCTCATCTCTGTCTTAAATGGGTGACCCCTTAATCTGACATTGTGTAAGAGGGAGCAATCTCTCCACATCTAACCTGTCAGGCCCCCTAAGAATCTTGTGTGTTTCAATATTTCATTCTTCTAAACTCCAATGAGTACAAGCCAAATTGCCTTAACCACTCAAGAAAATCTCACAGTATCTGGAATCAACCTAATGAACTTTCTCTGGACTGCCTCCAATGCCAGTATATCTTTGCTTAGATAAGGGAATCAAAACTACACACAGGATTCGAGTTGTGGTGTGACTAGTACCTTGTATAGTTTTAGCAAAGCCTCCCTTTGAAATAAAAGCCAACGTTCCATCTATCTTACTTATTACTTGCTGATCTTGGATGCTAGCTTTTGTGATTTTCTGGACGAGGAACCCCAAATCCCTCGACTGCAGATTTCTGCAGTCTTGCTCCATTTCAATAGTATTTAGCTCTTCCTCTTCCTGCCAATGTGTATAAACTAATATTTCCCCACATTACGTTCCATCTGCCAAGTTTTTGTCCGCTCACTTTACCTGCCTCTGTCACTCTGCAGAATTTTGGAGTTATCCTCAGTACATGCCTGCCACCTATTTGTGTCTTCTGTAAACTTAGCAAGAGTACATTCATTTTTCTCCTCCAAATAATTAATATATGTTATAAGTAATTGTGGCCCCAGCAGTGAACCCTGTGACACTCCTTTAATTACAGGTTGCTATCCTGACCTGCAAGTGCTTTACTTTCTGTCTTCTTTATTACACATTCCAAGAGTTGAAAAGACAGCATAATACAGATGTTCCAAATGTTGTTGAAATGTATGGAATAAAGCTAATTCCACCTTTTCATAGAAGTTATTTTCTTAACTATTTAGGAACTCCAAATGGATCAGCAAGCAAAGAAGCATCTTCAGGATGAATTTGAAGCAGCTCTGGAGGAGAAAGATCAACTTATTGGTGTTCTGCAGACACAGGTAGAACTGCATAGTATGGTTGCATTTTGACTAAATGCCAGATGATAGCTAAACTGGTTGAAATGTTTTTCTCAGTGTTTCCAACAAGTGGTCGTGGTATTCACATAGCAATTATTTGGTTTAATTGCTCAGTTTTTCGATTAACTCACAACGTTAACTCTGGTTTTCTCTCTCCACAGATGCTGCCAGACATGTTAAGTTTCTGCAGCACTTTGCTTTTATTTCAGATTTCCAGTGTCTGCAGAATTTTGCTTTTATTTAAATGCTGTAGTCACAGATGCATAATAAACTAGGTTTACATTTCAGTAAAATGGCAAGGCTAATGATACTCACCATTATTAATGTGAAAGATCTATAGCAACTTCTAGCATCTGCACAAGTGTGATTTAGAATTTATATCAGGAAGCTGCTATGCAAGGTGCCATGCTCCTCCAAATGTGGGTGTTAATACTGGTTTGCTAACCAACTTAGCACTCAAATGCATTGATTAAGATAGCAGTTTTCTCCCATTAGCTTCTGTTGTAAACACTAACAGACTGCAGCAAACTGGAGACTCCTGATCTCATTTTAGGAAAACTTCAGTGGGCATACAGTTAACCAGCTTTTTGAACCACCCTGCAGCAACTTGACTGGGCTGAGAACCTTCGTGGTATGAGAGATTATACCAACATGTCTCTTGCTCTGGTGTTGCACATTCTTTACTATGGGGAAATTATTGTTGGGAATTAGAAAATGGCAAGTTTAACAATATTTTCTGCCTGTCTTAATTAATTTAGGGGGAGGCGATGGCCTACTGGGGTTATTGCTGGACTGTTAATCCAGAGACCCAGATAACATTCTGGGGACCCAGGTTTGAATCCCGCCATGGCAGCTGGTGGAATTTGAATTCAATAAAATATCTGGAATTCAGAATCTAATGATGACCATGAAGCCATTGTCAATTGTCAGAAAAACCCATCTGGTTCACTAATGTCCTCCAGGAAAGGAAACTGCCATCCTTACCTGGTCTGGCCTACATGTGACTCCAGACCCACAGCAATGTGGTTTACTCTGAACTGCCCTCTGGGCGATTAGGGATGGGCAAAAAATGCTGCCTGGTCAGAGATGCCCTCACCCTGTTAATGAATAATAAAACAAATTTTGTGAAATCTGACAAATATTCTGAACAGGATGCCTACATTATAGGGCTGTAGACAGATTACTGATGAGCCTGATGAATTATTTTCAATTTTCCAAAGTCCCTAGATTCAGAACTGGTACCAACGGATTGGATGGTTGTAAATGTGCTCAAGGAAGGGAGGGAGAATAAGCAAAACAGGCAAGTTAGCCTGATGTCAATTGTCAAGAAAACGTTGGAATCCATGAAGAATAAATTTATAATTGGGCACTTGGAAAATTATATAATTACACAAAGCAAACATTGCCTTCTGGAGTGAAAACAGTGTTCTGTAAGTCTCTGAGAATTTGTTGAATATGTAGCATAGATAACTGGGTAGCACTGGATATAATACTTAAATTTACAAAAGGCATCTGATACATTGCCACATGAAAGCTTGTGCATAAAAGTAAGGATTTATTGCATTGGGAATAATTTATTAGCATGAATAGCAGATTAGTTAAAGGAGAGAAAAAAAATGCCATTTTCAGATGGCAGGTTGTTTCTGATACAGTATTAGAATGATCAGTAGGTACTTAACTAATTGCACTCTATCAATGACTTGGATAAAGGAATCAATAGTAATACATGCAAATATTCTGACCGTGCAAAGCTAAGTAGTATTGTAAGCTGTGATGATACCAGGAGTCTGCAAAAGAGGCTATTCACTTCAACACAAAGAAAAGAAAAGCAGCTTTCTTTCCAGTGGCAAGAAACTATTAACGTTGGTGTTCAGACAGATTTATGTGCATTATATATAAAGTTAACATGCAGATACAGCATGAACAAGGGAAGGTGTATCATAGTAAATAATTATTTTCAGAAATTGGAGTATTTTAGCTTTCTGCTGTATTTGTGCAGGATTTTAATGGAAGCTAATTGAAGTACTCTGTATAGTCCTTAAATATTAACTTTTTATCTCTTCACACAAGCCCCCAGATCTGTTGAGTGTTTGCAACATTTGTTTTTATTTTAGCTTTCTGCAGTATTTTGGTTTACTGTTGAATAGTGGATTAAGTTAAAGGAGACTTATGGCACTAAGTGCACTCCATTCTATCAACATTCAGCATTTATTCTTATTAATTTGCAGGTTGCACTACTGAAGCAAAGGATGGGACTTGCAGGGGAAAATACAGATCTGGATGAATCCACAGTTCAAACACCTGTGACTGAAAGTACAGAAGCAGTTCAAGCGAGTCCCAACAATGAAGGAAATAGCATAGACAGTCCTGATGGATCAGGAGGTGATTCCAATTATATGATCCACAAGCTAAATTAACAGAATGGTGGGAAAGAAACCTTCAGTAATTGGGAATGTGCAAACATGCCTGAGCGGGTTTTCCTTAAAGATATACAGGGCTATAATACACTGTAAATGTAGTTACAGTTGGGGTCCTAATTGTTAAGTCTGCAGAAGTCAGACAGCAACTTGAGACAAAGGCAAATGCTGGTTAAATTTGAAAAGCCAGAGCTTAATTGTTTAAAACAGCATCTTGTTGACTAGGTCCCTGTTCAAATATAATGAGTTGCATGGAGTTGCTGCATTTATAAATGGGGATTAAACTTGAGACTAAGTTTGTTCATTGCGGAAGTTCTCCCTCAACTATGTGTTAAGTCGAATCAGTGCCTTACAACCACTTTACCACTATAAATGAACTTAGTGTGAGCTATCATTGCATAAGCATTCGCTGCTGTTGGTAGTTTTAATAGATTGTAATTTTGTTTCACTTTTACAGTCTTTGTTTCTCTTTTTATCCAATCTTCTTTATATCTCATTTTCTGCATCTATTTTGGCATTAAATTATATGTTTCAACTGAGATTTTCTGTTCACACTGTACACTATTCATTAAGAGATAGTAGGAACTGCAGATGCTGGAGAATCTGAGATAACAAGGTGTAGAGTTGGATGAACACAGCAGGCCAAGCAGCATCATAGG
>NC_063335.1:6309895-6316371 GCF_021869965.1 Rhincodon typus
TTTTTTTTTCTGAAGAAGGGTCGAGGCCCGAAACGTCAGCCTTCCTGCTCCTATGATGCTGCTTGGCCTGCTGTGTTCATCCAGCTCTACACCTTGTTATCTCACACTATTCATTAACGTTGTTTTAGTCTGTCAAAGAAATAAACAGTTACTTGCCCCGTTTACACAAATTCCAGCTTCCCTGTAGAGCATGCCATGCCATTTCAGTCTTATGCTTGCAGCCACTTGCTGTATAAAAGCTCCTGGAATTTTAATGGGTGAGGGCTAGTCTGACAGATATTAGGTGTTGTTTGTTCAGTGGTTATATAGCATATTTGGCTAGCTGTTTCTGTTTAGTCCCTGTTTTCTTCACGATTCTCTGAAATACTTGGGATTTTTTTTGAATATTACTAACAATTTCGTTAGTCATTTTAATTATTTGCAAATTGATAGAAACTACAAGCGTAAGCATGATGCAAACCAGAATACAAGTCTGAAGTTCCTGTTAGTAATTTCATTCCTTGTTCTTAAACTTTTTTTTATGTGCTTCAATATATCATATTGAGTTGTAAGAAATGTCCTTAATTAGATGTAAATTAGGAATGAGGAAGCATGTTTGACTTTCAAGACTACCAGTATATGAACAATGCTTGTCTGCTTGGGCTGAACAATCTGCTGGACTTGTAACTCTCTCTGAAATTGTTAACAGAAGAATTTTTAGCTGTCTTACGTCAGTGATGAGTGTTTAAAGTGAATTTTTTTTGGAGTCATTGAAGTGAATTTAGAAAAATGCTGACACACTGTTATTTTAACAGTTGCACTGCTTTTTGAGTTTATAGGGGTATAGGCCTGAAATTTAGCAATAAATTTTTTGTGCTTTTTTTTAAAAATTGCTAACGAACTAACTTGGTCAGTTGTTATGAGAAACAGATCTTTAGTGCTGCAGTGTGGTATTAGAGTCATAGAGCTGTACAGCATGGAAATAAACCCTTCAGTCCATCCCATCCATGCCAACCAGATATTCTAAATTAATCTAGTCCCATCTGCCAGCATTTTGCCCATATCCCTATAAACCCTTCTTATTCATATACCCATCCAGGTGCCTTTTAAATGTTGCAATTGTACTAGCTTCCATCACTTCCTCTGGCAGCTCATTCCATACACGCACCTCCCTCTGCATGAAAAAGTTGTTCCTTAAAGTCCCTTTTAAATCCTTCACCTCTCACTTTAAACCTATGCCCCCTAGATTTGGGCTCACCCTCAAGATTTTAAAAACCTCTGTAAGGTCACCCTTAAGCCTCCGACGCTCCAGGGAAAATAGCTCCAGTCTATTTAGTCTCTCCAACAGGCTCAAATCCTCCATCCCTGACAACATCCTTATAAATCTTTTTGGAACCCTTTCAAGTTTAACAACATCCTTACTATAGCAGGGAGACCAGAATTGCAGACAGTATTCCAAAAGTGGTCTAACCAATGTCCTGTACAGCCACAACTCCAACTCCTGTACTCAATGCACTGACCAATAAAGGCAAGCATACCAAATGCCTTCGTCACTACCCTGTCTACCTGCAACTCCACTTTCAAGGAACTATGAACCTGCACTTCAAAGTCTCTTTGTACAGGAACACTCCCTAGAATCTTACCATTAAATGTGTAAATCCTGCTCTGATGTCCTTTCCAAAATGTGGCACCTCACATTTATCTAAATTAAACTCCGTCTACTACTGCTCAGCCGTTTGGCCCATGTGATCAAGGTCCCATTGTACTTTGAGGTAGCCTCCTTCGCTGTTCACTACACCTCCAATTTTAGTGTCAAAGAGTCATCCTCCGCCCTGGGGAAAATACCTTGTCCATTTACCCTGTCCATGCCCTTCATGACTTTATAAACCTGTATAAGTTCGCCCCTCAGCCTCCAAACCTCCAGAGAAAATAACCCCAGCCTAATCAGCCTCTCCCTTCCACAAACTTACTAACCATACCTCCTATGTTCACATCCAAATCAATTATATAAATGACGAAAAACAGTGGACCCAGCACCAAATTTGTGGCACACTGCTAGTCATAGGTCTCCAGTCTGGAAAGCCACCCTCCACCACCACCCTTTGTCTTCTTCATTCAAGCCAGTTCTGAATCCAAATGGCTAGTTCTCCCTGTATTGTATTGTTGAGTTCAGCATTTTAAAAGTGAGGTTTAGTCAAGTGGAAGGATGATAATGTGAAATTTAAGCCTTGTTTATTGTTAATCATTGATTTTATAATAGCAGTAATTAATTCAAATTATTTTCGTTATGTTGCTAACAACTGTGCTGCCACTGTGTCATACAGAGGGATCTGGAGATGCTGCTAATTCCTTAACAGTTCTTCAAAAAAGAGTGAAGAGGCAAGAAAATCTCCTACAGCGTTGCAAGGAGATGATTCATACACACAAAGAACGTTGCACCCAGATGACCAGTGAAAAGGAAGCCCTTCAAGAACAACTGGATGAACGCTATCAGGAGCTGGAAAAAATAAAGGTGAATGCACAGATGAACAGAGCTTTGTTTTGCAATGGATTCTCATTATATTCCAACAATACATGCTGAAAGGACTTAAAGCCCAGATGCCGTTGAATGTTTGATACTTGGCTCAGAACCGAAGTTGGTTTGTTTTCCAAAAAAGACTGTGCTAATCTTATGCTCTTTATACAAGCCGAGTTTTTGGGCAGTCAGATCACACATAATTAGAAGATATTGTTCAATGCAAACAAATTTCCAACTGTTCAGAGTTCCTTTTGAATATTTGTTTCCTTTCTTCACACTGACTGACAAATGCTATGTACTACTGTTCTACTGTCTCGCACCTCGAAGCAGATCTGCAATCTTTTTGCCATCCAGAGCTGGTTAGCTCCTTGAGAAAAACTACTAGTTTGCAGATTGTACTTTTAAAGTATTGTTTCTCAAAAGATTATAACACCAGAAAAGGAGGCCATTTGACTCAGTAGGCCCATGCTACCACTCTGTAAAGCAATCAGTCTCGCAGTCCCAGTCTCATTCCTGCAGCACTGGAAGTTTAATTTCAAGTGTCTGTCCAATTTTGTTTTGAAATTATTCCTTGTTTCTACTTCCTCTGCCCTCTTAGGTAGAGGTTTCGAGGTCAATGCTATTTATTGTGTAAAAGAAGGATCTTCCACATATCTGTCCTGCACCATTAGCCCAAATCCTTAAGTTTGTGTTCCTTAGATTTTAGACACTCATTACATCATAACTGGAACAGCTTTTCTAGGTGTAAGTTATTCAATCCTATACACCTCTAACAAATTTCCCCTCCATCTCCTTTGCTGCAAAGACAGTCCTAGATTCTCTAGCTTAACCTTGCAGCTCAATTCCCTTGTAACAGGAGCCATTCTGGTAAATTCTGTGCCCCTTCAAGGATCCTCCTAGTCTTTCTAAAGTGCAGTGACCAGAAATGGAGGCAAAACCTGGTTAATCTGAGCTTTCTAAAAGTATAGCATAACCTCTACATCTACTTACGAAACCCAAAATTCCATATGTTGTGCTAACTTCTCCGTTAACGTGTCCTGCTAAGTTCAATAATCGATGCACATGATCCACTTATTTTTGGACTTCTCATAGAATGTCAACTTGAAAGAGTATAGAAAAATACATATTTTAAAGGTTGACAGGTTCAAATGTCATTTTTTAATGAAAACCAGTTACTAAAATTTTGAGGAAATGAAACAAACATTATGTGTATACTAGGTTCTTACAGTCACTTTGATGCTCAGCTTGATCTGCTTCCAAATTCTGACATTTTTTAGGGTTACCTTCTGATAGTTCAGAGAGATTGAAAAACATTTAATTTTTTTCATTATGACTGAATACTGTGACTGGAACTGTGCTCAAAAATGACAAACACAGCAGATGGTCACCAAATCATTCTGGCCCTGTATTGGAAAGGGGAACAATCCAAATATATGAATTTAATCATTACTGCATTTAGATCCTTGCACTGCACATAAAGAAGGTGTCTTTGGAAGGTCTGCAGTGTAGGTTGAATAGAATGATGTTGAATTAAGAGGGCAGGTTAGATAGGTATTGGTTTCCATTCCCTCGCGTATGAAAGATTTAAGGAATTGAGGCACTTTAAGATGTGGAAAGGATTTGATGGAGCAGATAACAAGAAACTATTTCTTCCAGTAGGCGAGTCCAAAGTAAACGGGCACAACCTTGAAATTAGGGAACTTTTCGGAGCTCACATCAGGCAACACCCGTTCACACAAAGGCAGTGCGGATCTCAAACTCCTGCAAAGTTATTGCGGTTAGGTTAATTGAAAACATCAAAGCTGGAATTAATAGATTTTTGCTCTGAAAGTATATTAAGGAATGTGGAAATTGAGGTAACTGGAATTAAGATCAACTGTAAACTAAATGAAGGGGCAAACCGTCTGATGGGACCGAATCGGTGCTACTCAATTTCGTGTAGGGGAGTGTCCGGAACTGAAGTGTTATTTAACATGATTTTGAAAATAACTAAAATACCTTCCATCTTTGGTTCTAAAACCTTCTTGAGATAAAGACTTCATTCCAACATCCTTTTTAAGTAGTTATTTTATGTCTGTCCCTCAGTCTCACTACTTCAAAATTTCTCTGACCTCTGTCTTGCATTGAAAGAGAATGATATGGCACATTGCATATTGAGCTCAATCAGTCATGGTTTTACGTATTTATTAAATTTAATGTTTGTAACTTTCTGTTCCCATCTCTGCTATTTTCTGTCACTTAACTTAGTATCGTCAGGATGCATAGATATTTAGCTCTCTGCTAAGTCATTTAGAAATATAGTGAAAAGGTGAAGCCCCAGAACAAATCCCTGGAGGAGAGCACAATATGCTTCTTGACAATTTGGGTACATAGCTATCCTCTTTTTTTTGTCTTTCCCTTTCGAACCAGTTGCCTACCCATGCCAACAGCTGTCTCCAATTCAATGCGCACATTTTAGTTAAGAGCACAGTACTGTGGATGCTGGAGCTCTGAAATGGAAAGAAGTACTGAAGAAAATCAGAATCTGACAGCATCTGTGGAGATAGAAAAACATTCATGTTTTGAGTCCAGTGTGACTCTTTCTTGGAAAACCCCACATTTTAGTTAAGTCTTTTAACCTGCTCTACATTTTAGGCACGGAACAATTAACTGTCAAATGCTTTTTATGAGTCCATATAAATAACGGTAATTCATATCCCTAAACTATTTGTTACCACACTTAACAAGTTATTTAGGTTTCTTAGACAACAAAGTGCAGAGCTGGATGAACACAGCAGGCTAATTCTGATGAAGGGTCTAGGCCCGAAACGTCAGCCTTTCTGCTCCTATGATGCTGCTTAGCCTCCTGTGTTCATCCAGCTCTGCACCTTGTTGTCTCGGATTCTCCAGCATCTGCAGTTCCTACTATCTCTGATTCAGTTTAGGTTTCTTAGTCATGTTTCATTCAAAAACAAATCATCCTGATTCTTACTGATTAGCTCATTTTTAATTAATCTGTTAAATTCTGTTCGGAATGACAAATTCTCTTCACTTCCTCACAAAAGAATAATGGGCTTAAAATTTTTTTCTCCATCTTTTTTAAATTATCATTATCACTTAATTATTTTCAAATCCAAGGACAAATTCCTGACCCAAGAGAATTTTGGAAGATTGTGTTTAAAATATCTACAACTTCTCACCCACTCCTTTAACACCCTTGTATGGAAACCATCATGTCCCGGAGATTTGTTTATCTTTAGTCTTATTAGTTTTTTTATCATTACTTTTTAAAACTTGCATTTGATTTAATAAGTTCCTTCTTAATTTTCATATCCTTAACCCTTTATCAGCAACTCCTATTCTGAAAACCACACAAAAGCACTGATTAGCAAGTTTTCCATTTCCTGATTTTTTTTTTTGAAGAACATATCAGTCTTTAAGGGACTTGCATTCGCTGTAGTCACCCTGTTGGCTTGCATGAAAAATCTTTTGTGTTGGCAGTCATATCCCTTGCACGATTTTTCTAATTCCGTTTCCATAGTTCTCATTCTTTTTCCTTATATATATATATGTATGTTCCTTTGGTGTTCTGAACATCTTTTCTAATCCACTGGATCCTTCTGATTTTTACTTTAATAAAAGACCTTTCTTATAGCTGTATTCCAATAGCAGAACTTGGTAATGGGCTAAAAGCAGCGCCATAAAGAAGAGAGTTTGGGGGCACAGCCTGTTAAGGTTAGCCCTTATTGGGTAAGGAAGGAAGTGGGTGAGGAGGAACAAAAACAAAGTTGCTGGAAAAGCTCAGCAGGTCTGGCAGCATCTGTGAAGGAGAAAACAGAGTTAACGTTTCGGATCCGGGAAGGGTCACCGGACCCAAAACGTTAACTCTGTTTGCTCCTTCACAGATGCTGCCAGACCGGCTGAGCTTTCCAGCAACTTTGTTTTTGTTCCTGATTTACAGCATCCGCAGTTCTTTTGGTTTTTATTTAGTGGATGAGGG
>NC_063335.1:6316471-6324996 GCF_021869965.1 Rhincodon typus
CCCCCCCCCCCCCCCCCCCCCCCCCCCCCCAAAAAAAAAATAATAGGATACAGCTGTACTTTCTATCTTTGAAGTAGTCTGGTTTCAAAAACAGACTGCCCATTTCTGCCTGTCTGCCAATGTCAACTGTCTGTGTTATGGGCCTTGTACAATCTAAAGAAGTAACAAACTGCTGGAGAAATTCAACAGGTGTGATAGATTTGTGGAAAGACAAACAAAGTTTAATGTTTTGAGTCCCATGATTGTTCCTCAGAATTCTGCAGTTCTAAAGAAGAGTCATCATACTCGAAACTTTAACTGTTTCTCTCTTCATAGATGCTGGAAGACCTGCTGAGTTTTGCCAACACTTGGTGTTTTATTTTTGGATCACCAGCCTCTGTAGTGTTTTGGTTTTATTTCATTATCCAGTGAATTGGTTTGGATAGCTGGCTCAATTGACCTGTAAATGTGTATTTTTAAAATTTATTTTTAAAGAATCAGCTGCCGTATTTTGGCAACATCATACAGATCGGCCGAAAGGTGCTAGGTTCTCCACTGCTCATGCATATTTCCCCAAGCACCAAAATGTGTCTAGTGGTTATACTGTGACATCTAGTTCGATAACTCCTATTCCCTGGTTTATCTTTATAGTCCTGATCCATGAGTCATGTATTTTTAAAACTTTTCTGTAGCACTTGTTAACTGCTTTGTTAAAATCCACATAGATAATGTTTGTTGCATTCTCTTTTCCAACTTGTCTGGTCCTCATCAAAAAAAATATTTTGAGTAGTCAGCCATTATGGGAAGCTAGTTTGGTATATGATATAAAAGAGATGGATGTGCTGATATAGTTAGGTAGGAGGTAGCTTGTGAGGCATACAACATTGGCATGGGCCAGTTGGCTGAATTCCCTGTTTCTATGCTGTAAGTTCTGTCCTGTTTAATAGGGACATGAAATGGAGAGTGCCTTTTCATACTGTTTATTTTCTTCAGGATCTACACACCGCTGAAAAAACAAAGCTAATCACTCAGCTCCGAGATGCAAAGAATTTAATTGAACAGTTGGAACAAGATAAGGTGAGCAGTACTTTAGGTAAGGTGAGTGGCATGCTGTTTTGTCAAAAACTGCAGGAAAGTAGAAGCAGCTAAATTTTAAATGATATGATTTGCTGCAGAACTGACCCAGTCTGTAGTTCAACTGCACAGTAAGATGAAATGGTCAAATTAGCCCTGTGAAGTGCATCGATTCTGCTAGCACACAATATTACACTGTTGCTACTACAGTTTCAGTGATGGTTATGAATAACTTTCTTAAATGTGGATTAGTAACAGAGTGCAAGTTCCATTGCATACAGATACATTTTTTTGGTAAATTCCAAAGTGCATTTTTTCTTAAACATACTATTACACTTGCTGGAAATCTGAAAACTAATTCACAGAAAGTTGACAATCTTCCACCGTTCAGGCAGAACCTGTGGAAAAACAGTTTTCTTTTCACTGTTTAAGATTCTCTCTCTGAATTTTAGTTCCCCTCTGATCCACATTGCTCTATCCTTTTATTCCATGTGTGTTAAATTTTCTCACAAATCTTGCATGGCATTGTGTTGAATGTCCTACGAAAGTCAGTGTACAGCGCATCAATCCTATTGATGCTTTCTCTTACCCCTTTGAAAATCTCCAGCAAGTTAGTTAAATATAGTTTCCTCCTTAGAAATCTACGCTGACACTTTCTAATCAACTCACCTTTTCCCCTGTAACTCTTAACTCTACCTTCAATAATAATCCCTTGAAATTTCCTCGGACTTGAAGTTAAACTAGCTGATCTGTAATTGTCAGTTAATCCTTATAAACTTTTTTGAACAAGGGTGTAATGCTTGCATTAGTCCTCTGGCAACTTGCTTGCATTTGGGGAAGACTGAAAGATTACAGCCAGTGTGCCTGTAATTTCAACTCTCACTTCCTTCAACCTAAAGAAGGAGTAAGACTCCGAAAGCTTGTGTTTACAAATAAACCTGTTGGACTATAACCTGGTGTCATGTGATTTCTGACCTTGTCCACCCCAGTCCAACACCGGCACCTCCACATCATGTTCAACATCTTGGTATTTTGTCAGCCCTGGTATCTTGTCTACTTTACGTTATTCTATTCAACACTTCCTCCTCATCAGTTTTGAACCTTTCTCGTCATGATGTGGAGGTGCACGTGTTGGACTGAGATGGACAAGGTCAAAAATCACACACACCAGATTATAGTCCGACAGGTTTATTTGAAAACACTAGCTTTCGAAGCTCTACTCCTTCCTTGGGTGTAGTGTCTAACCTGGTGTCGTGTGGTTTTTGACCTTGTAAACTTTTCTAGTGTCACCATGGCCTGGTTAGCATCTGTCTCCATGATAAAGAGAGATGAAAAGTATTAACTTGACACCTCACTCGTGTCTCTTGCCTCCAGGTGTAAATTCCCTTTTTAGTCTCTAAGGTGCCCTCCTAATTCTTTTGCTATCTTCTTAGTGTATATGTGCCTGCAGAAGACTTTGAGATTACCCTTTTACTTGGTCATCATTCTTTTCTCATAATCTTTCTTTGCTTCTCTTATGTGTAATTTCACCCCCGCCACTGAACAATTCACCCTTTATGCTACTACTGTCCCAGTATACATTCAGTCAGTCAAAGTTTCCCAATATAATGACTATGAGATAACATATCCATAACAAGTTATCGTCACAACATTATATTTCCAAATGGCAATCTGTCTGTAATTCCCCAGTCTTACTTATTATACTTCATTATATTGACCCAACTTTAACTTATTCGTGGTGTTTCTTAGTTTAATCCAAGAATAGCTTTTTCTTCAAAAATAAAACGGTTTTCTAACTTACAGCAATTTAAAACAATCCCTAATAGCACTTTCTTACCAACCAATGACTCAAAAGTTGCCTGTGATGCAGCTGTTGTTTTCAATTTCCTTTCAAACTCAACACAACCGGTTGCGATCAGCTGAATAATATGTCTCTGACTCTCGTTTATAAATTAAGCAGCCTCTTAATATGTCTCAAGGTGGATAGAAGTAATATTGGTGAGGCATTGCTCACCTTTGAGAAACAGCTTGGATAGCAGTAGACTTTAGCGATCTTTCAACGTTTAGGTTCATAAGTGAATCCAAGACTTAGGTCTTTAATGAACAGTTCACAGAGGCCAAAGGTAATGTGAAAGCCTTGGAATAAGAACTGTACCTGCAGTCGTGTTCCAGATTTACAGACATCTTGTGCGTATGACTGCATTATTGTTCATGAATGCACATTTTTCTGGAAGCAAAGATTTATTTAGCACGTAATGAACAAGAGAGTGCACACTCATTCAAGAAGGGGTGATTACTAAAACTTATCTACCATCCAAACTTGGCCTCAGTGCAAATTTGTATCCCCTATAAAGAGATGTTAGTCCTCCCAATGTGAATGTATTGACAGCCATTTTTCTTCCTTACTGAACAATTAAGATTGGGTTGAAGAATGCGTGCTATCCAAGTCACACTGTTGTGAGCAAATTCCAGGCTCCCCTTGATAGTCATTATTGTCCCCCACCCCCAATCCTTCATCTACCATTTTGTGTCACTGTTAAACCCTTCAGGTTTTCCATGTGACCGTCGCACCTTTTTATTTGGCGGTTAATATGCTCAGTTTTCTCCTCAGCCCTTGGCTTTACCACATTGCTGTGCAATGATATCTATCCATTGTCCACCCATTGAAGGTGATGTGAAACCTCTCCCACTGCCCCATAGTACATCAGCCCCTCCAATGGTGTATCAGATCCTATGCTTAAGTTTAGAGTGGCCCACTTTGTAGTTATTACCTCAGTGTCTCAATCCCAGACGAGTTTTCCACATTCCACAATAAAGTATGGACTGCTCCCTGCTGAGCACCCTTAACATTGACTGCTCAAATTCCCACAGCCTGACTTGACACAACTTCAGACTGATGATGGCCCAGAATCTAGACTGCTGTCTCCACATTTCCATAAATAACTTAATCCACACAGATATTGCACCAGATCCTCAAGATGTTTAAGAATTATTTAGATGAGCACTTGAAGCACTGTAGCATACAAGGCTATAAGCCAAGTACTAGAAAATTGATTAAAATAGATAGATAGTTGATGTTCAAAACTGGACATGATAGGCTGAAGGGCCTCTTGCCATGTAAATAATCCGTGACTCTAAATATTCTGAGAGACCAAGAGGGTAGATGAACAGTATCAATTTGTTCTGTTTGAGAGGTCTAGGCTAGGGTCTTTGTGTCAGTATTGGAGCCAGATAACTTTGGAATGAAATTGGGAAGCATTTCTTGACATCTTCCAATCAACCTGTTCGGAGATGATGTGCTTCACCTCTGGAGCAGATGGGACTTGAACCTGAACTTCGTGGTCCAGAGGTAGTAATATTGCCGCTGTACTCAAGCCCAGGCAGCATTTCTATGCAACAGGGTGGGAGAAGTTCGAAAATGTCTTCTACAAATGATAGTAGTAGATAAATTGTTAATTTTAAACCTGACAATAATGGATATTTGTTAGCAAATATATTGAAAAATTGCAGCAAGGGTAGATCGATGGAGTTGATCATTTATGGTCTCATTGAATGGTGGAATATGTTTGAAGGCCTACTGTTTTGTCCATGTTTTTATAGTACAGTTCTCCCCTGTGCACACAGTGTCACTTAAAACAGATAACAGAGGACATGAAGCTTCTCTGGAGATTTCTGAAGAAGGGTCTAGACCCGAAACATCAGCTTTCCTGCTCCTCTGATGCTGCTTGGCCTGCTGTGTTCATCCAGCTCTACACCTTGTTATCTCATGTCTGCTTCATCATCATTTTTGAAGACACCAATAATAAACTCTTTAGACCCTTTGCTCCTTATCGTCTACATGCTCACCTTAGGAATACAACTAACAGATATGGGATTCAGCTAACGTATGGATGTAGGTGACATAGCCTCTCTGAACTCAATCATGATTCCTGTGTTTTCAATACTGCCAGTCCAAAACCTCATCTGTGATTAGCAATTCCTTCCAACAAAATATTCAGGGATAAAAAAGAATGCCATCATCTTTGATGCTTGCTACAAGGTCTATGTCTATGTCTTTCCCTATATCCATTCCCTTTCCTAGCCATGGTCTCAGTCTGAACTAGTCTGTTGGCCCTTCAGTATCCTATTTGAGCCTGATGAGGCTTCTGACTTAAATTCTTTTCTTCACTGAATTTCTTTCCTATCACCTTTTGTACTGGTTAATCTCCAGTCTTACCGTGAGCCTGCTGCTACCAGAAACCTCGTGTGCCTTGTCACTTGCTGACTGAACCATTCTTAACTACACCTCCTCTGGGAGGTGATGATGTAATCATAATTTCATTGAACTATTTAATCCAGAATCCCTGGCTGAAATTCTGAGGAAAACCAAAGAACTGTGAATGTTGGAAATCATAACTAAACAAGGGTCACGGGACCTGAAATGTTAACCCTGCTTTCTCTCCACAGATGCTTCCTGAACTGCTGAATTTTTCCAGCAATTTCTGTTTGTTTCAAATATTCTGGGGAGTTCGGTATGATTCCTGCCTTGGCAGATGGTGAAATTTTAATTTGGTAAAAATCTGGAATAAAAAGCTAATATAGGGGTATCGATATAACCACAGTTGATCTGTTGTTTAAAAAAAAAAAGTTCATGAATGCCCTTTACTGACGGAAATCTGCCATCTTTACCTGGTCTGGTCCACTTGTGACTTTGTCCCACCATAGTGTGTTTACTCTTAACTGCTCTCAGGACAGCTAGGATTGGGCAATAAATGCTGGTCTAGCCAGTGACACCAAAATCTGTGACCAAATATGATTCCAAAGCCTTTTTGTGCAGCTGCCCAGCATTATCCCTGGTAAACCTTAACACGTCTAAACTCTGTTTATCCAAACCATCATCACGTTTAGCATTTCATATCCTTCAGGTTTCAATGAGCTTTTCAGAGAGCTAAGTCAGTAATTATGATAGAATCTAAAATAGATTAACTTTTATGAAAGAGTTGCAATTTTGTAATGCAGATTTTTCTTTGTTACTAAAAAATATGGCATTCTGTAACACAAAATTAATATTTCAAGGCATTTTTTAGTAATTATGGAATTAGTACAAAATAAATTAGTTAAAAACCCAGTTGCACCTCACTAAAATGGTGTGCCTTTTTAAAGGATGCTTAGAGAGTCTTTAACAGTGGGAATTCTCATCCATTTCGTCGATTTCTATCAATTGCAATCTGAAGTATCTTTGGACGTTAAATTTATTATACCAGTCACAACACAGAATACTGATGAGCTTTTGAATTACTGCTGGTTTTGGTAGAAATCTGAGTTTTGCAAGTTCTTATTAGTCAGTACGTTCCTATTCGGTGAGCTGCTGATAGAGTCAAGTTGTTCCCAACTGATTTTTCCCCTTGTTAATTCCCTCAATTTGGAAGAAAGCTTTGAAAGAAAAGAGAAGATTTCAGGGATAAGAAGAAACTTGGAGATGCAGTTAATTGCCTTGTAAAAGACAACCCGGAGTACTAATAAATGGCTCGGTATGAGCAAAGCGGACAAAAGTTGAAACAGGAAGAGGCATGTGAGAAGAATAAACATCAGCATAGATCATTTGATCTGAAGGGCCTATTTTAGTGCCTTTTGAAAGAAAAATTTTAAAATGTTGATAATTACAGGGAATGGTGATCGCAGAGACAAAACGGCAAATGCATGAAACATTGGAGATGAAGGAAGAGGAAATCTCTCAACTTCGTGCCAAAATTCAGCAGTTCAGTGGACAACGTGAAGAGCTGCTTGAACAGAAAGAGAAGTCTGACAAAGCTGGTAAGCAGTTCCTGCTATGTTCTATTTTAGCTGATTTAATTTGTCTTTGCTTTCTTTAGTCAGTAGATCTCTAAACTCAGTTACAGTCAATAAAATGAGAATATAAATTCAGATTCAGCTAGGAGACAAAGAAAGCGAGTCTGATTCAGGCCGAAGTTTTATCAAGAAGTTACCAAGTGTACTTTAGACATGAACTAGCATTTGTGACCTTTGAGCTTAGATTGTTTATTTCCACCAGTTTATGTTATGCTGATACTTTGTACACTAGTCCGTATTGCATGTTTTAACTGCTCTGCAATTCTTTAACGTGCATACTGTAATCCCCAGTAGTAGGCAGAAGGAACATTTTCACTAATTGATTGTAGTGTTTCTTCAACTTGATACTGAATGCCTGGTTCTACATGCATTTAAGTATTAATTTGATGCAAACATTTCATGCTTGCAAATGGTATCTCTCCACTTTCATTAATTTTGCTTGGTTGTCACTAATTTCTTTGGCATTTCTCTGCTGGTTGTGATTTGTAAACGACAGTTCTAAAGGATGAGGACTGAATATTTTAATGATCATCCAGACCATCGACTGTATGTGCAGTGACTAATTGTCAACGCATGAAGTTTCATAAATAAGTGCTTAGCTTTTATTTGCCAAGATAGTGAAATGAGATAGTTGGGTGCATTATTCCCAGTACTATACTTAAATCTTTTCCGGTGTCAGAGACTGAATTTGTTTGAATTAGATTATTAACCTGTATTCTATAAATGAGTGTTATCGCTGTGGGTCAGGTGAAAGTTAGGTGCTGTGTGCACTTCCTTCAAGATCAAGTTTGTCCAGTATTGCTGCATGTTTAGTGAGAAGATAGTTCACAATCTGTCCATTAGTGCTGTTCTATTACAATAAGTGATGAAGCAGTGCTAAATTTTCTAAAATAATAAAAATACATTTTTGCTCATGTTATTTCTTTGTACATTTTATTTATGATGAAGAAAAATAAATTGTAGTGTTTATCAACATTCTAGGGGTGACCATAGACCAGAAACTGAATTGGATCATTCATAACTTATGTAGCAGGTTAGAGGCTAGGAATTTTAAAATGAGTAATTCACCTGCAGTCTCATCAATGCCTTTGCACTAACTAATTTCCGCTTGCGTTATCTGGGTACAGCTCTAACAACAATCCAGAAGCTCAACACCATCCTGGGCAAAGTAACCCAGTTTATGACGTCCATCCCCCATTCAAATAGTCACTGTCTTCACCATTGATGCACAACCACAATAATGTGTGCTGTCCACAGAATGCATTGCAGGAGCTCACCGAGTGCTTTGGCAGACCTTCCAAACCTGTGACCTCCATCACTTCGATCCACGTGACTAGCAAATTCCTGGGAACACGACTGATGAAACATACACCATCCTAACTTGAAACATATTGTTGGTTGCTCAAAAACCTGGAATTCCTTTCCTGAGAGCACTGTTGTTTACTTTTACATCATGATCTACAGTGGTTCAGGAAAGTGGCTCACTACCACCTGCTCACAGGCAGTTACGGATGGGCAGTAAATTACAGCCAACAAAGTTTGCAAATGAAAAGACAACGCCTTGAATGTTTGACAACAAGGTGCAGAGCTGGATGAACACAGCAGGCCAAGCAGCATCGTAGGAGCAGAAAGGCTGACGTTTC
>NC_063335.1:6325396-6417075 GCF_021869965.1 Rhincodon typus
CCTTCATCAGAATTTTTCTGATGAAGGGACTAGGCCTGAAACGTCAGCCTTTCTGCTCCTACGATGCTGCTTGGCCTGCTGTGTTCATACGGCTCTGCACCTTGTTGTCTCGGATTCTCCAGCATCTGCAGTTCCTACTATCCCTAGCCTTGAATGTTTGTTTCTATTTGTCTGTGGGATGTAGTCACTAGCTAGGCTTTTCAGCATTCAGCATTTATTGTCGATCCCTAACTGCCCCTGACAAGTTGGTGATGAATTGCCACCCTCTGCTGGTGCAGTCCATGAGTGTATGGACACCCACAGTGCCGTTAGGAAGGCATTTCCAGGATTCTGAACCAACAACACCAAAGGGATGTTGATACAACTGAGTCAGGGGAGTGGTGTGACTTGAAGGGCCACTTGCAGGTTGTAGTGTTCCTATGCATCTGCTGCCCTTATCTTCTTAGGTATTGAAGCCTGGCTTTTTGGAAGGTCCTGTTGCAGGAGCTTTAGTGAATAACTGCAGAGAATCTTACAGCACATGTTGCTGCCACTGCACAGCAGTAGCAGATTAGGTGCCAGTCAAACAGGTTACTTTGCCATGGATGGTGTAAAGCTATTTGAACATTATTGAAGCTGCATCCATCCGAGCAGGTGAAAAGTATTATATCACACTCCTGATATGCGTTTTACATGGTGGATAGGCACTGGGGTTGGGGGGTGTTGGGTGAGACAAACGGTGGGTAACTTGTTGTAGAATTCCTACTCTGTGCCCTGCTCTTGTAGCAATGTTATTGATATGACTGGTCCAGTTCAGTTTCTGGTGAATGATAATCCCCAGAATGCTGATCATTGGGAATTAAATGGTGGTAATGCTAGTTAAGGTTAGAGGCACTGATTAGATTGTTCGTTGTTTGAGATATTCATTACCTGTCCCTTCTGTGGTGCAATTATTATTTGCCACTGATCAGCTCAAGCCTGAATCTTGTCTAGGTGTTGCTGCACTTAGAATCTGAGGAGTCATGAATAGTGCTAAACCTGGCACAGTCATCAGTGCACATCCCCACTTCTGTGTTCATGATGAGGGAAAGTCATTGAAGGATCAGGTGAAGATATTGGACATAACATAGAAGATGAAAAATGTTCTTGTGCTGCAGTGATAGTGACCCTACCTCTCGACCAGGGGACTCAGGTTCAAATACACCCTGCTGAAGAGGTGTGTAATAACGTCTCTGAGTAGGTTGTTGAGAAAAAACCTGTCTTAAAAATGAATAACCAACAGCCACCAACATCTTCCTCTCTGCTCACTATTACTTCAAGCAGCAGAGCTTCCATTGTTTTTTATTAACTTCATATTTGCTTGAGCTCCCTGATGTCACATTGGTTGAATGTTGCCTTTCTGTCAAGGGTAGTCACTCTGATCTTCTCTCTGGACTTCAGCTCCTTTATTAACATTTTAGATGTTGCAGTAATAAGGTCATGCACGGAGCCTCCCTAATGTAACCCAAACTGAGTGTCAGGGAGTAGGTTATTCTTTTGTAATTGCCACATGATTGTACTGTCGGCCACCCACTCTATCACTGTGCTGATAATAGAGAGTGAACAGATTGGTAATTGGCCAGGTTGGATTTGCCCTGCTTTTTATGTACAGTATATACGCTAGCAAGTTTTCACGTTGTTAGGGAGATGCTATTATTGTGGCTGCATTCATTGCTTGCTGTGATGCACAGGCCTTGCGTACTGTTCCTGGACTGTTGTCAGAGCCCGTAACACTTGCATTATTCATTGCCTTCAACCTTTTCTTGATAATGTGGAGTGAATCAAGTTGTTTGAAGGCTGGAATCTGTGATGTTGGGGATGTCTGGAGCAGGCCGAGACAAATATTTCACCAAGCACTTCTGACTGAAGATGAATGCAATATTTCAGTTTTGTCTTTTTCACTGATGTGCTGGGCTTCCCAATGATAGATTGTGGGGATATTTGTCAAGACAATGATTCCTGATATTTGTTTACTTGTCCACCACCCATGAGTTGATGTAGCAGGACTGCAGAGATTAGATCTGATTCACTGATTGTGGAGCCACATAGTCCTGGGTGTTACATGTTCCTTCTGCTGTTTGGCATTCAAGTAGTCCTGTGTTTTTATTTCACTTGGTTAAAACTTCATTTTTAGTTATATGTTGTTCTGCTTCTGCCACACACTCCTGCACTCTTCTTTGAACCATGGTCGATTGTATGGCATGATGGTAATGGTAGAAGAGTACAGATTCATCAGCAGGGTGGGGGGTTGTGATAATGGTATTCAGAAAAATATTTGCTTGTTTGACCTGATGCCATGAAACTCCACTGGAGCCAATTTTGTTAACTCTCAAAGCAACTAGTTCCTAATTATACACCACTGTGCTGTCACTTAGTGGAAGTCCTGAGTTAATTACACTCTCAAATAGGCAAGCAAGCTAATTCATTTCACAACACCAGCACAGAGAGGTTATAAAATCAATGAAACCTGACATATCACCTAGTGTGGAACTAGAAACTTCAAAATCACCCCTCCCCCTACCGCATCCCAAAACCAGCCCAGCTCGTCCCCGCTTCCCTAACCTGTCCTTCCTCCCACCTATCCCCTCCTCCCACCTCAAGCCCCACGCCCATCTCCTATCTACTAGCCTCATCCCGCGCTCTTGACCTGTCCATCCTCCCTGGACTGACCTATCCCCTCCCTAACTCCCCACCTACACTCACCTTTACAGGCTCCATCCCCTCCTCTTTGACCTGTCTGTCTCCTCTCCACCTATCTTCTCCTCTATCCATCTTCTATCCGCCTACCCCTATCTCCCTATTTATTTCAGAACCCCCTTCCCCTCCACCATTTCTGAAGAAGGGTCTAGGCCCGAAACGTCAGCCTTCCTGCTCCTCTGATGCTGCTTGGCCTGCTGTGTTCATCCAGCTCTGCACCTTGTTATCTCAGGAAATCGCTGAGTCTCCCTTGAACAGCACCTTCTAAACCAGTGACTTCTAACACATAGAAAGATGACGACAGCAAACAAATTGGATACTGCCAGCTGCAATTTCCGCTTCAAATCACACCATCCTTACTTGGAACTGTGTCTACTGTTCAGTCAAAAAGTTGTAACTGCCTAGCTGTAGTATGTTGTACTTACACCAGATGTACTGGTGATTCAAGAAGTTTTATCATTTCCACCTCGTCTGGGGCAGTTAGAGACTAGAAACAGATGCTGGCCTTTGCCAGCGACACACTCATTCCATTAAAGAACTTTTTAAGAAAGCCAATAAAATCTTTGTGTGCAGTTATAATTGTGATTAAATGTTCAGTGTCATTGATTGAAAAAACCAGGCAGTAAATATTTGGCAGTATTGATGAACTGTATTTAATATTAGATCTTCATTTTTGATTTTGTGGTTTTACATCCTGAACATGTTCATTCTGTTTAATTTCCTTGTTTGCAACTTAATGAAACAGTAACTAATGAAAATTACAATTTTTTTGCTGTAAATTTATAGTACCACTAAAATTGACGACATTATGCCCAGATTTTGGAGGGGAATGCAGGATTCCCACTACTGATTGCGATGCAGTGAAGCTTTCGAAAAACATGCATTTGTGCGTAGGTATTCAGTGAGACCAGGATCAGACTTGTCAGAACTTCCTATACCTCAGTGAATAAATAACCTGTTAACGCTCAGTCTTACTGCAAGTAAGACCACTTGGTGCTAGCATCTGTGAAACTATTTTCGGCCTTTATTATTAGGAAAACTTTAATACTTTTATCTTATTATGAAATTAATAATTTTGTGACCCATATTTGATAATACTATTCTGACCTTGGGTAGTTGGCATCAGGTTCAACGAAATGGCAATCAGATCATTAATCACATTTTACATTGCAGCGTTGTTTGTTTTGCTTTGGTATCTGGGCAAAGTTAGAAATTTTTGTAAGCTGTATTCTTAGAAGTTGATAATTTTTGTAAAGGTGGCAGAGTATAGCATTGCATTAAGTATTGTTTGGTGGAACAAATATCAGGTAGCTTATTTTAAAAATAAAGCAATATTAGGTTTTTACTGTTTGTGTTTTTTGAGGTTCATTATGCAGAAATCTTACACAGCGTTTTATTTCTGTACATCCTTGCATGCAAATAAGTGAATCATGGTGCCTTTCCCAAGCCTTGTATGAACAGGACTGGGGTAAGGGCTCTTCTTTCTTACACTCCATAGTGCGTGCACTTGCTCAATAAGTAAGCCCTATGTTTCTCAGGCAATGGATTCAAATCTTGAATGCTCATGGTCCTTTGATAATTCAAGACAAAAATCAATATTTGTCACATGATACTTCTTCCAATTGTGGCTATTTTCAGCACCCATTTCATTACTAAGTTATTCCAGGTAGTAAAATTAATGCTGATCTTTTAAAGAAAAAATTTACAAGTATGAAGGACATTTTTGTATTTTCACAAGGTATACAGGTGAATAATTGTGCACGTCTGAATATTTGAGCGTACTTTCTGCAGTCAGATCATTAAGAAAATCTTAGCACCAGAATAGTTGGGTCCTACATGATGAATTGGAATGGAAGACTTGAATCAGTTCATCTCTCATGTTCCAGTAACCCTTACTGGAAACGACTGGATAATGCAACACTTACATCTTTTCACTGTGAAAAATCTAATAGTGCATGTGAACTATAGATAATGGATTTCAATGCAGATTAGGGGTCAGCCTTGAATTGGCTCAATCTGTATGTCTTAACTGGCCGAGCTATGGGTGATCTCAATAATTTGGGTTTTTCTTACGCTTAGTAAAGTGCTTTATATTTTGGCTTTAAAAAATGACTCCTGACAGATGCTTGTATGAATCAAATGAATCACGTGTGTTGTCAAGTCTGTTAGTTGAGCATGCAATTTATGAATTGATGTGCTTCACTGGAGTAATATTCTACCTGGTCAATCTAACAAATTTAGCAAACATAGGACCTCTGAATCCAATCTCTGTGTGTAACATACAAGTATTAAACTTGTCAAGTAAAAACCAATTAGCATTAGTCTGACCCCTGACAAGACTAATCTTTAACATAAAGCAGTTGAATTGCCTGAGATCCATAGATTTAACTTTAAATGGGCTTACGTGTGGTTTTGTGATGTTTGTCATTGTTGCTTGCTTCTTTCACCAATATGCCATTGTTAACTGCAAAGAAAAATGCTGATACTTGCTGTGAAACTGACATAATAATGCAGTGCTTATGCATGCTATGCTGTTGTTCACCATTGTAGATAATCTAAGATGAGCAAAATGGACTTAACAGGTACAAGGACCAATTGTGTTTTTCGACAAGCAGATTACGCAAAAAATTTATATGGAATATTTCCCAAGAGCAATAAATATTACCATTCGTTTGAAAGCAGACTTAACTAAAATTGTAACTAACACCTGACATTTTCACGTTCTAACTCCATGGAAGTAGTTTCATTTTAACTCCTGTTAGTGTTCATCCTTGCACATTTTTTGTGATTTATTCTTTATAGAGCAGCTGTAATTTGATTCTCAACTCTCTTTATACATTTGTGTAGATGCGGCTCTTATTATTTTGTATTGTCTAAGGAAATAATTACAGATACGTTTTTGTCATTAATGGGGAGGTTGAAGTTAAATTGTGTAGGCGTGCACAAAAAGTACTGCTATTTACAATTTCTGCACAAAAATAACCATATACTTATTAATTGCTCTAAGGTGGAACAGAAGACTGGGTATCATTAGGATTCATGCTGTTCAGATCAATTGTGAAAATAATATAGAGCAAAGTAAACAGCTTTATTTAAGATAAGAATTTTAAATGTTCCGGACCTTGGAGAGCACTGGAGATCAGAGGGACCTTCGTGTGCATAACCATGGATTCCTGAAGGTAGCAGGGCAGGTAGATTGGGTGGTTAAGAAGGCATGTGGGATACTTGCTTTTGTTGGTCAAGGCATAGAATGCACAAACAGGGAGGTTACGCTGAAACTGGACAACATACTAGTTAAGCCACAGCTGAAAAGCTGTGTGCAGTTGTGGTCACCATATTATTGAAAATGTATTATTGCACTGGAGAAGCTGCAATGAATTACAGGGATCCTGCTTGGGTTGCAGGATCTGAGCCATGATGAAAGATTAGATAAGTCAGGGTTGTTTTTTGCTGGAGCAGTGAAGATTGCAAGGTGTATATGGTTGATGGACGTAGGGTGGATAGGAAAACACTTTTTCCATTAGTAGAAGTATCAATAACCAAGCGGTATTGCTTTATACCCTTGCCTAAATCTAAGAGGAGAGTTGGGGTAATTTTTTCAGAGATAGAGAGAGTCTGGAACTCACTGTGTGAAAGGGTGGTTGAGTCAGAAACACTCATAACGTGTAAATAGTATTTAGATATTTGTTTGCTTTGTCATAGCCTCCATAGGACTAGAGGCAGAAGATGCTGTGACTGTAGTCAGATCTTGGTGACTGATGCAGACAAAATGGGCTGAATGGCTTCCTTCTATGTCATAGAGTTGTACAGCATGGCAACAGACCGTTTGGTCCAACCTGTCCTTGCCAACCAGATACTCCAAATTATGCTAGTCTAATCAACATTTGCCATGATTTGGCCCATATTGCCCTGAAACCCCCTCCTATTCATGTACCCATCCAGATGCCTTCTAAATATTGCAATTGTACCTGTCTCCACCATTTCCACTGGCGGCTCGTTCCATATATGTAGTACCCTCTGCATGAAAAAACTACCTCTTAGGTCCCTTTTATATCTTTCCCCTTTAACCTTAAACCTATGTCCTCTAGTTTTGATCTCCCCTACCCTAAAGAAAAGACCTTGGCTATAATCCGCTGAGTTCTAAAATGGCTTTTGCTGCAGCACGTGGTCCTTTTGCTACTCTTGTTATTTTTCAGAATCTTTACATTAATTGTCCCCAAATGTGTACAAATGTCCTTGTAAACAAGCATTTTAAATTCATTGAGATTTTACAAAGGTTTACGAGATTTATCACTTTTCACAGGAGTTGCTTTAGTTTAAGTGAATTATTTTCTAATCAACAATCCCAAGTATACAGTACCATAAGATATATTTATATTTTTAGTTTTATAAAGCAGCCAATAAAAGTGTACAGAACCAGGTGATGAATGATAGTTGGGTCTGTTACTTTTACTATTGCCTTGGAATCAATCATTAACAAATTGTTTTTTGTGCTTTTTTTAAAACAAAGTTGTGAAGTTGTTCAAACGTTTTGTAGATTTGAGGAAATTGTAGCGCGTTTTCTCAGACATAGTAGCATAAAATGGACATTGAACCAATGAAATAAATTTGGGAGCAATGACCAGATGCTTTGTCAGAATGGTGGATTTTACGGAGGGGTTTCAAGAGCTGGAGAGTAGATGAATTTTGGAGGACCAAAAATAGAAATTCCTGGAAAAACTCGGAAAGTCTGGCAGCATCTGTGGTGAGAAATCAGTGTTAACGTTTTCAGATCCTGGATCGTTAACTCTGATTTCTCTCCACAGGTGCTGTCAGACCTGCTGAGTTTGTTCCAGCACTTTGTTTTTCTTTCACATTTCCAGAATCCGCAGTTCTTTAGGTTTGTGCTCGGCCTTGAACTCTCATGACTGAAAGGTCAGATGCCACTGAATGAAGGAAGAATCAATGTAGGCAAGTTGAGACGCTGCAATGAACCTTTTTTTGGTTGGAATTGTCCAGTGATGGAGGAGACAAATCAATGATGGAATTCACAAAGATGAGCATTTAAAATTTTCAGTTATGTTAAGTTTCAAAGAACATGAACATGATTAAATGAGTTTTAGCTGCAGGAGTTTTAGTAGAGTGCTGTATTTGAATGAGCTGAAATTTATGGGATTGGAAGATCATCCAGAACTTTATTGGAATGATCAAATATTCAAATTCTTCATCATATGTTGAATTGAGATATGAATGTCAGTATCTGTATTTCATGGTCTTGTGTTCAAAGAGATGGAACAATTTTTCTTTGAAGAACGTTACCTGACCCTTCTACCCCCAAAACGTATTTAATAAATGTTATTAAAAAAATTTACCACATTATTTTCTGCACTGCATCTGCTTCTCTTGCTGAGGATACTGATGACTGTATGCAAGAAGGATCAATATTAGGGTAGTACTAACAGTCCCCATCAAAGCCACAAACCATGCTGGTTTTGGTTGTACAACCCTATTCCTTCACTGGAGTGCTATATTGCTTCGTCAGAAATATTGCCCTTCAGATGAAGTGTTAAATTCAGCAAAGCTTGCCTATTCTGAACATTTGGGTTAGACCCTTCCCATTATTTGAAGAACTGTAAGTTCTTCCACCATTTTGGAGAATGTTTCTTCGATGAACATAAATTATCAGTGTATCTTTTGTAGTTATCTAATTGCCATTTCTGGGGAAGTATATACAAATAAAGACTAAACTGATACAACCTTTGATTTTTGGAAGTTATTTAATGAACAAAATACTGTAAATCTTTTTTTAAATAGTTTAATGAGCATTATTTATAGTATTAAAAAGAATGAGAATGTTATGAGTAAAGGTAGATTACAGCAAAAAAACTTCCCATTTATGTAGACCAAGCCTTTTCAAAACAAAACTACACAAGTTGAGATTTTTATTAATTAGATACTTTGTATATTCTTATCATGACAGTTGCATACAAGAATATGTTTTGGTTTTCTGGTTTTAAAAAAAAGAGCAGATTCAATTGTTTGTATAGCTGTTGTGTATTTCTTCTCTTTAACCCCAAAAGATTTGGTGGTTCTGGTTGGCTTGTGGAGTCATAAATTAGATTGGTTTCTTGAGTTCAGAACTCGACTTCACCAATCGTCTGAAGTAAGGGAAAATCTTCGTCTATCTTTTTGAGAAAAAGTTTACCAAATTTGAAATGGCATGATAATATATCAATGCTGGGAAGCATAATTTCTAATGGAGATTTTAATAGATGTGATTTCAAAACTTTAATAACTTTGTTTTCATATCTTCTTGAAATATTTCACTCCTGTACTTACATTGGTCCACTTCTAAGCCATACCATTTGATACACATGTGTGGATTTGCTGCTTATCAGCTCAGTGGTGGATGCAATCTGATACTGTATATTTGAGTATCAAGATTTAATTGTAAAGCTTGTTGCTTCATTCTGATGCTGAAAGGCAAATATATTGTCTTTGAAGAGCAGTGCAGCTTGGGGCTGTTAAAAGTTTATGTATTAGCCTTAACTCTCGATTTGTTCAACTTTTGTACCTGTTTGAATATTGGTCTGGTTGACACAACTATGAGGTACACACCTTGATAGTTTTGAACCTAACGTTAACTTCTCGTTTCTCCAGCATTTGAGGAGCTCGAGAAAGCACTGGTCGCAGCTCAGAAATCCGAAGATAAGCGTAAAAAGCTGAAGCAGGAGATGGAAAAACGGTTAAAAGCTATGGAGGAAGCAAATGAAGAACAACAAAAGAACTTGCAACAGGAGCTTTCACGGGTTAAGCTGGAAATTGCTACTGTAATGAAGGTAAGAAAACTAATGGCTGATAAAATGTAAAGTTGCTGTGGAAATTCTTTTTGATGCTGCATTTACTTCTCTAGTTTGTAGAGCTGATAACTGATGTGGTCTCTAGTCCTTGATGCACGTTGGAAATCAAATCATGATTTTTGCATGTCTGCTTTTTTAAAAAAGTATGAATTTTGAAATTTACACCTGTCAGAGATAAAGGAAAGACTTTTGCCTGGAAGAGGGCACCCAGTAGAATTGTACTCAGGCCTCTTAAAAAAATTTTTAAAACGTCTCTCAAGATGTTAAGTTCAAGTTGAATATTTCTGACTCCTCTCAGTTGAATTACCGGGCGGCACACGGCTCAGTGATTAGCTCTACTGCTTCACAGCATAAGGGACCTGGGTTCATTTCCACCCTCAGGCGACTTTCTGTGTGGAGTTTGCACATTCTCCCTGTGTCCCCATGGGTGACTTTCCTCTGGGTGCCCCGGTTTCCTCCCATGTCTAAAGATGTGCAGGTTAGGTGGATTGGCCATGGGGAGTGCAGGACTACAGGAATAAAGGTTGGGCCTGGTCAGGATGCTCCTCAGAGGGTCAGATTAGACTCAATGGGCTGAATGGCCTGATTCCATGAAAAATAATGGCCCACATTTTAGCGGTGAAGCAACTGCATTCATTGCTGACCTTGAAGAAATCTGCTCATGTACATGTAGTGATTTCTGTGGTGTGGTTTTTCCAAAAGAAATTTGAACTTGACATATGGCATCACTGATGCAGCAGCAAGCAGGTAAGGAGCCAATTGCGGTAAAGTATTCTCTCGCATCAAAGCAAGAAGTTAAATCCATTTAATACTCTTTATTTTAAAATTGAATTTTCTGAGTTGACTGTCAACGTTGATGAGTAAAAAAATTGGAGTAGTGCAAGTGAAGATGTATGTTTTTAATATATACACTATGTAGGCTATGTGGCATTACTTTGTGGTTTAATAGCGGTTTTGCATTTCTCTAGTTAATTGTATAAGATTTTATTAACTTGTGAATTGAATTCTGCAGTGCTGTAGAATTTATATTGCATTGTTTCAGGTTTGACTGCAAATCTGCAATAAACCTGGTTTGCTTGGATATAACTTGACAAGCGGACATGCAGAATGTTTTATGATTGTAAAGCTACAGTAATGCATTTCAGCAAGCTGATTACAGTGTAGCTGAGACATGTTCGGCAAATGTTCAACACTGAACTTCAAATGTGCTTTTCATTTAACCTTAGGATGTGTTAAGTCACTGCAATATAGTAATATGAAAACTAATCTAATATAAATGAAAATGACTGTTTTTCTTTAAAACATCTTGATTTCATTATCATGCAATGATATATTTTAACATTAATCATTTTGAGATTTGCAATGATCTGAGATGCTGTATTTTCGTTTTTTCTCTTCAGTGAGATTGTGAATGCATTGTTTTTTAGAATGGAGTAAAATTGAACAAGTCAAGGTGGGCTGGTCAGGTAGAAGGTGAGAACAAAAAGATAGGAATGAATAACTGGAATAAACACCCCTTTCAAAGAGAACTGGTTGGCAATCTTTTTGTTTACCTTATAGACAATGAAAATTATAGACAATGACAATGAAAATATCACATGTAAAGGCTTTTTTAGTGAGGCAATGAATGGAAGGAACAAATAGGCATCAGAAAAGATGATGAAAAAGGAGAAAAAGAGACATTGAAACTCAAGAAAAGCAAGTAAGAAACTGAAAATGCAAGCAATCTAAATGTGCATGTTTGAAACATTTGTCTCCAAACATACAGCAGATATGTTAGCACCAAAATATCAGACCAGTGCCAGTTTCAGGTCTAGCCTGTACCAACATTGAATTCTAATGTAGTATTTATACTTGAGGTACAAATTTAGTTTACTTTTCACTCAGATGTTTATCAAAACACTGTATGTTATCAGCACATCCTAACACAAGAAAATGACAATGAAAGTACATTTTCCAGTTGCTGAATTCAGTATTCAGACCAGACAATGGCAGGTTGTAAGGGAGAAAAATGAGCAAGTTCTCCTAAAACATGTGATTAGTGCAGCAAATGATGGTCAGTGAACTAAAGTGAGTGGGATTATTCAGTGGTGAATCTTGTGGAGATCACGTGCAGATCTTGATGATCGCCTCGATGCTCAGCCAGATGATCGCCAAATTCACAAATGGTCATCAAGCTGCAGTGGCAACTAATTTAGTCCGTCCTAAATTGGAGGAAGTGCACACAAAACACTGTCTTAGGCAGGAAGGAGCTTTTGAGACACTGGGAAATATTGATAAACTGTTGTGTTTCTTAGAAGGGAAGCTGGAAGTGAGAGTAGTGAAACATGAATGTTTCCTTCTAAATGTTATAATTAGTGTTATTGGGTGATGCAAAGTAATGTGATGTGGGGCAGAATGATGCGCAGTGAGCTCAGATGGGACGCATGTCATTGTTTAGAAGAGATAAAGAAAGCAAAGTTATGGAAGTGGAGCTGACCTGGCCAGATGCCATATCCATCATATGTGATCTTGAGAGAACTGTCTAGTATATATACACAAGGAGGATATTTCCGCTTGATGGGGAGGCAAAAACTAAGAGACAGTTTAAAAATAAGAGGTCTCCCCTTTGCTGTCAAAGAGTCATTACAATGTGGAATTCTCTTCTTCAGAAGATTGTAGGGGCTGCTATTTAATTAACTCTGCTTTGAATACATTTAAATCTGTAAAAGAAAAGAGAGTCACAGATACAAACAGGAAAGTGGAGTTGAGACTATGACCAGATCAGCCATGATCTAATTGAACGTAGGGCCAAATGGCCTATTTATGGGAAGGAATACACTTTACATAGTCAGGGTCTTGCGCTGTTTGTTGTTGCCAGGGATAAAGAGAGAGAGAAGCAAAGTGAGAGAAAAGCTCAACAAAGGGCATGATGTTTGGAAATTGTAACATAGGCAAAAAAAAAACTTTTACGTAAAATCTTGAATATGATTTGAGGAAGAATTCGGAGGGTGTCATCAGTCACATTAGAGCAAGGGGATAGGAGCACAGTGGTAATGTTACTGGACAAGTAATCCAGAAGCCCAGGCTAATACTCTGAGACCGCAAGTTTAAATTCCAGCACAGAAGCTGTTAGAATTTAGTTTTCCAAATTTAAAAGCTAGTCTCAGCAATGGTAATATTGAAACCATACAGGATGAGAAGACAGAGGTGACTGGTAGGCAAAGAAGAAAGACAGAACCAGAATCCTGCAAGAATCATGAGTTCATCTCGCTCTCCCATCACTATTCACTTCTGAATATTAGTGAATGTGATGGTTCATTTGGAGAGTACAGCTAGAGCCAGTCCACAGCTGACTAAGCTGTAACTGAAAGGAGAAAATATGACTAGAAAGCAACCATGAAGGAGAAGTGAATGGCCAGAATTTCTGTGGCCACAGACCACATTTTGAGCAGTGTGTAACATATGAGATTGAAAGAAATGCACATAATTACTGTTGCACCTGGCAAGAATGTTTGGAGTTTTCAATAGTGAGGAGAGAGGAGGTAATAGGGCAAGTGATGCATTTACTGCACTTGTGTGGGATTGTGCCCTGAGAAGGACAAGGTGCATAGGAGAGTTTGAGAGGGAATTACAATTCAACAGAATCATACCTTGTTAATATACAATAAAAATTTGTAGAAATTGTTGTAAGATTATGGATTATATGTAATTATATTATAATATGGTCAGGGCAAAAAGAACTATTTGCAAAGATTTTCTTGATTGCACTTTGTTTTTGTAAAAAAAACAATCATGTTACTTGGTAGCAAATGTCCTTTAGATTTCCATGCTTTTTGAGGAAAGCTAATGTTGTAAATTTGTTTCTTCCTTTACAAGTCCTCTGAAGATCGTATTGGAGAATTGGAGAAATATCATATGGAAGAACTGACCTGCAAAGAAAAGGAGTTTGAGCAGCAGTTGCAAGTTTCTCAGCAGGAGTTTCAGGAACAGTTAAAAAAGGCTCTGGTATGTATCATGTAACCTCAGCTTTTTATTGCAAGAAAAATAGATTGATCATTTCCCATTTCATGTTTAATACATGCTGAGACACAAAGCCACAAAGACTATGTCTCAGTAGTATCCCCATTGTACCCAGAACATCATGACAATGACCTTTAGAATCAAATATGACCTTGATCTCTCCTGTTATTTTGTTGTTACTTTATCCTGCTTTGAGTGTTGTATGTTCTTGCAGCACTTTCTCATCTTATTCAAAACTCTTTTTCCAGGTATCATACCAGTTTTCTCAAAGAGCTGCCTGCACTGATTTCCTCCCTCAGTCTTGACCCTACTCAATGTCAACAACCACATCCAATAGTGTCTCCTTCCTTGTTGAACTAATAACACCTCAGAAGATACCTCAGAATCTCTTGCCGTCGTGGCCTTTACCATCTCAGTCTGTATGAGAATAATTTGAAAGTTACATTGTCAATACTCTGAAGTTTTTTCACACCTCTAATTTCCTGGCAAATTTATTTTATATCTCCCTTGTTAATTAATGGCCTGTAGAACACACCCAGTAATATGCAAGAAACTCCATTATTGGTTATCTCTGACCAAATAGATTTTTGCTTGACCTTACAGGCATTGCCTCTTTCCAAGACTATAATATTCTCAATCAATATTACTTGCCTTTCAGATCTTTCTTGAGTACCTTGTGTTCAGGAATATTTATTACCCAATCTTGCCATTTACAAGCCAGCTCTCCATTATCACCACAATGTTGCTGAGCAGCTTACCAACCTTATTTACCATGTTTCAACAAGACGTAGTACATAAATAATAACAGCAAGGTAAAACTTTTTTAGCTCCTAAGGGTTACAGTTCCCTCCCTTAGAATGTATTTCTTGCATTGGTAGGACATTTTTGACTGCAAGTTTCTTGTTGATTTTGATGATGCAGTCTTGTATTTAAGAAATGCACATCACATTGCAAGCACTGAGACTGTCTGTCTGCCCATCCAAAACCAAAACAGATGGAAGAACTTACAAGGCCCTAGCCTTGAGCTTTGAATCAGAATTACAAACCGTCCATGATCACAAGATGCAAAGTATTGCATAGAATGTTTGAAAGCAAATATTCAAATGATTTTTGTTTAAAATGGTGGTATGTGATTTGACTGTACAGGTTCATTTATTCAGGCTAATTGAGGCAACTTTAGCCAAACTAGAATCAACTTGTCAATGCAGTGGGAGTGCTTCTACTGGGGATGATCATTGGCCCAGCAGGGCTATCTGGTATCAGTCAGCAGTATGTGTTCAATAGGAAATAAGAGCATTCTGATTCTTGATCACCTAAAGCTCTTTTCCCTCCCTTTCTAGAACATTGCTATGTGACTAGAAGCAATTATGAAAAGATTGGACCAGCTATCTAACTTTATTTCAACAAAGCAACAATAATTTTCAAGCCCCCTACTAATTATTCTCAGGGATCAGGTTATAGATAGAAAGCAGCATATCATTTGCTCAACTTAAGATAACTATGATGACTGATGTGTTGGCATGTTCATTTGGCTTAATACTAATTATTTGAATTAAGTACCTAACTTTAAAAAATCAAAGATGTGTGTAGAACCACAACTTTCAAGCACTGTTTTTCATGGGGAAGAGTTATGTGCTGAATTGGAAATACCTGTTCATATGGTGTAATCTGTTTTTGGCAGGACAAGTGTCATGCTGAATACCAAGCACAGCAGCAGGAGAAAGAACAGCAAACTGTGTTGGCGTTAGAAGAACAGGAATTACAAAGGCAGGCAGTTCAGACGCAGGCAACTAAGCAAATCCAGGAATTGCAAGCAGAATTGGAAACCTTCAAAACGGTAAGCCAAGCATCAGGGTTTAAGTGTAATTCTTAGAAAAATAATTGAACGTCACTCAATTTGTCAGTCCAGTCACATTATAAAGTGACATGTTCATAGTTTATTGCATTAGGAAGCTTTGAAGAAACACTTTCTCGTATCTCAAGCAAATTTGTAAAGTGGTAAGTCAGTACAGTGCAGAAATATATACATACGGAGTACACTAGTGAGAGGAACTCTCCTATTGACTGACACCTTCCTGTTCTCCTTCAGCTGATGCAATCAGTACTGTGCTGAACACAACTTTGAAAAGCACTGAGGTAGCAACTACACAGAGGTTATGCACGGTAAGAGACTTCAGTGTCCATTACCAAGAGTGCCTCAGGGCCATTACTGCTAGCCAAGTCCTGAAGGACGAGCTGCTAGTCTCATGCTGGGCAGATGATGAGAGTACCAACCTGAGGATAGACTGACTTTACCTCATCATTACCAATTTGTATAATCAGATCATGAGATAGAACATGTATTGTGCAAGAAGTCTGGTTGTAGCAGACTTGGAAAGGCAGTTTTCTAGATTGTCACTTATATAAGATCCTTGAAGCTTGGACCGAAATATAGGGAATAAGTGGAACTGAAGTTGACAAATCCTTCAAGTTCCCCTCCAACGTAATTGAATTCTTTGGCAGCTATATGTATCACCATCTTCATCATTCTTCCCAACTCCCCCCACCCCCAAGAAAGCAATATAATTAACAATTTGGAAAGGATTATTTGAAGATGCAAAGGATTTAATTTTATTATGCAGATTAGTGCAGGACATGTCAAGTAAGCAAATGTGCAGGAGGACATTGAACAAATAAAAGTTAATGAAGAACGTTAATTGAGTTACCAAATTCAGCAATCATAAACTGGGAAAATAGATCTATCCTAGATTTTCTTCTGTAGTTCATGATTATTTGTTTTGAAATCAGTCAAGCCACAGCCACGTGTGGCAGTAGTAAAACTCTTCCAACTTGTTGACCTCACATGCATAGAACAGTGACTGTACATTGCAAACTTGTTCCTTTATTTATTAATTTCTCCCTTGCAGCAAGAAGATTAGCCAATCTGATTCTGGACTTGTAACCTGTCCTTGAAATTACTGCAAAATGTCCATCTATGAGTTAGGAAGCCTCAAAAACAAAAGCTTCTCATTAATTGTCCATCAACATATTGTCCATCATCCTCCACATATTCATCCTTCTCTTTTAGACCTTCAGACCTAGAGAAGATCTGATAAGTATCTGGAAGAAATCAACTACAAAAAAAGCATTGGATCATGTTTATGGCCAAAAGCTAATAAATATGTAACTGAAATGTGACACTAAAAATATTTGTATATCTACACTGGAATCAAACAACAAGCATTAGACTAGCAGATGGACAGTCAGAAATCTTTCAAGTGTAGAGAGAGTTTGATGAGACTATGTACTGTTGCCAGAATTATTCAAGTTGAACATAGAACAAATATTCAGACCAAGATGTGCCCCCAAGGCTAAAATTTTGAGGCAAGTATGTAACAAACCTATGGTGCTGTGACGGCATAAGTACTACTTGCAGAATCAGAAGAGGCCTGACAAAATATCATAGATCAAGGAAAACCTACAAACTTTAAGTATGGATTAAGTATAAATACCAAAAATTTCAGGTAGGCATGGCTCATGTCCAGCTTCATATAGGACAGCAACCCCCACCCAATCAACTTTGCGTACAGGTCCTCTCTACAAACGATTGGGTATTCATCCAGCTACGAGAAAAGTGTTTTACTGTTTGCTTAAAATCACCACAAAGGTGAACCGAGCTGTCAGGCTTCACAATCGGTACAACCGGTACTGCCCATTCTGCACACTGCACTGGTTTGATGATTCCTTCGCTCTCCAACTTCCTGATTTCCGTCTCTACTTTTTCTGCAAGGCAAATGGCACCAGGCGAGCCTTGCAAAATCTCTGAATTGCATCCTGGTCAACATGTAAAGTGGTATTGGCCCCTTTGATAGTCTCAAGCCCTTCCTGAAATACTCATTGGTATTTCACTAGGACTTCACTGAGGCAGCCGTTTACCAATTGAAAAATGTTGAGCCAATCAAGGAGGACCTTTCTCAACCAATTCTGCTCCAATAGGCTTGGGCCTGAGACTTTTACTACTATCGGTGGTAGTAGCACCAATTGCTTCTGATAGAAGACCGGAACCAAAGTCTCAACCTTAATTTGCAATGGTTCCCTCGCGTATGTTCTCAGTCTGTCTGAGGTCTTGCGCAAGCTTAGTAGTTGGAGTCCTGAGTGAGTCTTGTTAAAGACAGATTCTACAACCACATGGGAACTGTGTGACCATTTAACCAAACACCAGTTTTAATTGGCTCTGATTTGGGTGTCACTAAGCAATTTAATTGTTCCAACCCACATGTAGGGGAACTTTCCAGGATGCTTACTGTACTGGGTACTGGCCTACGAGTTTTCCTACTCAAGTCAGGCTTTGTGGGACTCCTTTGCTGTCTCAAGTCTGCATACCGGCAACAACTATGATGGCTTGCCGGCCCAGATCTGAAGAACTGATTAGCCACTTGGCCAAGGCTCATCTTTATTGTTGGGCTCTGCTGTAGGTTAGGCCAGGGTCTCTCTGCTCAAAACATGCCCTGCGTGAGGCTCTATGATCGCCTACACTCAAGTGGTGTTCCCCAAGCTCAGTTGGACAGGCGAGGGTGTCCACTTCCATTGGGATGCCTTGTAGTTCCCATGCTCCAATTGCTGCATTTTCTAATGACGAGACCATTTGTAGTGCCTGTTTAAAGTCCATTTGGGCTTCAGCTGGTTGGCACTTCTGCATGGTTACGTAATTAATCCTACATACCAATTGGTGTCTCAGCATCTCATTGAGGGTTAACCCAAAATCATATGCCTCTGCCAGTCATCATAACCTTGTCAAAAATACTGATTTGGGCTCCTCTGGTTTTCTGACAGCGGAATAGAACTGATTGCGTCTCAGGATTAGAGGTTTGGCGTTGTAACATTCCTTAACCAACTCTGTCAATTCTTGGAAAGTCTCAGTGCCTCTGGGTTAAGCTCCTTAAAACCGAAAAGACAGTTGGAAGAATTACTCATCACTTTTTATCTGCCTCAATGTCATTTGCCCAGAAAAAATAATGCATTCTTTCCATATACTGGGCCTAGTCTTTGACAGCAGGGTCAAATGAGTCGAGCCTCCCAAAGAGAGGCATGATGCCAGAAATGCTTACCCCAACTCCAAGATGACAGTTGCAAGTGCATGTTCTTCAGACACGTCCTGTTTCCTCCCCTCACCACTGAAATAACTGCGTGAAGGCCAGTGTCCTGACACCAAGTCACCCTTTATTTACTGGTGCACAGTACACTGGCTTTGGCCAGCCAGCTCAGAGTCAGTCCTCAACTGAAGAGATTCTAATCTCCTGGTTGTATTGATCATCCAAGGTCATCCTGATTGGCCCAGGTTAACAACTCCAATCAAGAACCTCATAGTTATTGAGGTCCACCTGGTTCCAATCACTACATATCCTTAGCTGATTAATCTATAAGCCAGAGTTATTATGCAGCCTCTTTTTTTTGTTTTTGCTTATTTTGCAATTCAGCACACCTCCTCAGTTCTGTAGTCATCAGTATCAATTTATAGTTTTGCAAGACACTTTATTAGACTTAAATGCTGCAGTTGAAAGCATGTGTTGCTTTGTCATTTTCAGTCTTCCCATCTGCTTTAGTTGACTGTTGTGCTTGGTTTCACTATTTCTGTATGTTACTTCAAGTGACGGATGCACGTGATCAGGATTTAAATTGTCTACAACATTACATAACTTTCAGTTGTCTAACAGAGCTGTTCTTGGCCCCTTAACCTGCTGGTAAATAATCTTCATGAAAGAAAATAGATTGCTTCAAATATCATCGTCTGAAATCTGAGTGCTTCATGACAAGGAATAGGGGGGCTGATCATCATTCCCAAGTGCAATAAAAAAAGTCTTGCTAAATCATTAGAAGAGAACATGTTGAGGCAGTGAAGAAGTGGACACTGGTGATCGCCTCCATAGCTCCACCGAGATCTTCCAACGCCTGAATAGCCAAAGTGCTGCCTCGTGCAAGAACATTACCCTGTTTTCTAATTGTGAGCAAAACATTGATTCATGTTCAATTTACCTCAAAGGGAAACTTGAGTAATATATTGATGATGGTCTGTGCCTCACATGTTTAAAAGTGATCTACCCAATTTTTGTTTTGAATTGAATAACAGCTTATTCATCACTATGCCATATCTGATTTGCATTTAAAAGGCAGATAAAATGTATCAAAAGGCTTACTAAATAATATGGACCTTATTAGATCTCTAGTTCTGCCCCTTTTCAATTTTGCATACTTTGAAATTCTGGAAGACATGGAGGATGGTTTAGATGGGAACTGTCATCATCATGAAGATTTTTACCACAGCCTCATAACACCTCACCCATTAAGATGAGCCAATACATGATAAAGTAAACTAGTAGAATTATAGCAAAACATGACCAATAAAAGCAAACGTGTTTGTGTGCCAGTTTATATTCAACCAATAATCTAGATATGATAAAATCAGGTTTAAGTTTGGGATGGCCATGGAATTGAGTAACCACTTTAGTTGTGAACAAAATCAAAGTCTTATTGTAAACATGTACTTCTTAAGGGTAAGACCAATTAATTTTGCTGCAGCTTGTGCTAAATCAGTAGGCACAATTGACCCTTCTTAATATGTGATTTAAATTGTATGATTTGGATGTTCTTTCCTTGATTTTAAAAATGCAGCTAAGATTTTGATGCAAGAGCAATGGAGCATTTAACCATGGTTGAGTATATTCATCCACGTTTTGCTGCATTATCTGGTCATCAGCAGTTTTACCAGTTAAAATTAACTGCTACCTCTGGTGTCCTCACATGCACATTTGCTCTCACTGATACACTTTCTCAGCTTGCACTGGTGCTGTCTTAGCCAATGGAATTTGGACAGAAATTCCGGTTAAGATGTGAACATAGGCTAAAGGGATTAATACTGTGAGCTCAACTTGTTACAATTTATGTAAATGTCTTGAATGAGGGGATTGAAGTTCTGGTTGGTAAATTTGCTGATGACACAGAGGTAAGTTGTGACAAAGACGTAAGGCTTTCAAGGAACATTGCCAGATTATGTGAAAGGGGAATGATCTGACAAACTGCGTATAATATGGCAAAATGTGAAATTGTTCATTTTCACAGGAAGGTTTAAGAAGAAACATATTACGTAAATAGTGAGAAATTGCAGGTAGATCTGGGTGTCCCAATGCATAAATTGTAGAAGATTTGCACATGTAGTTCAGAAAGCTAATAAAATGCTATGTTTTCCTGCAAGGAGAATTGAACACCTAAGTACTAGGCGGTACAGTGGTTCAGTGGTTGACACTGCTGCCTCAGCGCCAGGGACTGGGGTTTGATTCCACTCTCGAGCAACTGTCTATGTCGAGTTAGCATGTTCTCCCTGTGTGTGCGTGGGTTTCCTCCCACAGTCCAGAGATGGATAGGTAAGGTGAATTGGCCAAGCTAAATTGCCCATAGTGTCCAGGGATTAGACTAGGTGGATTGGCCAGGGGAAATGCAGGGTTACAGGGGTTGGTTGGGGGCTGGGTGGGATACTCTCCAGAGGGTCAGTGTGGACTCACTGGGCTAAATGGCCTGTTTTCTGCGCTGTAGGGATTCTGTGATTAAGTAGGGAGGTTATGCTTCAGTTACACAGTACAGCGGTAAGACACATTTTGGATATTGTATGAAGTATTGGTCTCCTTATTTAAGAAAGGATGTAAATGCATTGGAAGCAGTTCACAGAAGGTTTCAGGTGTAAGCTGGAATGGATGTTTTATCTTGTAAGGAGACGTGAATGAACTAGACTTATGTCTGATGGAGCCTAAAAGATTATGTGGCAACTTGATTGAAATGCTTGAGATCCTGGTAAGGCTAGACAGGGTGGATGTAGAAAAGATGTTTCCTTTTAAAGGAGATTAGCTGTTTAAAGGTTTCTTTTAAAAGTAAGGGATTTCCCATTTAAGACTGATGAGGGAAAAAAATTTTCTGACAGTTGCATTTCTTTCGAACTCCTTTCCTGTAGCGTGGTGGAAGCAGAGTCTTTGAATACTTTAATTCAGAGGTGAATAGATTCTTAATGAGCAATATGAGAGGGGTTATTGGAGGTAGGTTAGAATGTAACTAATTAGATCAGCCATGATTTTGTTCAATGACAGATCAGGTTTGATGGGCAGAGTGGCCTAGTCCTAATTCATATGTTCACAGGACACACTTATGCCAGCACTTTGCAGACAACTTTACAATATTGCCCCATTTTAACACTTGTAAATGAATGCAACTCCAGATGCCAACAGAAATAAAAATTATTAAGGCACCGTTATGTCACAACTAAAACTGGAGCAATGCATTGTTGCTCCAGTCTCCCCAGTCCTTGAGTCACTCTGTAAAATAAAAGTGTTTTTCGCAGTTTCCAAGGTGGTTGATTAAAAACCTTATCTATGTTATGTTTTAAATAATAAGATATATCAACCAGGTTCCTTTAAATGCATATTTAGTGGGTCATTATTAAAGCAAAATTTGTTCAATGAAGATGCAATAACTGGTTTACATACACAGAAGTATGTGAGTATGAATATTTATCCTCTTCATGACCCAAAATACACCACTATATGTGTGTGCACACACAAACATGCACACATTCACTTTTCAGGAAAAAAGAGAATTCTCTATGCAGATGTTATGTTTAAAACATCTACTTCCTGACCATTCAAGTTTATCTTTTCAGCCAAAAGATGAAGCACAGAATGTTCCAAAATTTATCTGATGTTCTGACATGTGGTCATGTCACTGATCATGCATTGATAGACACAGCTGGCTCAGGAAATGCACAATTGAGAAATTCCTACACTCTTTCAGAAGTACAAATAGGTTTCATCCTTGACTCAACAAGAGAGCTCGTCTCAAAAAAACAACAGGATCATCTGGGCAGCCCTTTCTTAGGTTTCTTGTCCTTCAGTTAATTCCAGGTACTAAAGCACTCGACATTTAGTTACTTAAATAAGAACAACACGTCCACAGCAGAACAAGTGCTTATCATGAGTCATGTGATTATTAGAAGGCCTTATTTAAAAATAATCTCCAATATCCACAGTTATCGTTCAGTGGCATCCTTTAAATAAGCTACTCTAGGTATTTCCACAAAACTTGAAATAATTTTATTCCACAATCCTTCAAAACTAAAGTCCTCTAAGAAATATTAAACATGAAAATGTTTTGCAACAATAGGAACATTCAATATATAATTATTAAAACTCATGAATTTTAGATCAAAACATGAAACATTATATAGGCATGAAAGTGTGCTTCTTAAGGAAGACTTGGTGTTTTATATATACTCACCAGTAAATTACTACATTTGGGAGTCGAGCTTGTGGATCTTGACCAGGAGGCAATAGAAGCACCGGTTAGGATTCAGGTTATTTCCCCAGAAGTAGGGTGATAGGTTGAGCTCAGGCTGTTCAGTGGCAGAGGCATCCCTGCCAGATTCGTGACTGGGGCTAGAGGTACATTGACATTGGCCACGAGCCAGAGCCCATTACCCAGTGAGAGAAATGAGACCAAGACACAAGCGGAGCATGGGCAGGGCCAAATGATGCTTGGGTCTCACTGTTTCTGCAGGACTCAGACTTGGTGGAGGTGAACTTGCAACTGCCATTCATTGTTTCACCAGGGTCTAAAGAAAGTTAGGGTTGGATGTCATAGTTTGGGAACTGCTGACCTGAGCCTTGTTTCTGAGTTTTTAAGCAGTGTAATAAATTATGATCAATGTTGAAGAATTTTTCTTATCCCCAAAAGTTAATTTTACGTATGTGAGTAATGTTCCAGATTTTAAAAAAACTAAAGTAACTTGCATAGTTTGTTTGCTTTTCAGTGCCTCCTTTTATCCAATTTGTGTTCCATTCTTTATTTGGCTTAACTATTTAAATTTCTTCTTTGCTCATTTTGAGGTTTCTGCAATTTCAGTGGCTGACCAGTTTCTCTGCTACTCACTTTTCGCATAGTGACCAGAGATCCTCTATAAGAGGACACCAGCTTGAACCCCAGGCATTAGGAAAGTAGAATTTCTGCTGCAAACCCACTCTCAAAACCCTGGGTACCTAGACACAAGATGATTGGAGAAAACTGTTCCTTCACTTCTCCCAACAAATCCAGGCCATTATTGTTCTCTGGCACGTTTAGCCCTGTTTTTTATATCATAAGTTGTGAAGGGATGAAGTGTGTAAAATGTGTTTGAAGTTTAATTCAGGTAGCATTTCTGAGTATATTGAAGTTGTTGATTCAGAACAACTTTGAAAACTAATTTTATTTAGCTTTCTTTCACGTTGACAAATGCTGTTTCTGGGTCGATTAGTTAATACACACCCCCACACACACGTTATCTGAAATTCAAGGTATTGTATGTGGCTGCCATTACTAAAATGTAATTATCCTTTTTTACAGAGAGTTTTGGAATTGGAAAGTTTGCTCTTAAAGAAATCACAAGATGGCGAAGCTCATTCGGAAGAGTTGGAAACGGAGAAGGCCAAGCATGAAGTGGAAATTGCAGCCTTAATTAAGATCCACCAGGAGGCACTGGAAAACTTGCGTCAAGAGGAAGAGCGGTCATACACTGAAAAAATACAGATAATTGGCCATCAGCATAAGGCTCAAGTGAAACAGCTTGAGGAAAAATCTAAACATCTAGAAGTGCAGTTGAAAGAGAAGGAAACTCAATTCTGTGCACACATTGAGGAAATGAACCAAAAAACACTGGAAAAACTTGATGTGAAACAAATTGAATTGGAAGCACTATCAGCTGAGATGACTGAAATGCTCAGAATACGGAATGAGTTGGAAAATAAGTTAACTGCAATTGAAGCAGACCATGAGAAGGAGCTAGCACATAAGAAACTACATTATGAAGAAAAGATTGAGGCTGCTAGAAAAGGCATTGAACAATCCTTTAGTGGAGTTGAGAAAACGTTGACAGATGAGGTAAACAACCTCCGTCATCTTCTTGAGGGCAAGGACAAAATTCTAGGAGACCTTCAAGTAGAAAAGGAGAGCCTGGTAAATGAACTTGAAAAGGTTAAAAAAGAAACTGCTGAAATTTCTGCAGAACTTGAATGTGTGAACCAAGCCCGTCAGAAAGAGCAAGAAAATGTTGAGGAAAAGATTAATTGGAAATTAGATGATCAACGTAAACTGTATGAAATGCAATTAACAGAATTGCAGAACTTGCTGAGGAACTTAGAGACGGAGAAAGAAAAGAAGCAATTGTCAGATCAGACCAGACTCAATGAACTTACTGCTAGTTTAGATAATTATAAATCCCAGACCCAGGAATTGAGAGTTCTGGAAGAGAAAAACAGTGAGATGCTAAATAAGGTAACTTCCCTGACAGAACAATATGAAACTCAAATAGCTCAGCTGAAATCAGACCTTGAACAGTTACAGAAAAGTTCAGAAGAAAAGCAAAAGGCACTTAATGATGCACAAAATCTTCAGAAACAGCAGGCAGAAGCCTTCACTCAAAAACAAACAGAAGAACAAAAATTAAGTGCACAACAAATTGATTCACTTCATGAGGAATATGGAAAGAAGATAAAAGCACTTGAAACAAAGCTGGAAGAAGTTAAACAAAAGGAAACTGAAATGCAGGATAAATTGAAGATGGAACTGTCTGAACAAGAGATTAAATTAAAGACACAGCTGGAAAAGCAACAGAAGGAATTTGTTCAAAAGGAACAAATGTTCAACGAAAAGCTGGTGGAAATGGCACAAGCAAGTTCTACAGGAATGAATGAAGCAGTGACCCAGTTGGAATCAAATCACAAGCAGCAACTGGAAACTCTTAAAGAGGTTCACAAGCAAGAGTTTGAAGAACTTCAACAAAGCTGGGAGAAAAGGATGAATCGGCAGATTGAAGAATTGCAAGAAAAGCATGAGACTGCGTTTCAAGAAAAGCAACAAGAGTTGAGAGAATTAAAACAGAACCTTGAAGCCTCCAATAATGAAAGGGCTGAGATAGCCAATAAAATAACTGAACTTACAAAGGAGGTTGCTTTAGGAGCAGATAAAATACAGCGACTTCAAGAGGAATTAAAGGAAGCATTGGTTCAGGTTGACACTTTGACAGAAAGTGAAACAGCCCTTAAAGCTAAATTGCAGGCTTTTGAAGAGGATAACAATCAAAAGCTCTTGGAAAGAACAGAATTAGAAAACTGTCTAAAAGAACTGAAGAAAGTAGATGAACAGAATCAGGCTAAGATTCAGGAGCTTAGCGATTTGTTGAAGAAAACTGAGGATAACCTGCGTGCATTGGAAAATACTCGTTGCAAAGAGACTGAGGAATATGATAAACAACTTCAAGAAAAATCTGTTGAACTTCAGAACGAAAGCAAAATCAGGAGCCAAGTGGAGCAATTAATTAATTATTTTCATGAAGCAAATATGAAAGTCGAGCTGCATATCAATGACTTTAATCAGAAGTGCATTGAAAAAATGAACATCCTTCATGAGCGTGTTAAAATTTACCAAAGTCAAATTGAAAAGGTACAAAAGGCACTACTGAAAAGAATCAGTAGGGTTGGTGAACTTGAAATTAAACTAGACGAGGTAGTAAATCAAAATATCTTATTGAATGATTCAGTGCAGCAGACAGCACAACAATTGCAAAACGAGCAACAAAACTTTAAGGCATTGCAGTCTGAACTCCAAACCATTACTGCACAGCATAACACACTCCAGCAAGAAAACAAACAAAATTGTCAAGTATTGAATGAGAAGGAAGCTTGCATTGAACAGTATAAGAAAGAATTGTCCGAAAGTACATTAGCTTGCAAATCCACCATAGAACAGCTAAAGGAAAAAGAAATGCTGATCTCGAGCTTGAAGGAACAAATGTGTGATCTGAAGTTGCAGCTTGAGCAGAGCGTTTGCCTTTCAGATAAGGAAGAAGCTATTTCCTTGCTTGACAAACAATACAAAGTGGAACAACAAAAGCTGCTGGACCAAATAGATCAACTATCTGCAAGTGTTGAAACTGTTTCTCACGAGAAAATTTTAGCCCTTGAACAGGCAAACCAGCACAAAATCAAGTTAACAGAATGGAAGAAAAAAATGGAATCAAAATTAGTGCAGCATAACAACAAAGTGAAAGAGCTTGAGTCAAAATATGAGACATCTGTTAAACAGAATAAGGAGAAGGATGACCAAGTATCAACATTGACAGCAGAGGTGGAAAAACTGACCACCAACTTACAAAGTGTTACAATTGAAGTTGAATACATGGCAAAGGAAAAGGAGAAAATTATAAATGATTTGAATGCTCAACTGGAAACAACCAAATCTAGAATAGCAGAACTAGACCAAGATATTGCAGCAAAGTCTGAGGAATGTAAAGTTGTCGAAGAACTCAACAAGCAATTGTGTCAGAAAGAAACTGAATTGCAGGAGATGGGACTGATGCTTGAGCAGGCTCGAGTTGGAGCTTGTGACCAGGACAGCAGATACAAGATTGCTGAAGAAAAGATCCAGTCCTTTCAGAAAGAGATAGAATCACTGCGGGTTGAATTTTCACAGAAACAGAATGAATGGGAACAAACTAAATTTGAACTTATAAATAGTAAAGAGAAAGAACTGATAGATTTAGAAACTCGAATGAAAACTGAGAGCACCAATAAAATAGCTGAATTTAAGAAAAAAGCAGAACAAAAAATTGCAAAAATAAGGAAACAATTAACTAATCAATTAGAAGAAAAAGAAAAATGTGCGAATGAACAAATAAGAGACTTGAAACACAAAACACAGGAGCAAGAAGCAGTCATTGGAGCCTTAAGTGAGAAACTGAGAGGTCTAGAAACTACAATTGGGTCAGAAAATGAAGAGAAACAGAAATGGGTTGAGAAAGTGAGGAAAGAAATGGAACTTGAGAAGGAGAGCTCTCTGAAGGTGTTGAAAGAAAGCTATGAAAAAAAACTTATGGTTTTACAGATGGATGTGTCAGCGAGAGATGAAATGTTGCAAAAATACAGAGAGAATCAGATAGAAACAAATGCTGAACAGGAAATCAGTAAGTCTTATACAGGTTTTCAAATGCATCTAGAAAAAGTTGAAGATGGGAAACAAATCCAGAAGGGAGACAGAGATGAGTTTAAGCAGCAGAAGCATTTACATCCATTACTGGTGGAAGAAAAGAAAGAGGAAATTAACACAGTAGAAAAGTATAAGCAACAGTTGAGCATAAAAGATGAACAAATAAATGAGATGGAAAAAATAATTGCAGAGTTACAAAATAATATCCAGGGTAAAGAAATTACCGAGAAACAAACACTAGTGGAACTATCAAGTGCCTTTGCTTTAAGAAAGAAAGATGTTGATGAGGAGGAAAAATCAGAGAGCAGTTCTGGGATTGAAGGCTACAAAAAACAGATACAGGTGCTCCAGGAGCAGTTGGAAGAAAAAGTCACTCTACTTAAGATCTTTGAAGAAAGTTCTGAAGAGAAGACAAAATCTGACACAGAACTACAAAAGTTGCTAGATGGCATGCGGGAGCAGCAAAAAGAATTGGGACACAAGCTGGAAGAGGCAGAAAATGAGAAACAAAAAGCACGCAAAGAACATGCTAAACTGCAAAAAGACCTTCGTGCATTACGCAAAGAACATGAGGCTGAAATAGAAATCATTCGCAAGGAAATAAGTGAAGAAGCTGAAAATAAAACCAAGTAAGTGTGTATATGTCTCAAGTGAATTTTTTTGTAAACTTTTTTGTCTTGACATTGCTTGGTCAAATAATAAGTTTTGTCTTATTAGGTTGGGGTGGGGAAGCCTTAATGTTATCAAGTTACAAAAATGCAGAAATCGCTACAAAAAGGCACAGTCAACAATATTGTAACCCATGTCCTGTTGCAGATGCTATTTTTTTAACAATAGTTCTGCATGTCTACATCACATTGCACATCATATCATAGGAATTTAGCTAAAAATAAGATTTACTGTTGTATCCTGCCTTCCATGACCTAAGGGCATCTCAAAGAGTTGATTAAGTGCTTTTGAAATAGCTATTGCCTTGATGATAAAGACATGGTAGCGCGCAGTGAAGTCTTGCAAAAACAGTAATGTCATAATGATGAGAATTCTTTGAAGGTAGTTTGAGAGATGAATACTGGCTAGGATACAGGGAAGTCAGACATATTAAGTCTCATCTGATTGATGTCTTACAATACAACACTCTTGGCTCAAAATAACCTGGATTGATGTAAGCAATGAGCTAATTGTAACACTTAAAATCCATTTTATAGAAGTGTTTAAAATTAATAATTGGAGTAGGATTGCAACAAATAGTCTATCTCCACTGATTGAAGAGTGGATTGCGATGAAGAAGGATGATTTGTTTAGGTTGGAAAGCAGGAAAATCATTGTTATTTACACACAGGATTGTGAGGATTGAGGCTGGAAAACACGCAAACATGCTTCTAAAGTAGTTGACAGAATCCGATACTGTAAACGTGCAAAAACATAACTGTTCAAGGTTTAGGAAGTAAAGGAATAAAATGATTCCATGAGTTTAAGGGGACTGCTCATGCTAAGGATAAACATTGTGGCCAATTTGTGTTGACATTTTTGTTATTCTATCCAAAACAAATGAAGATTGTCATGATGACGGGCAGAGCCAAATGTAACTTAGAATTTTAACTGTGTTTGCTACCAAGAGGCTGTTGGAGAAGTAGAGGCATAATTCTGAACTGAAGGTTTCAGTCTTGTGCATGACCTTACAGGATAGCAGACAAAGGGATCCTCACCACGGCTTGAATGATGTTTCACAGTCCATTGAAGATTAAATATGCTACCCATGTATTCTGTGTATTTCAGGAAGCTGAAAATGCTTCAGCTATGTTCATGCTAATTCTAATGTTTGCGATATTTAAAGAGTAGTACTTAAATAGAAGCAGAAACATTTAATGAGAAATCAGCTGTGCAAGGCCTCTGTTACTGTATGAGCTGTTTCTAAAAGAATGTTTCTTATATTACAGCAGTGACTTAATGTAAAAATGCTTCACTGGCTGCAAAGTGCTATGGGATGTCCCCAAGAAATGAATGAGGCATTACAAATGCAGCTCTGTTTTCTTTTGATTAAGGTTACTGAATTGCCTACGAGGTAAAGGCTACGCTGCAGATGCAACCAACTGAATTCATTTTTAAAATATATTATCCTGGCTATTTTTGAATCAAGTCTGAGCTTATTCTTGAGTTAATTTTTTTTATGCCTCAAACAGTTTATTTACTACAAACCTTCTATTTTCACAACCTCTTGGAATAGCTATGCAACCTTTGACTTACTGTATCAAGTTTAATATTTGATTTTGCATAGTTTATTTGAATAATCTTTCTTTTATTTCCTATAATCTGATTTTTGGCTGGAAATATTAAGAAACAGGTAGTAAGTACGTTTTGTACAGAGAACGACTATCACTTCGCATAAAACAGCTAAATTCTTATAAAAATGGACAACTACTCAATGCTCCAACAGCCAAAATATTCATAACAAAAAATACATTAATTTCAATACTCAGGAAGTCAATGGGTGAGAAATATTTTAAATTGCTTGGCTGGTGTGTTTACAGATCACTATTTTGTCCACTGACTTAAAATAGAGGATACCACTTCAATGGGATAGAGATAAGAAAAACAGAAGAATTCTGGGAATATTTTGTGTGACTATTATGTCCTTCTGCTTAACAAAAGCCAAAAAAAAAGCATGTCAGGCTCATAGTAGTTAATATGCATGACTGAGATAAGTTGCTGACACTTTTGCTGAGTGGGTGAATCTATTTAAATCTATTTTTTTTTAATAAAGAGGATTAGCATATTGACTTGCCTTATTGAAGGTGTATCACAGTATTAAAATGCTGTATTGCTGTTCACCTGTAACCTACAGATTCTATCTGCAAAGTTTTGTGATTAAACAAAGTAACATCTGAATGACCCAAGGACGTGTTAACTAAGAGCAATTAGCTTTCTGGTTTAAAGGAACTGGCTAACTTAAATGAAATCAGCAGTCATAACAGATGAAATGCAAACGAATGTGAAGTGATACATTTCGAGAGGAGGAACATGAAATAAAGGATGCAGTTGGAAACAAGTGTAGGTGCAGTGAGACTTGCATGCACAAGCCATTGAAAACAGTTGGGCAGGTTGAGAGCACTGTCGTTAAAGTGTACAAGATGTTAGATTTGTAAATAAGGGCATCAAGCTCAAACAAATGTGGTTATGGTGAATTTTGATAGAAATGACTTACTCATCACAAAAACTCTCATTAGACTTTACTCGCAGTCCTGTAACCAATTTTGAAACCAACTTTGAAACCATTTTGCCATCAAATTCTTGTAACAATCCATATCAAATGTAGTGGTCTAATTGATTTCCCTTATTACCTTTTCAAATGATTGAATCATGTTAATCAGACGTGACATTCCCATCATACGTGTGGGCTATGATTTGTTTGTGGCTTTCTAAATTGTTACCTCTTGTCCTTTAAATATATGTAGCAACTTTTCATAGCTCAGGGGTTAGTTTTAATAACTCGGTTTATCGCTCTTTTCCTGATTTAAACAATGGTAGAACATAGTTGGGTCCAACACGCTGGCATCCTGCTGGTCTCCAAAGAAAATTGGAAAATGATTGTCTGACGCTCCACAATTCCTTCTGCTGTTTTTAATTTTTAAAAAAATTTATTTAACCAATTTTTCTCATCAAGCTGTTGAGAGATGTTCTTACACAAGTTGTTACCAAGGTTGCTTGGGACGGTACCACTGCACCACAAGAGGGCCCTCTTGCTGCTTTTAACAATCTATGGTACATTTCATGCAGGTGAGAATTTGGCCATTTTCAAAAATGCCCTAATCAGAATAGAGTTCAAAGCCTTTTAACCAGACACGATGAGAGAGAGAGACAACAAGGTGCAGGGCTGGATGAACACAGCAGGCCAAGCAGCATCATAGGAGCAGGGAGACTTGCAACAATGAGAGAGAGAGATTGGATAAGTGTTTAAGGTGATGACCAGGGTGCCAGTCAAGTCGAGTGCTATGTCCTTGATGATGTTGAGTTTTTTTAAGTATTGTCGAATTGAAATCATTCAGAGAAATATGTTGTATTGAGTTACACTTTTGAATTGTGTTTTGCAGATGATGGACAGATTTTGGGAAGTCAGGCCATTAGTTACTTTCCAGGCTTTGACCTTACTCTTCTAGCTGTGGTATTTGTATAACTTATCCTGTTCGGTTTCTGGTCAATGTAATACGCAGAATGTAACGGCGGAGGGCACAGTTCAGTGACGTTAGTGTCATTGAATGTCATGGGGCTGTAGTTAGATTTCTCTTGTTAAAAATGGTTATTGCCTGGCAATGAGAATGTTCCTTGCCATTTATCAGCTCAAATGTGAATGTTTTACTATAGGCAAACAAATACCTGCTTCAGTACCCGAGGAATAATGAATGACGCTGACCACTCTACTGTCGCAATGTTTGTACCTCCTAGCCAGTTCAAGTCCCACCTGCTCTAGAGGTGTGTAATGCCATTGCTGAACTGGTTGGATCGAAATATCTTAAAGCGGTTAGTGCTCTTGAGGCATTGTGGTAGTGTCTTTAGGTTCCTAGGTTTCTGTTCATGTCCCACCTGTTCTAGAGCTGTCATTACTTGTCTGAACAGGTTGATTTAAAATATAAGGTATGATTCCATATAACAATACATTTGTTTTCTCTTTCTGTAGTATTGTAGTTATCACATTCTCTTCACACATGAAAAGTCTCTTGTTTGAAACCAGATAGAGAAATCTGCATGAATTGCTTTTATTTGTGATGAACTGGTTCCTGATTTTAGAGGTCTTGTGGAGCAGTGTTAATGTCTCTGCCTTTGACCCAGGAGGCCCAGGTTCAAGTCTCCACTGCTCCAGAGGTGTCTTAACATCTCTAAACATGTCAATTAGAAACTATCTTCAATGAAGCTGTTGTTACAAACAAAACTGAACCTTACAGATGTAGTGTACAAAGTCCAAGATGATTTCATGTCGAAAATTTCGATGAGCTTGATGCATTTGCACCAACTCACAGAGGAAGTTGCTGCAGCTACATTATTAGTGATCTGCAGGGTGTCTACAGAGCCATTGGCCAACCCTTTTTTTAAGCTATGAAAAGGGAGAACAGTGGGATGACCAACTGTGGTTTGAAGACAGGGAATTCCAGGCAATCTTTATTCTGGAATGCAGACATTCAAGTAGTTCCCCATTAGAGAGAATCAAATAGGTGGACAACCAACTCATAGCTCCTTTAAAGCTACATCAGATGCAACGTTAATTCAATTGCAATTAGCCAAATCCAAGCAAGTAAAACAGGAAAGCTGTTGTAGGGAAGCACAAGAGAAAAGGGCTTTTTTGTTGGTTTACAGAGTATTTGTAAGGCTGAAGATTGTGCCCTGATGAAAGTAGAAATAGTCATAGAGATGTACAGTGCGGAAACAGATCCTTCAGTCCAACTCGTCCATGCCAATCAGATATCCTAAATTAATCTAGTCCCATTTGCCAGCATTGGGCCCATATCCCTCTAAACCTTTCCTATTCATATACCCATCCAGCTGCCTTTTAAATGTTGTAATTGTACCATCCTGTGCTGCCTCCTCTGGTAGTTCATTCCATACATGCACCACCCTCTGCATGAAAAGGTTGCCCCTTAGGTCCCCTTTAAATCTTTGCCCCTTCACCATAAACCTATATCCTCTAGCCTGGGGAAAAGACCTTGACTATTCACCTTATCCATGCCCCTCATGATTTTATAAACCCCCTTATGAGGTCACCCCTCAACCTCCGACACTCCAGGGAAAATAGCCCCAGCTTCTTCAACCTCTCCCTATAGCTCAACTCCTCGAACCCTGATGACATCCTTGTAAATCTTTTCTAAATCCTTTCAAGTTTCATAACATCTTTCCAATAGCACGGAGACCAGAATTGCATGCAGTATTGCAGTAGTGGCCCAACCAATGTCCTGTACAACCGCTACATGACCTCCCGACTCCTGTACTCAGTGCACTGACCAATAAAGGCAAGCGTACCAAATGTCAAACATATTTGATTGAATATCAGAACAAGTTCAAGCAACTGATTGGAATACACGTGTCTTTATGTTTAATTCAACTTTGAAGGCTTCCCACGAGTTGGACCGAAGAGTCTGTTTCATACTGTATAACTTTGACTCTATTTCTACTTTCGTCAGGCACAATCTTCAGCCTTAAAAATAGGGCACCCTGTAAACCACTTCGCCGCATTTCTTTTTTGATTGAAGTTTGAACTGTTGCAAAAATAGCTTTTAATGCTTTTTGTAACTGAAAGCTTCATTCTTTTGGAATTCCTTGTTCCTTATCATATTCGTATTTGCCTCTCTGAGACCTAAAGTATATTGAATTCTATCTGCCATACTTTTTGCCACTAGGTGAGACAATGTTTAATTTGTGGCTCACCTCTGCATCACAAACTGCAAGACAAATTGTGGTCACTGTCCTGCTCACACATAGTTAAAGCTATGTCATTATTCCAGCTGTTGTCCATGTAACTGACTCCAATGTTACTTGGATCTTTGCGAAAGTCTGATAGAAAGCCTTCCTTGGCGACAATGTGGTGCACACTAGGGAAACCCACATCTGCAACCAGATTGAAATCCTGTCGGTCTTCGTGAATATACTGATATTTAATTCATGTGCATCACTAAACATTTACACCACCTATCCGCTGTGCTGCATCATGTACAGATGCCTTTCATCAGTTGCTGTGCAATTAATGATGCAGCAATTCCACATGTACTCATGTTTGGATGACAGATTTGTTGCAGTTTTCGATTTACATATTTTCTGGAAAGTGGCTTCGTGGGCAAAATTGAAAAAAACTCTGCTGAGTTCTCTGCAAGAACTGGTATTTTTAAAACTACAGCCCTTCAGAGTTAAATGGAAATTTTTCTTGCCCTCAAATATTCAGGGAACTTGTGTATCCCTGCTTAACATATGGTCCAAAAATGATATAATTACCCTTCAGCATGCAGAACATTTTGACAATCCTGTTGAAATTGTTTAGTTGCACTGCAGACTTTCTATTTTTCAGCTCATGCATCTTCTGATGAACTCGAAACAAATGTATTTTAAGGAGGCTTGTCGACCATTTATTGATAATATTCATTTGTCACTCCATTTTGTGATGACTGCCTTTTGAACTCCCAAGTGCTTGGGATGCTGCCAAATAAAGAATGCAGAGTAGTATAATTTATATTTGACTCTGCCTTGTTTCAGCAATAGCATTATCAGATTCGGAACATCATACACTTGAAACGCTGTTTCCGAATCTTGAACACATCAACTATGCTGACCTGCAATAACATGGAATTGTTGGAGGTGACAATTTTCAGATTGCACATAAAAACAAGGGCCTAGATTCTAATTGTCAAAGCAGGCAATTTCTTGATATCTTCATTATGAGTGTGGCATCAAGAAACCCAAGTAACTCAAAATCAACATGGTTGTGGTTGTTAGAAGTCAGTCATCTTAGTCACAGGACATCTGTGCAGGAAGTCCTCAGCATAATGTTCTAGGCCCCTCAGTTGCTTTTTCAATAAGCTACCTTCCTTCCCATCAGTGGTCAGAAATGGGTATGTTGGCTGATAATTATGCAATGCTCAGCACCTTGTGTACTTCCTCAGGTATATGCAGAAAGACATGGGCAATATTCTGGTAGATCTGGACATGCAAGTAACATTTCACCATCGAAGTGAGAGACAATGACCATCTCCAACAAGGGAGAATCTAGCCATTTCCCTTGAAATCCGATCATATCAGCATGTCTGAATTTCCCCCACTGTGAACACCCTGAGTTACCACTGACTATAAAATGATCCAGATCAGCCATATAAATACTGTTGCTGTGAGCAAGTCAGAGGCTCAGAATTCTGTGATGGGTAAATAACCTTCTGAGCTGTCCTCTGTATACACAGTACAAGTCAGGGGTATGATGGAATATTGTGTACTTGCCTGAATGAGTGCAGCTGCAATAATAATCAAGACTCTGGGTGCTGTCTTGAACAAAGCATACTCCTTGATTGGCATCTCATGCACATTTTCAACATGTCACTCCCTCTGGCAAAGACACATAATTGCAGCAGTGCATGCCATCTACAAGATGCACTACAACAATTCATTGCTGCTTCTACAGCAACATCTTACAAATATGTGACCTCTACCACCTAGAGCAACACAGGCAGTAGCTGTCTTGGAACACCTACACCTGCAGGTTTCTTTCCAACAATACTATCCTCATTTGGAACTATACTGCCTTAACTTTGTTGTCACTGGATCAAAATTCTGGAATTTGTACCCTAAGAGCATTGTTGGTTTAGGTGCACCACATGGATTGGAGCAGTTCAGAAAACTGCCTTTTTAAGAGTAATTATTAATAATATCAATATAGATTATAGAAACTTTTTAATATATCCATTTTACCAAGGATACGCAAATGCTGTGATGAGATGAATAAATTTTTTTTTAAAAATCTGTTGTACAACTAAATGTATAAACTTTCCAGATCTCCATACAAAATAGTTTTTAAGTGGTTGCCTGAACAAATTGTCACCTATTCTTTGTTTTCAAATGCTGTATAGATGGACTTTCAATACAAGCCAAGTATCTCTTCATTTATTTCAAAGGCTATACTGATGTCTTGACTTTATACCAATATGAAAACTGAAACTCGGGGTCAACATGACAGTCTAGTGAATGATGAGATCAAAGATTGTTGAATGCTGAAGAGTTTGTCATCTAATCATCCACTGGATAACGTACTGGAATACAACTGAAATGTTTCAAAATGCTAGTCAACAACACCTCTGATCTGTGCACAAGCATGACCCCGACCTTCCCGTAATTGGTCATGTTAGCACCGCATACTGCTCGCATGCCCACTTGTCTGCCCTCAGCATTCTGCAATGCTCCAGCGAATTACAGTACAAACTGGAGGAACAAGATCTCATCTTCAGACTAGGCACTTTACGAACTTCTGGACTTAATATTGAATTCAACAACTTCAGATTGTGAACTTACTCGCATTTCTTCCCTTTTTTTAAGTTTTATTTTTCGCATTCTCTGTCACCATGTCCTCACTCCCTCCCCCACTCCAGTGGGAACATCTGTTCTTTCCAGTTTGGCAGTTGGACACACCATTGTTCTCCCATTCTCACATTCCGATCACTTAATCTGCACTATCAACACTCTTTCTCCCCCAGCACTCAACCCCACACTGTAACATAAATACTGCCCCTCCACACTTCACATCAGCTCTGATGAAGAGTCATCTAGACTCAAAATGTTACTTTGCTCTCTCCACAGATGCTGCCTGACTTGCTGTGATTTCCACCTTTTTTGTTTCCAGTACAGATTCCAGCATCTGCAGTTATTTGCTCCTCTGTTAATAACTTGAATCTTTTTTTCTTTTACTAATAATACACCCTGTAATATCTTGCAGTTTCTTGTTTGCACTAATACCTATGTTCTTCACTAACGCTGGGACATTTCAAATGTACTGTTAAAGTGTATAACTGAGTTGTTTTAAAATCTAAGGAGGGTTTCTGTTGCACTTTCAGACAGAGTTCAAGTTCCCCACCACTTTTGGATAAAAATAAATTCTCTTCAACTCCTCTCTAATCCTTTTGGAAGTTATTTTCAATTAATACACTGTTCTGCATGATGCCAATAAGGACAAAAAAGAAAGAAAATGGTGGATACAGATGTCAGAATTAAGTTGGATTAGCATTTGTATACCATAAATCTACAGGGCCATGGAGATTGAGCAAATTAATGGGAATGATGAGATGGCTTTATTGAGAGCTGACATAGACTTAATAGGTCAAATTGTCTTCTCTCATGACTGTTAACTGGTGTATTTTGCTTCAAATAATGAATAGTTTTTTCCTAAACATCATGTTATAAGCATTAATTCACAAACTGAACAAATAAAAGCGTGGACACAAGAATAGATATAGTCTAACCTTGGTACCAGCCAGAAATGTTGAAAACTTGTTTTTGACCAGCTGAAGTGGTCATTGTGTTTGTTAAACCATCTTTTTATTTACTCACCATTGTTCTTTATCCTAATAGGTAAAAAGTTATCCCTGAAGCCACAACTTCATTCCAAGAAAAACTCAAAATATTATTGAACTGATTTTGATGACAATTTTTTTTTGGTTCACAGGTTGGAACTGGAGGATCTGCAGCTGAAACATAACTCAACTCTCAAACAGTTAATGCGAGAATTCAATACACAACTAGCTCAGAAAGAAGAAGAGCTGAATATATCTGTCAAAGAAGCTATTAGTAAGTATAAGAACAAGAATAATTTTGAAGATATTTATAAATGAAAGGAATATTGTATCACCTTTAAGTAGATATTTGTTATGCTGCTCTTGTCCTTATCTCTTTCCACTTGTGATTGAATTCTTTAGCAATGATCACAGATTTAAGAAGGTTACCAAGCTATGGAATGGTCTGTAAAAATTATTTAACCTCTCAGAATGCTCATTGTGCAACAGGAGTTATATTATCATTGGGAGGTTTATTGCTTTTAAAAGTAAGGGAGGTGGAAGTGAAGTGTAAATGATAATCAGGCAAAAATAAAGGTATGTTTGTTTCAAACCAAACTCAAGCCATTGAGGACAAAATTGAGCATTGTTTTCAAGTTCATTTTACTGCATGCTAAGGGTGAAGAATGCTCCTTTTACTTTGAGTATGTAAAATTTAGAGTGAAGGCCAAGCCTTACAGTAATTTTTTTAATGGAAGTGGAAAATAGCTTCAAAGAAAATATTTTGTCAGCTGTGACTGATTTGAAAGCGCACTCACCTCTGAGCCAGAAGGTTGTTTGTTTAAGACAACACAAAAATTCATGCTGACGATCTAGTATATTGCTGAGGCAATACTGCAGTAATGAGATGTTGAACTAAGGCTGTTTCTGACATGGATGAATTCAAAAAATTCATATTACTCAGTATTCAGAGAAGTGTAGGGAAGTAAGAGTAATATCCCAGTCTCCCTGCCAATATTTAGCCTTCAAACGTGGCAAAAATTGGGAGCTTTCTGTGCACAAATTGGCTGCCATGTTTCCAACACTGCAACATTTCAAAATACCTTATCTGCACAGTGATTGGGATGGATAGGCCATCAATGCAAATCTATTTTTCTATCACATGCTCATCTCCTTAAAAATTGGTGTGTGATATCTGGTATTGAGTAACTGATGATGAAAAAATATTATGAAATATAGTGTAGAGAAATTATAATTGTTTTCAGTTTATGTAATCATTTTGATCATTAAAAATTGTTTACTCAGTAATATAAATGGTTATAGATAATTCACCGTCTGGAAATAATGTGTAAAATCCTAGTTTTAGTTGTTTGATGAGAGTTGAAATTGAACTTTATACTGGTCATTTCAGTAATTTCTTTTCCTGTAGAACTAAAGCAACAGAAATTCTTTAGCTCCATTTATCAGGAATGATCTTGGAAATGACTGGGTTCCAATATACCAAGCTCATAGGATAAAAATACAGTAAAGTACTTATTAACCGACACCTATGGGATCAAAACGTCCAAAATCAATGTAAAAACCCACAATAATAGAAATGTAATGCAAGGTGTACACACATCACTGTTATATTTTATTTACAGCATAAATCATTTAAATAATAATGCAACTTTGCCTTAAATAAAACTTATTGGCAGAGAGCCTTCTCACTCACACCTCCAACTAATTACCTGGACATCGCAGACATTGCAATAATACATTAAGTCTCTAGTATTTAAGATATATAATTTTTGCCAGTTTGTTAAAAGTGCTGGCTCGTAAGGTGCCAGTTAAAACAAATTTTGCTGTACATGTTTATTTTTGCATTTACAACAGCCAGAAAATTGTGACCTCCATCAAATTAGCTTATAGGTATGGAAGTATATATCATGATGTGAAAAGTACTTGTACTTTTAGTTTATTCAATGTACCTTTGAATCCACGAGCAGCATTTACCAATAAAACTATTTGTAAAGAATAGCCCAAGTTGAGATAAATCAAAAAGTCTTAAGTACAGCCGCCTGTGTACAAGCAAGGACAGTGTTTTGAATTTGGTAAATACAATCTGTAAATCAAGCTTGTTTAAAGGATTTCAAAGGATCAAAGGATGCATCCCCGCCTCCTTGACCTGTCTGTCTTCTCTCCCACCCATCCGCTCCTCCCACCTCACTGACCAGTCCCCACCACTGCCTAGCTACACTCACCTTTACCAGCTTCATCCCCGCCTCCATGACCTGTCCGTCTTCTCTCCCACCTATCCGCTCCACTATCTACCTGCTATCACCGCCCCCCACCGCTCTCTATTTATTTCAGAGTCCCCTTCCCCTCCCCCATTTCTGAAGAAGGATCCCGACCCGAAACATCAGCTTTCCTGCTCCTCTGCTGCTGCCTGGCCTGCTGTGTTCCTCCAGCTCCACACTAACACTTTTCCAGGCTTCACACTGTGGACCATTGCAGCCCAGACTCCTTACTCGTAATTGCTGTCTCTTCTGGAAAAGATCTTTATGATCTTATTCAGCTTCAAGTCTTCCTAATACTGTGCCAAGATTTAACTGCTGAGGTTTAGCAGGTGATCTCAGCTTCTCAGCAGTTCAGTCATGAAGTCTGGCTTCAATGAAGTCATAGGAACTCTTGTGGTACAGTAGTAGTGTCCCCACCTCTGAGCCAGCAGGGCTCCACAAGGAAATTAATTAGTGATTCCCCTTGGGTTTTGTAAGGGTTATCATACAAAATGTTGCAGGAATTCCTGGACATCGTCTGCTTTCAAATAAATATTTTCCTAAGCGATATTTTTTCCTTAAACGGCAATTGTTTTATTAAATTATATTGCTCTTAATTGATTTCTGTCCCATGGGATGGGGTGAATTTGCTTATTTGTAGCTGCAGAGCTAATCTGTGAAACTGGAATTTAGCTTCACCTTGTTGACTGCTGGGTTACTTGTCCTAGACATATCAGGTCTTTATTACCTCAACCAACAGCTATTCTTCATATATCAGCATTCATATCTATGTATTTCACCCTGCAGATCCCAGTCCTCTGCCATATGAATACTGTGCTACTGGATTCTTTTTTCATAGCTTTTGGGAACCAAGCAAGAGTAGGCCAGTTAGGATTTGTAATTTTGAATGGATCATATCTCTGACCCATTCAACTTCTGACCTTTTATAAATCAGTGGCACATTAGCTAGTTTATTTCGTATCATACTTAGTCATTGGATTTGTATCAAACGATATAATCATTTCCTTTTTGAACCTGAAATATACACTTAAGCATAGTAGAATCAGATACATTTCCTTATTTTGCCAGGCAAAGCCCAGGAAGTGGAGGCAGAGCTCCTGGAAACCCATAAGGAGGATGTAAACCAGCACTATCGCAAGATTGCTGAAAAGGATGATTATATACAAAGGATGACAAAAAAATATGAAGAGATTTTGCAGGTATGTAAATGCTCATGTACTAACACTTATTTACATTTCTTGATTGCTGAGAAATGTCATCTGCGTGGGCAAATTTAACCAACTAATCCCCATATTGTTAAGTCAGGAATTTTAAAGTCATAAAATGTGCTCAATTACTTACTGTTTGGTATCTGGGATTTCATATCAAAGTTGAGAAATTAATTAAATGCAAATGGAAATTTGCTGTGTGGAAATACTAATGGTAAGTTGTTAGAAAAGTAGTCAACTTTATATATACATGCAAGTGCGTGCACAAAGACACACAAAGCCAAAAACAAAACTTATTGGTAACACTCAGCAGGTTTTGCAGCATCTGTGGAGAGAAGGTCAAGTTAATATTTCAAGTCCAGTGACCCTTCTTCAGAACACCAGAGTTCTGGCGAAGTCATTGGACCGAAAATATTAACTGTCCTTTCTCTGCACAGATGCTGCCAGACCTGCTGAGTTTTTCCAGTAATTTCTGATTTCTAGCATCTGCAGTTCTTTGATTTTATTTTTGTACAGTCAACTTTATTCTAACTGTGGCCACATGGCACTTATAAGCAGGAAGTATGGCATTGTGGTCATGTCACTGGACAAGCAATCCAGAAGCCAAGGTCAAAGTTCTGAGGACGTAGGTTCAAATCACATCTTGGCAGAATTCAATAAAAAGTAACATTAAGAGCTGGCCTAATGGTATGTAACCACTGTTGATTGTTGTAAAATATAGTTTATTAATGCCCTTTTAAGGAAGGAGACTCTACCATCCTTGCCTGGTCTGCCCTACATGTGACTCCATACCCACAGATTCTTAACTGCTGTTTGGGCAGTTATGGTCAGGCAGTAAATGCTGAAGTCCATCCCATGAATAATAACAAATATTTTAAAAATAGACAAGCACTGACAGAGGAGGCCAATAGATCACAGAAACTTGTAATCCAACTCATGGTACCTAACTGCCTCTTGAATGGCTCTGAAGTTTTTGTTTGCCACTTTACCTAGCAGAAGACCATAAACAGTACTGATCGTTCTTTATGTGAAAGGCAACTTCTTTATAGCAATCCTGAGCTGGTCATTCCCCAATTTTTATCTGCTTCATTATTGTAGAACCAGAGTTAAATTTGAAATAGTCCTCAGGTTTAACCATTTTTTTTCATGGTGTTATATGCACATTCCTTCATTAATGCCCTTCTTTGATTCCTTGTCAGGCTAAAAAGTTCAAATTTTTTAAATTTAACTCAATTGTGTCCTCCGGCAATAAGCAACAACCTGTTTTCACCACTTGCAGAGCTTGTATATAGTGATTCAACTTGATAAGAATATGTTCGAAGGGCTGAATAGTCTCCTCTTGATCTTAAGTCCTGTGTTCCTGTTAGTGCAGTAAGCACATTGGCGTCAGACTTGTATTCCGTTAAATTTGACAATACAGCTCAGTGTTTAGTGTCTCCTATCTCTCAGCCTCTTGCCTAGCTTGTTTGATGTTCATTAGGTATCCTCTGCCTGTTTATCGTACTTTGCTGTGTAGAATTTCATCTGCCATTATTCTTTTCATGTTCACGTTTTTGTAGGTCTTTCTGATTCCTTCAGTGGTTCATCAGGCTTTACAGTTATTCCTTGCCCCATTTTATTATAATTTGTAAATTTATACTGTGGTTCTGATGTGAATTTATCAATGAAACAATAGGGAATAACTGAATGCTCGGGTTTTTGATTCAGTAACGATCCGCCTCTATCTATAATCCATGTCTAGTTCCCGTTGCTTTCTTTCTTGCAGCCAATTCCTTATGCATTTCCAGGTTTTACCTAGGCTGTTCTCCTTTTAGTGCCAAAGGAAGACTGTATGCTAATTGGATCACTTATCTTGCTGTGTTAAAATGTCCAATATTCATTGATGTTTCATTACCCAATGGAAATCAATGAAACCTATGGTAGGATTTGTGAGCAGTATTGTATTTATATTGACCTTCTACATTCATATGGCAGTACCAGGCATTATATTTATAAACAGAACTGCCCAGCACATTTTCTGCATTACAGAAAAGGTAGATGAAAGCTCCAAGAAACTTTGCAAGAATCATGTATATATTGTTAGTTATTACTGAAATATGGGCTATGCTGATGTTAGCCAAGAGTCCACCATATATGAAATACCTGTTGCTGGACAATAGGCCAAGATGTGCCATGTAAGTTTTTCTGTAAAGGAACTTTGCAAGTTCTTTGAAGAATAAGACAGCATGTGCCTGTGTTCTTAATCCTAGTGTTGATCTTAACCTTTGTCTTTCTTTCTTCACTTCCATTCCCAAGACGCGATGAAATGTGCATGAGTAAATGTGATTGTAACTTAATAATTTTGATGTTTTTAAGTCTCGAGAAGAAGAAATGACTGCTAAAGTGACTGAACTGCAGGCAGAACTAGAGGAGTTAAGAGCCCAGCATCAGATGTTACAGCTTAACGGGGGAAATCAGAATATTGAACAGGTAAAGTGCCCTAATTGCTAATTCTGTGATAAGCATCATAAACAAATAAGACAAATTCATCAACTAGTGCTATGACATAAAATATTTGAAAACTTTGCAATTGAGAGTTACCTCAGCATACCTGCTGAGTTATACAACATAGGAAAGATAAATAACACCAACTAAATGGTGAATTGACACATGCTAAATATAAACTGACAGTACATCCAGCTGAAGGTCTATTAGGAATTGAAAAAATCACCCACAATAGATTTATTTTTTAAAAAGCTGACTAACTCTGTTTCCATCAAAATTGGTGTTTTCTGGATCTATTTAGGATTTCTTTAAATTATGTGTGCTCAGAAATGCATTGAGCTGTAATTTGAGCCATATGTTCTACCCAACTTAAACTCTCCTGATTCTGCTGATCTCTACTTGGAGTAGGAAAGGCTGCATCATAGAAGGAGGTCATTTGACCTATCATATACACACTGCATCTCTCCAGAGCAGTCCGGTCACATACCCACCTGTTGAATCCTTGTAACCCTGCAAGTTAATTAAGTTCAAGTACAAATCTAATTTCAATTTGAAAATATTAATTGTTAATACAATTCAAGAAGTTTTCCTTATAAATGGAACAGATTTTGATGCCATAAAAGAAGTGTTCAAAACTACAATAAATACAGAGCAGGATTCGAGAAGGAGAAAGAAAAGGTCACTGTCAGACTTCAGTTATGATGACTTTGTATCCTGCTGTGTGTGACGTTTGCTGTGGAGGAGTCCGAAACCTATCACAACAGCTGGAAATTTAATTTCAATTAAATAAATAAATGTGCAATTGGAAAGATAGTAATGTGACCAAAAGACATACTGAATTGTCATAAAACTCTATCTTTTTCACTGACACTGCTGCCCTTCTATTGTCCGGCCTATATGTGACTACACAGTCAGAGCAGTGTTTGAGTTAGGCTTGCAGTCTTCTTTTCTAAGACAGTTAGAGAAAAGCAGTAAATGCTGGTTTTATCCGTGACATCCACAACCTGCGAATGAGGATAGTTGTTAAAGTAGAAATTAGTATGCTAAATCTTCAAATCAGCTTTTACAGCACACAGTTTTATTTTATTCACTAGTAGAAATGAAGGATCAAAACTATAAAATAGAATTGGGGAAATTTTCAGAAGCGATTATTTCTTTACCCTTCTAGATTAAATCAACATTGAGTTACATGTTGACATTATTTCAAAGTGTTGCTAGAACTGTGAGCAAAACCTTTGAATCTCCCAAAACTGGCAACTGTGGACTGAGTTTTTAAGGGATATCAGCTCTCAAGACATTTCACAATACCTGTGGTGGAATGCATCATACTGAAGCTGGAGAGTGCTTTGGTCAGGTCCCAATTTAATATCTGTGTTCACTTTAGGTCACTTAAGCATTGGAGAAAAAATCAAAATGGAAGATTTGCAGTGTAGTTCTGAGCTGGGTTGAAATGTGGTCAAGGGTTGTTCCAATCACACACATAGGAAATAGCACGCGCAAAGTAATTAATTAGTCAGCATGCCACTGCATTGTTCAGTGACTCTTCAAAGCGTCAGTTTTTTTTTCAGTCATTTAATAGCACTTAAAATGTTTACATGACTTGCGATTTTCAGATAACCAGATTTGAGATACTGTTCGTAGGGCTGTATTGAATTTGGAAGGAGGTTACCCATTGAAAATCTCCTTGAAAATTAAATTCATCTTTAAAACAATATGCAAAGTAGTTAAGGCATATTTTACCTGATTTTCAAGAAATGGCATTGACACATTATCTGGTTTCTGGGAAATGGGATTCGCAGTAAAACATTTTTATTGATGTGCATTGGATCCAAAAGGTGTAAATATTATTAAATTCACAGTCATATACTTAACACATTATATTTACCTTTGCACGTAACATTTCAATAATGCAAGAAAAGTGAAGATGTCCCAAAAGCTAATTATAGCTCACCTGTAGGATCTATTTTTATAAAATGTAATTGGAAAAAATCCTGTTCTGCTGACTGCATTAATTTGTTACTCTTAAGAAAATCTCTATTATGGGATCATACTGTTTATTCTTGTATCTCAAATACAGTTCCTACCATATGTTCTTTATCACTTCTGTTTTCTATTGCTAAGACTTCTCTTTTTCTAAATGTGTATTAACTTCTGTAAATTGGAAACTCAGCTGTGTGAAAGCCTAATTGAAGATTATTTTCTTTACAGCTTTTCTAGTGCTATACTTTATTCTGATAGAATTCATTCTAAGTTTTAAAGATTTTTATATTTCATAACATCACAAAATCCATCACAAATGACCTTTTTTACTATGCTACATTTGAAATAAGCAATAATGAACCACAGCTTTCTCTGCCCATCTTTAACTCTTGAGTAACCTACATAGCTTAATGCTTGTGTACTTGTGATTTTCAGACTTTGTGACTAAATTCCTTTAAGTAATGACGCCTTCTTAATCCTTCTAACTTCTGAGAGGTACATTTAAGGTATATAAATTTTTTTCACTTAATGACCCAAGGCAGAAATATGCGCTAGAGGATCAACAATACAGAAGAAAGATTAGAGATCTCATACCCAGGAATGCCCTTGGCTTACTGAAGTTAAACATCCCAGTTTGAAGGCTTCTGCTATGTAGAAAGATTTGTTATTTACCCAGTCCTTCGTTATCAAAATCTCAAAGCAGAGCCAATGTGACTAATACTGCTGTCCTTATCAACTTTTGACATGCTTGTCCCTACAATCCACCTCCAATGATTTCCCACTGTTTCCTGGGACTTGCTTGGTTCTATTTTAGTCTACCAAATTGTGGCCAGAGTATTGCTTGTCATAGCTTATCTTTCTGGTCTTCCACTATCATTCCTGATGTTTTCCAATGTATCCTTGGCTTCCTCTATCAGAATTCTATCTTGATATCAACCAAAAACTTAGCTTTAGCTGAGTGTCAGACCTCTTAAACAAAGGGATCCGATGTCCTGATATTTGAGTCACAAAATGTTAGTGGGTAGGTGCAGCAAGTGATTCAGGAGGGTTTTCATTCAGGAAGGCAAATGGAATATTATCATTTTTGCATGGGGAGTGGAAAAAAAAGAAGGGAATAAAAACAAAATACTGGAGAAACTCAGCAGGTCTGGCAGCATCTGTAGAGACAAAATCAAAGTTCATATTTTCAGTCCGGAGTGTTTGTTCCAAAGAAGAATCACTTTAGATTCAAAATGTTGACTCTGTTTTTGTCTCCACAGATGCACTTTTTGTTTTAATTTCACATCACCAGCTTCAGTAGTACTTGCTTTTATTTAGTAGGGAAGTTTTGCAGCTGTACAGGGCATTCATCAGATCACTTCTTGAGTAATGTTGCAATTTTGGTAGGCATATTTGAAAAAAGAGGTGTACCATTAGAAATGGTTCAAAAAGGTTCACTAGACTACTTTCCTGCGTTGAATGGATTACCTTATGAGAAAAGGTTGGCCTGTTTCCATTTGAGTCTGGAAGATTGAGAGTTGATCTGACTGAAACTTAAGGAATTTTGACAGGGTGGATTGTGAAAGGATGTTCCTCTTTGGTGAGGAAGACCTAAGAATTAGATGACACTGTTTAGGAACAAGAGGTCTCCTATTTAACACAGATAAGGAGAATCTTTTTCATCCTTTAATCTGTAGAATTCTCTATTAGAGAGCAGTGGAGGTAGACTATTGAACATTTTTAAAGAGTTAGGTTTGTGATAGACAAGAGAGTCAAAGTTTTATGAATGGGAACATAGGATTGGGCTAATTCAGACAACAATGATCATTGAAATGGCAAAGCAAGCTCAAGAGGCCAAACTGCCTACTTCTGCTTCTAATTTGTTTATTTGTCAACATATTAGGACACGAGTATTGCTGGAGAAGGAAGTGTAATTGGATGGAATGCGGCTTTGTGGAAGTGAATTATGTTTGTGGGCAGGAGAGCAGTGGTAAATCTGAAAATCCTGAGAATGCAGAAGCCATTCCAATCTTAATAGAGATTACCATTTTTTCTTTCTTCTTTTTCCACTTGGTTGCCAGCCACGTTGAAATATTGAGAAAGCCAAGAACTATTGGGACACTCGGTAACCAGAAAACATTGAAAGGTTGAGGTGGGGGTGTCACGATCGGAGTAGATTAGCCCTTAAAGAGACCTTTGAGAGAGCACTGCTTTTCAGAGCAGACTGGTAGTAATGGTGAGGGTGTTTTTCTTTTGGGTGGAGTGGGATATGAGCATGGGATTAGGTTTGAGAGTTGTCGGTGCAACAATTACAAGGGAGGAAGGATTGAGAGAGATTAAAAAGGATGGTGTGGAAAGGGAATGGCCAACCACAGCAGAAGACTTGTTTGTAGAATCAGAGTTAGGCTCAGCTGCTCCTTCTGATCTATGAGCAGTGCTATTTAAAGATACCACTTACTTGATGGAAACATTTGCTTCTTCCCACCTTTAGCTGCCTGTTGTTGAAATCTAGAATATCTGCTTCATCAGTGTTGAATTCAAGCAACTGTTGAAATCTGATGATCAGACTCTCATTTGCATATTGCAGTTGTATTCCCATCTGTCTGTTGCAAATTTCTCATGCATTCAGACCTGCTGTAATTAACATTGGGTAGGTATGTTCATGAAGGATTAGACCGGGCACTTATAATATTGGATGCCTGTCAAGATGGCAGTTTAAAATAGGTGACTATTCCCCACATTATGTTTTATTGCCTTGAATATATCCAATTAGATGACTTATTATATTATCTGGAGACTTGAATTGTCTGAGAATTTGCAATGGAAAATGCCAGAAAGATTTCCACTGATGTTATACAGTTGCCAGAGACCATGTTGATGAAGAGTTCAAGCATAATTATGCCCTAAAACTACTTTATTAGTATTTTTATGTCTGTCTTTTTGATTGCTTTTATTTCAGGAATGTCCATTAACAGTGACAGAGCTGCAGGTGAGACAGTATGAAAACTTTTTGATGCCAGTTCCTGGCTAATATTCAAATACTGTTATCCAGACAAAGCTAGTTTTATATAGTACAAAAACAAAGTTGCTGGAAAAGCTCAGCAGGTCTGGCAGCATCTGTGAAGGAGAAAACAGAGTTAACATTTCGAGTCCGGTGACCCTTCCTCAGAAGTAGTTTTATATAGTATCTACAGCAATGAATACATATGTAAAGCATTCTCAAGTATTATTTTATTATCTTCATTAATATGGTCAGTAGTTCTATACATGTTTTTTTTTCCCCAAAACTTTGTATTTTGGTCTTTCAGATCTACTTGTACTTAATAATTTGATTTTTGTTAAAGTGCTCATAAAATGGATGCATTTTTTGTCACCCATTCCTTGTTGTGCTTTATGTTTTGATTTTAATACTTGAAATTATATTGCTTGTCTGCACTTATTCAGTTATCCATATTGTTATAACTGAGTTTGAAAGAGTGCATTGTTGCTGTAGTCACAACAGTTCATGGTCACAATATAAAATAAAAATACTTTTCCAGTAACCAAGATGACCAATTAAATACCTTCTCTATATCAGGTTTTAAACAACGGAATCTATCAACCAGGTTTTGTTAATAAACACAATTTTTTTAATCAAAATAAAATTTATTCAATTAAGATACAGTGATTGGTCAAGATAGTCAGTAGTCTGCATGGGCTTTCTCCGGATGCTCTGGTTTCCTCCCACAGTCGAGTGATGTGCAGGTTAGGTGGATTGGTCATGCTAACTTGCCCATAGTGTCCCAGGATGTGCAGCCTAGGTGTGTTAGCCATAGGAAATGCAGTGTTACAGGGATAGGGTAGGGGGTGGGTCTGGGTAGGATGCTCTTTGGAGGATTGGTGTGGACTCAGTGGGCCAAATGGCCTGTTTCCAGACTCTGGAGATTCTGTGATTGAATATTGAAGTCTAAGTATTTCGCCCCATAAATATCCCTAAGACACATCAGCAAACACAGTGGAAAAGGAAAAGAGGGGAAAAAAAGATTTCTCTGCAGTTTAGTTTTCTAAACAAAAAACATTTTGGCCAAAGAGTTATTCCTGAAGTTAAAAATGTAAGATGTGGCAGAATTTGTTGCTCTGTTGTTCTGGAAAATGTGGTCACGTCATGAATTATGCGTGGTTGTTTCCTGAAGTCTTGCAGGCTCAGTTTGCTCAGGAAATACAATCTTAAGATATTCTTTGAAAGCACTCTTTCAAGTGAACATTTAGGTTTGATACTGAACTGATATATAGAGGGTTTTCTGTCCAGAAATGGGAGAGATCATCTGGGCTCCTTTTGCATAACAAACTGATCTCCAACTCAGCTGTTTCTTAGCAGGCTTTCTCTAAGTCAGCTCGATAGAACAAGATCCTCTCCAAACTGTCACTGTTCAAAACAGAGCCAGCAAGTTCTACAGCAAAGCAAGCAGTTATTACCACTTGTGCAGTTTCTAAGAAGCCTTTTTGTTGCAACATCACAATAATTATGACTTCTCAAACACAATTCTGCTGTTCCAAATGAGAAACATGTCCTGTCTTGGGAGTTGAGAGTCCAGTGTTTGACCACTAGAGTTACTGAACCACTTTTAATTTTGTTGCTACTTCGCATGAGCTAGATTCTTAAATCCGTCAGAGTTATGAAACAGGATACATTTGCCTCAAGTTCAACATTGATTTGGAGAGGCCCTGCTTCATATTATGTTGAAGATACGGGCAAATGTACTCTGATTCCAGGACAAAAGCTAATTCAAATAATGGAGAATGTATGCTAGGTCTACGTTGTGTCAGTGTTATTTTGGTCTTTATATTTGTACATTTGTAAATGAGATTGTCAATGCAAAGGCAAAATCTGCTCACTGATGTTAGATATCTTGTCTAAACACATCCCATTTCGTGAATTGCAATTCTTTGCAGTTTGGAATTTTTTTCAATGCTAATGTATTTTTATTTAACAGGCACAGCTAGCAGAGAAAACTACCCTTGTTAATGATGCTAGACTCCAGGAACAGGAGCTTCGAGAGCAGGTGAAAGGCAGATTTTACATTTTCTATGGTAAAATCTTTGGTTAGTTTCTACACCCAAAACTCTTATCCACTGAATTGTTCTTCTGTTCTTTTCCCACCAGATTCATTCACTTCAGGATCAACTTAAGGTTCATGAGAAAAATTCTTGTATGTCACCATTCGGAACACCATATAGAGGTGAGAAATTGGGAATCCTATTTCGTTTTAATGCGGACAGGTTGGGGAGATGCTGATTTCTTGACTTTTAGGAGGAATTCATGAAATGTTTGCAGAGAAACCTCTTTGGTCAGTACATTTATAATCCCAAGAAGAAGGGAGCTGTGCTGGATGTATTTTTGGGAATGAATTGGAGCAAATAGAGTCATGTTTTGCTGGAGAAGTATTTGGAGAACAATTACCTCATCAAGTTTAGATCCTTTATAGAAAAGCTCAGAAGCAAATAAGCATTAAAACTATCAATTGGAGGAGAATTGATTCTGGTGACACAGAAAACACAGCACTCGGGTGAATTGGAATCAAAAATTGATGAACAGAATTGTAATTGAGCAGTTGGAGGTTTTAAAGGAGGGAATAATTCAGATACAGAATAAAGAAACCCAAGAGAGGTGAAAAGGAGGCCATCTAAGCTTAGACCTCGTAAACGATTAAAGACATAACGTTTAAAATTAAACACAAAAAGGAAGCTTATAATGAATATGAAGTTATAAATGCAGTAGAAAACCAAGCTAAATATAGAAAAGGACACAGGAGATCTGAAAGGACATACGAATCAGAGAGAGCACAAGACTGTGCCATTAGCTAATGCAAAAGAGAACCTAAATATTAAAAATATATCAAAGACTATTCAGAGGAAAGGTGGAATTGTTTCTGAAGTCATGTGGAAGCAGAGAATGTGACTGAGGTACTAAATGAGTACTTCATGTGTTTTCACTGATGAAGAGGTTGCTGTTAATGTAACAATAAAAAAGGAGGCAGCAGCAGTTCTCATTGAAGAGAAGGAACTTAAAAAAAAATTCAGCCAGACTAGATAGGATACATCTGATTTTACTGATGGATATTGGGCTGCAAATTCTGAAGACTGTCACCACAGTCATTGCCTTTACATGTGGGAATGGTGTCTGAAAATTGAATGATTGCAAATGTTTTACTCCATCTAAAGGGTGAGATATTTAAACACAACAATTGGAAACTGTTCAGTCTAATGTTGACAGTGGAGAAGCATTTGGGGACAGTAATCCAAGATAAAATTAATTGACATCTTAAAAAGTATGAGCTAATAAATAAAAGATCGTATTGATTTGTTAAAGGCAAATAATGTTTGACCAACTTGATTGGGATCTGTTTTGGAGTTGTGGAGAGGGTTGATGAGGATAGTATGAAATATAGATCTAAAACTAGGAATTTCTAGCAAAAGTAGGTAATTCTGCACTTCTACCATTCGATAAGATCATGACAGAATTGCTTTTGTTCTGAAATCTACATTCACATCCACCCATGATAAGCTTCAATTCCTTTGTCTAATAACAACCAATCTACCTCTGCCTTAAAATAATACATGACCCTACCTCCACTGCATCCTGTGGCACAAAGTTCCAAAGTCAGTCAGCTCCTGAGCAGTCTTCCTATGGAACTGACCAGCACACTGACACATTGACTTCTGCACAGCAGAACAAATAATGGGAGAGAATTTGACCTTTGAAAGAACAAGTATTCTCCTCATCTCTGAACTGAAAGGTGGTCCATATTTTAAAGCAGCTGTTGACTCATCTGAAAGATTAGACATCCTTTCCACGCCCACCTTGACAGGACCATTCTGAATCTTACAGATTGCAATGCAATCACTACTCACTCTAAACTCCAGTGAAGACATGCCTGCCTCTCCAATTTTTTTCTGACAAGACAATCTGCTCGTTTCAGCTATCCATCTCGTAAACCACCTCTCAACTGCCTCTGGTGCATTTACACCCTTAAATAATGAGAACAGAACCAGTATTCAAGATGTGGTCTCACTAATAGTAACTGAAGCTTAAACCTTTTTACATACAATCCTTCTCCTATTAAGGATCCATCCCATTATCCTTCTTGATTACATGCTGTTATTGTATACTAACTTTTTGCACAAGAACAACTAGATCCATCTGCACCTGAGTTTCACAGTCATTCTCCATTTAAATCATACTGTGCTTTGTTATGCTTCATATCAATGTTAACAACTTGACATTTTCCCACATAATAATCTGGAAGTTGGAATATAATCCAATCGCATAATCAATCCGCAACACACTGTATCCTTATGTCATCTTCACAACATATTTTGTAACCTTTCATTGTGTCATCTGCAAATTTAGCATCTATGTCTCTAGTCCATCATCTAAATCATTGCTATGAATTGTGAAAAGTTGAGATCCCAGTGTAAACACCTGGGGGATCCCATTCATTGTACCTTGCCAATCTGAAAAAGATCTATTTATCATAGATTGCCTATAGTGTGAAAGCAGGTCATTTGACCCACCGAGTCCACACTGCCCCTCCAAAGAGGATTCCACCCCCACCTACTCTCCTACCCTGTCCCTGTAACCCTGCATTTCCCATGGCTAAGCCACCTAGCTTGCACATTTTTGGACTGTGGGGGGGCGGGGAAACCAGAGCACCCAGAGGAAACCCACACAGACATGGGCAGAATGTGCAAACTCCACACAGACAGTCGGCTGAGGCTGGAATTGAGCCCAGGTCCCTGGAATAACACTGCTAACCACTCAGCCACCATGTCATCCTAGAAAATAGAGAGGCTATTCAACCCATTGAGGTCTGCACGGACCTTCTGAAGAGTTTTACAGGGGATTTCCAAATGTATTTAACAGACTTGTTAGCAATATTCAAGTCTATGGGATTAAAGGGCAGAATGAATGCAGCATTTGACTGACAGAGAAAAAGCAATGATGGAAGGTTGTTTCTCAGACTGGCGGGAAAATTGCAGTGGCATTTTCCAGATATTGATATTGGGCTCACTACTTAGTAACCTAAGCTTAAGTATACAAGGAATAATGTTTTTAGATGATATAACAGAAATTGGAGTTTGCCACTTAGTGGTAAGGCCCTTATTATATTTCTATTTGCTTTGATCATGGCTGATCTGATTGTGACTGAAGTACTATTAACCTGTCTACCCCCATTTTCTTTGCCTCTGTTGTCCATCAAAAATCTTCAGTCTTCAAAATAATCAGCGATTCAGCCTCCAGTATTCTCTGGGGAAGAGGATTCCACAGGCTTTTTACCTTCTGAAAGAAAAAAAAGATTCTCACTATCTCTATCCTAAGCTCTATTTTATTTTGAGCCAAGTTCTTCTCTCTCCCATGAAAACCATAGGGTATAGGTGCAGAATTCAGCTATTTGGCCTATTGAGCCTGCTCTGCCATTCAATCAGAAACAAGTGCCTACTTTTTGATAAAGTTCTGAGTGTTTTATAGTAATAATTATGGTATCTGGGACAGTTCAAGGTTGTGATGTGTATTAGGAATAGAGCTGTTTAGGTTCACTATTCTAATAACGAGCCAATGGTTAAAGAAGCACATTTTTTGTGCTGTGACACCAGTGGCCTGGTCAGATCATGGCTGAACATGAGCTCTGTTGATACTTTGGTCTGTTGTGTGATGTAGCCCATTGGTTTGTCAGAAGGACAAAATCTTCAATAATGTACAGTGCTACCAGTGCTTCTTAACATATGACTTCTTAATTTGGCAGCAAAACTAGGGATAATTGTTCAACAGTTAATTGCCAGAAGAGTTGGTGGGATAGGGGTCCACTGGTGCAGTGACTTTGTTGGGCCAGGATGCATTTTAAGTTTCTTCGACTGCCATGTTTTGTCAAATAATTCAGAGTAAAGCAGCTATTCACCTGATGTTGAAACAAAATTAAGTGGGCTAGAAGGACATAAGTTGCATAGGCTGTAACCTATCTCGTTCAGCATGATTGTATACAACCACTATCAATTAAAGCAATGGCTACCTTTATTGACATGTCAAATTGGTTTAAATGTTTTTCTGTTAGTATGTCAATTTAAAAAAAAAACTTTTTCTTTTGAGATGTTGGTGTTGTTAAGATTTATTCTGATTCTCCCTCTAACTGTGTTCCTGAACAGATGGAAATTATGCTGTTGATGGTTCTCTGATAACAGAACCCACGGAATTAGAATATCTTAAGAAGGTGCTTTTTGAATACATGATGGGAAAGGAAACTAAGGTACAGTATCATATTTTTGAGGGAGCAGTGTCCCGCAAGCTTTTGCTTTATTGAGAAGATGCATTGCCTGGACAATTTTCTTTTGTCTGCAGTGGGCTGGGCTCTGTATATAAATAAGTGTAGCTTCTACCAAACATATGTAGGCCACATCGCAAACCCAAGCAATAATCTTAAATTAGTTATCAGTGTAATTAATGGTGCACTCGGAATTGTTAGGTTAGTGGTGTCCAATTGTTGAAAAGTATCTCATGTTGGATTCAGTGTTCTATGTTTTGCAAATGTAGGCTAGTTGACTACAGTCAGTGTTTTGTTTCTTGCAAGCAATTGAAGGGATGTACTGTTCGATACGATCTACTAATCAAAGGGATGCACAGTCTACAAATCTGGCATCCTTTTGGCACTGAAATTCATATACGACATTATTCATTTGTGTAATAGGAAGAACAACTTTTTGACCTGACAGCAACTTCCTGTGTGTGGGCAATGTCACTCATGGTGGTACTGCATAGTAGCAGTGTGAAATGGCTAGCTTTGCCAATTGCTCAAATTTTTAAAGACACAATATCCTATGAAGGTAATCCCAGGTAGACCGGATGCTTTCCAGGGCCAAAGTTGAAGCACTCAAGCCTGTTTGTGACCTTACGCAATATATAGCCACAATGATCTGACGAGGGTAGCCATTAGGTAGCATAACAGTTTGAAGAAAGAACTCTGTTAGAGCAGCTCCATTTCAAATGTGAATTTGAAAACAGGATCTAGCCTGTTGACGTGTTTAAGGAAATTCTTTAATATTACTGCAGTTTCAAATATATCGAACATATCATCAACGTTTGGAAATATGCATGGTGTTATTCCATTGAATATTGTTTTAAAAGAGATGGCAATTTCCCATCTGGTAACTGCACCCAAAAATTCTACCATGTTTTGCTGCATCAAATAGTTATTTTACTCCACTTTGAACTATTTCTCATGATTGTAACACTTGGAATAAATTTGTTTCCTAAAATGTACTAAAGCAATCTTTTTTTTTTAATCAATGCATTCATAGGATGTGGCTGTTAGGCCAACACTAATTGTCCACCCCTGTTTGCAGAAGGCAGTTAAGAGTCAAATCACATTGCTGTGGATCTGGAGTCAAAGCTGGGTGGGAGGGTGAACCAGGAGGAGGATGCAGAGATGCTTTGGTGTGATTTGGCCAAGTTGAGTGAGTGCGCAAAAGTATGGTAGATCAAGCATAATATAGGTAAGTGTGAGGTTATGCACTTTGGGAACAAACACAGGAAGGAGGATTATTATCTCAGTGCTAATAGATTGGGAAAGGGGAGGTGCATTGAGACCAGGGTATCCTTGTACACCAGTCGTTGAACGTAAGCATACAGGGGCAGTTCAAGGTGCAGAAGGCCTTCATGTCGAGAGAATTTGAGTACAGGAGCAGGGATGTCTTGTTGCAATTGTAGGGCCTTGTTAGACCATACCTGGAGTGCAGCTTTGATCTCCTTATTTGAGGAAGGATGTTCTGGCTATGGAATGAATGCAATGGAAGTGCTAGACTGATTCCATAAGGACTATATTCACTGGTTTGTAAAAGAATGAGGTGACCTCTCATAAAGATCTATAACAGGATTACAGAGGGTAAACGCAGGAGGGATGTTCCCAACGACCGGGGAGTCCAGAACCAAGGATCATAATCTAAGGATACAGGATAGGCCATTTCGAACTGAGATGAGGACAAATTTCTTCACACAGTGATTAACTTGTGAAAATCTCTGCCACAAAATGCATTTGAGGCTGAAGGGATTTGAAGGTGAAAGCAGAAACAGGGTATTGATTTGAATAACTAACCATGATCATATTAAGTTGCAGAAAGTCTTGCAAGACCAAATGGCTTACTCCTTTCCTAATTTATAAGTTGCTATGTCACAAATACAAGACGAGGTAACAGATTTCCTTTCTTACAAGATTTTAGGGAACCAGATGGATTTTTACAATAATTGACAATAGGCAGAGATATGAATAGGCAGGGAATAGAGGGATACAAACAAACTGCTAAGACAAAAGGTTTTCAGTTTAGACAGGCATCATGTGTTGGCGCAGTCTTGGTGGGCCGAAGGGCCTGCTCCTATACTGTACTGTTCTTTGTATTGTCATCATAGAGTTATACAGCAGAGAAATAGACCCTTTGCTCCAACTCATCCATGCCGACCAGATGTCCTAAATTAATCTAGTTCCATTTTCCAACATTTAGCCCATATCCCCCTCAACCCTTCCTATTCATGTACCTACCCAGGTGCCTTTTAAATGTTGTAATTATACCAGCCTCCTCTACCTTTCTGGCAGCTCATTATCACCCCTTTGTGTGAAAAGTTGCCCCTTAGGTCCCCATTATTATCTTTCCCCTCTCATCTTAAATCTGTGCCCTCTAGTTTTGGACTCCCCAACCTTGGGAAAAGACCTATCACCCTATGGTAATCACCCTATCCATGCCCCTCATTTTATAAACCTCTATAAGATCACCCTTCAGCCTCTGATGATCTAGGGAAAATAGTCCCAGCCTCTTCAGCCTCTCCCTATCGCTCAAACTATCCTGGCAATATCCTTGTAAATCTTTTCTAAACCCTTTTGAGTTTCACATCTTTCCTATAGCCAGGAGACAAGAATTGAATAAACCGATGTCCTGTATAGCTGCAAAAAAAAACATGACATCCCAAATCCTGAATTCATGCACTGGTCAGTAAATGCAAGCGTACAAAACACCTTCTTCACCATCCTGTCCAACTGTGACTCCCCTTTCAAGGAACTATGAACCTGCACCCCCAGGTTTTTGTTCTGAACATTCCCAAGGACTCTACCATTAAGTGTCAAAGTCCTGCCCTGATTTGCTTTACCAAAATACAGCACTTCACATTGTGGTCACTATTAGCTCTTCCAGAATTACTTTTTAAATTGAATTCAAGCTTCACCATCTGCCAAGGTGGGAATCGAACACATGCCCCCAGAGCTTTAGCTGGTTTCTGGATTATTGACATTACCACAATGCCATCACTTCCTGTTAAAAACAGTTTTTTAAAGCAGTTAATTGTATTTGATTGTGGACTGCTTCTCAGTTGAATTTGAAAGATTTCTTGCCTTCAAGGTGATTTATTTTATCAAATGAATGTTGTTCAAAATTGCACACGTCAAGCTCTTATTTGGCACTCATGCTTTTGAGGTGATGATTATAATTCGTGTTATAATTCAGTGTCTAGCAGAGGCTAGACTATTTTCAGCAAAATTATGTCGAGCCAATATTGACTATTCTGTTGAGCTTTTTGTGTTAGAGATAGCTAACTCATTTGCAGCCCACAAATCAATTAAATGTCAGGATGGCACAGTTTATTTCCAGACTATCTTTTTGAGGTAATCATTTGGGTTTTTTTCATTTATATTGCATTTTTATTTCAGACTTTGGCAAAAGTTATAACCACTGTACTGAAGTTCCCAGCAGAGCAGACACAAAAGATATTAGAACGAGAAGAGTCTCGATCTACAGTAAGTCCACATTCAGTTTTTTCTTAGTTTTCTCAACTAATTTTAGAAGCGATAATGGGCTGGATTTTCAGCGTTACTGTCAAATTTCAAGTTTGTAACAAAACCTTCAGGGCTTTTATCAATTAGATTGCGACGGCAGGGTGGCTCAGTGGTTAGCCCTGCTGCCTCACAGTGCCAGGGGCCTGGGTTCAATTCCACCCTCGGGCAACTGTCTGTGTAGAATTTGCACATTCTCCCCATGTCTGCGTGGGTTTCCTCCGGGTGCTCCGGTTTCCTCCCACAGTCCAAAGATGTGCAGGTTAGGTGCTTTGGCCATAGTGTCAAGGGATGTGTAAGTTAGGTGGATTAGCCGTGGGAAATGCAAGATCACAGGGAAGAGGTAGGGGGCTGAGTGTGGGTGGGATGCTCTTCAGAGAGTCAGTGTGGACTTGTTGGGCCGAATAGCTTGTTACCACACTGGGGATTCCATGAATTAGATTTTTGGTCAGAACTATATCTATAAATGAAATGCTGCCAAGTTGTTTCTCCTTCAGGGAGAATGGATACTGTGTAAAATAATGATCCTCGTGACAAAATTGAATCATGTGACTTTAATCTGTTACACAAAAGCTATTTACAGTTCAAATTAGAACTCTAATTGTCCATTGCTTATATTTCATACATTCAAGTCTGTTGCCCAAAATTATCAGTCTTTTTTCCTTACCCTAAGCCAACTTTCCCATGGCAAGTACATGCAACAACTTTAAAAAATTCAAAATTTTAAAAATTCAAACCAAATACCAAAGTTTCATCATTTATTGATTTAACTTAATCCAACCAATAAAACATCGAATGAGCAAGACATTTCCAAATGTTATCTTGTGTTTGTAAAGTGGGAGTGTCTTGAAGATGTGATGCTTGCTCTGTAGAAATACAAACTTGTTTCTTTTCTGGTGTCAGAATTACAAATTATTGTAGTGTGCCTGTTTAGTCAAATCCTTTTATGAATTTGTGAAAGCCACCATTCTGACAGAGTGCTCAAGTTAAAAAAAAAATTAGTCAATTTTAACAAGTGAAAACCATTTATAAGTGGGTAAAAAATAGATTTGCAGATGCCATTAGATTAGTCTTTTGTTATCAATAATGCTTCAAAATTATTTTCTGAGTTCAACATAGTGAGTATTTTAGAATCCCTTGTTTGTGTACCAGCATTCTTTGGGACTTACGCGCCCATTTGAGTTTCTATTGATTATAAGGTCCGAGATCACTGCTGTGTTGTAGAATTAACTGGTTGCATCATATGAACTGCAAAAATATGGGAAATAAGCTAGATAATATGTCTAATTGGTTTAATGACTGAGCTGACATTGGATGTTTTGTGTTTAAAAAGATGCCCTTAACAAGTAATTGTACTGACCCACTGAACTTCTGTGACTTTCCTATTAAGTGTTCCATTCTGTCCTGGACCTAAGATGCAAATTAATGATAATGTTGTACCTTTGTGATCTGCTCAAAGTAATTAGTCAGAAGTTGACCTCTGCATATACTACTGTACCTTGTTGCCTTAAAGGAGCACAGCTTAGCTTAGCAGTAGAAAAATAAATTGCATTAACATGGTAAATGGTCTTACCTTTCTTAAAATATGTATTTTACTAAATACAAATATTATTAGATATGTATTCTAATTCACAATAGTTACTCAAGTACTTTCCCAATGCGTATGTCATGTTATGGTATTTGTTTGATAAAAGTTAAAGATCAAAAAGCTTCAGAGCTAGTAGGAACTGCAGATGCTGGAGATAACAAGGTGTAGAGCTGGATGAACACAGCAGGTCAAGCAGCATCAGAGGAGCAGGAAAGCTGACGTTTCGGACCTAGACCCTTCTTCAGAAAAAAGCTTCCAGGCTTTCATCTGCCACTGAAAGTGAAATAAAACACATGCAAACAGTCACTTTGTAATACAGAACTTAAATTTTGTTGAAGAGAATGTTGCATGGCTGAAGCTTTTCATCCTGCACTCATCAGGACAAGTGCAAGAATGCCAAATATTTAACAATCACAACATTTATATTAAGGGAGAAGCTACACTGGCCAAGGGGTTATTAGCTAATAGCACACTTAGGATTGTTCAACAGACAGTACTCAGTTGCAGTATCACATCCAACATTTGTGTTTGGTTTTCCATTAGCTGTTTGACAATGGTCTGTACTTCGCCTAATACAAATAACTGAAGGCAGCCTATATGGGGGTTGTATACAAAAGTAAAAAATGTTGTGATAGTTAAAATTTTGGTATTCTTATGTCTGTTCTGATAAGGGAAAGATGAAAGTCTTTAGCAACTTGCCTGTCTTCTTAGCACGGTAAAGACTTTATATCTGTTTCAAAATGTTTCAAAAGCCTTTCCTGTGCCAGTTGTCAAAATTTATGTAAAAATGCTAACAAATCATATGATTCATCTTGCAGGGGAGAAAAAGAGTACTGAAGAAAACTTGATTATTTCCTCATTTTCCCCAACCTTGAAATTACAAAAGGGCAGATCATGCAGCTGCCTATCTAAAAACAATCAGTCCATACCTTGGGATCTATTTAAACAGTTTCCTTGCAGGGAACCTCAAAGGCCCACCTCGTATTAGCAAGTAAACCTAATGGTTATGCTTCAGATGCCACAATACCCAACAGTAATAATGCAGAGAATTGGCTAACGTATGGATGTGGTAGCCTCATGATAGTAGTTTGGACTAGTAATTCAGAGAACTGGTCTATGACCAGACGTTATGAGTACAGACTGTACCATTGCAGCTGAAGAATTTAAATCCAGGTAATTAACTAAGCAACAAATTGAATAATAAATTAGTTTTAGCAGTGGTGACATTGTAGTAAAAGACACCTCATTCACTAATGCCTTTTAAGGGAAGAAATCTGCTACCCTGACCCAGTGTAACCTATTTGTAACTTCAGACCCACGGCTGTGCAGCGAGCTCCTAACTGCCCTCTGAAGTTTAGTTACCTTCAAGAAGATAGTTATCACCTTCTGAGGGAATTAGGGATGACCTTAAATGCTGGTTTTGCCAAGGGCTCCCCTATCCCATGAATGAATGAAAAATTTTTTTAAAAAACACAAGTATGGGGGTTCACGATTTACAAACGTCCAACTTATGATCAGACATACTTACGCACATGAGTCCATACATACAAACATTTCCTGTGCTTAAGAACAGCTACTTCTAGTTTGTTCAACATTGCATACAAATCGACTTACAAACAGACTCAAGAACCCACGGACTGCCTGTAGTTTGCAAAATAGTAACGTGTCTCAGAGTTGATATTTGTTTGATGGATGTATAGACTTTGCTGTTCTGACATATGACATCATCTTCACCCCTTTATATATTGCCATCATGTAAAGTTTCTGTAAGCTTTCAACTTGAGTGGGATGAAAATTTTAAAATCTCACGATAAATCATCCTTTGAATTGTAGGTTTCGATCTCAGATTCTGTTGCTCATGTACACAAGTTTTCTCCCTCTGTATTTTGTCCACAGCCAGTTGTATTTCTGATCCAGATCATTGTTCCCAAATTTTACCTTTAATAATCCTCATTATACAGCCTCCTATACTAACTCGGTACTTTTAAAATCCAGGAGTAAATTACTGCAGATGCAGGAATCTATTGAAAACAACAAATGCTGGAGATCACAGCAAGTCATACAGCATCCATGGAGAGGGAGCAAGTTAACTTGCTCTCAAAAGAAGAGTCACCTAGACTCCACGTTAGTTTGCCCTCTCTCCGTGGATGCTGCTCCAACATTTTTTTTTCTGAAATCTAATGTCCCAGATACTTCAGTGGCCAGGTAATCATTGCAGCAGCATTTGCTGGATTCTGGGTCAGGACCATGTGGATCTCCTTACCTCCTTTAGACTTTGCTTTCACTTTAAGCCTTTAGGCATTTAAAATCCGAACATGGTATCAGTAGACCATTGTCTCGCATTTATCTCATATATTTAGTCTTTGGTTTTGGGCCTGGATTTTCAAAAACCAAAACTTGGTTTGGATTATTAATGCTCTAAAGGTATTGAAAAATACAAGAGTGCCAAATCATGTTGTGAATTTTTTTTTAGCAGTCTTGATTCTGGATTGCATTACCTGTTAGTTTAGGCCTATTAATACAAAAGTGCAATGAAAGGTGGGTCATTAAATATTGTTATGACTGAGTTGGATAGATTAATAGTTGACAAGAGAGACAATGGTATAGGGAGCCAACAGGAAAAATGGAGTTGAGACCACAATCAAACTAGCCATAATATTACCAAATGCCATTACAGGCTTGAGGGACCAAATGGCCATTCCTGCTCCTAATTCATATGTATGTACCTTGTGTGGAGCTGAAGGAACACAGCAGGCCAGGCAGCATGAGAGGAGCAGGAAAGCTGACGTTTTGGGTCGGGACACTTCTTCTGCATCAGCAGTTCTTACTATCTCTGTATGTACCTTGTGCTCTTTTAAACAAGTGCTCCCTCTGTTGGATGATTGTGCCTAATTCTGAGTACCGAACTTTAGGATGGATGTTAAGACTTTGGAGAGAACAGAGATTTGTTAGAATAGCTCCAGTGATGATAGTTTGCTATTACATGGATAGACTGGAGAAGGTTTGGAGTGGAGGAGGCTGAGGAGAATTGATAGACTTGTTTAAAATCCAGAAGAGTTTGAAGTGAGTAAGTAAAGTGACTCATTTCCAGAAGCTGAGGGTCAAAAACCAGAGCTTTTTGGTAATTTAAGGAAATTGACAAAAGAATCAAAGGAAACATGACTTTTTTTTACAATTAAGTCATTCACATTTGGACTGCATTGACTGGTACAAAGAATGGATATAGATTCAATGTAGTCTGCATAAGGAAACTGCTTATTCATAAGAGAGAGAAAAGTTAAGGTGTGAGAACAGAGGGAGGGAGTGGAATCTATTGCATTGTTCTTTGTATGAACCCGTGTAGACCCAAATAGCTTCCTGTTATACTGTGCTATTATATAATTTCATAGCATTTATGAGTATCATTGGTGATTGCTCACAAATTCATTTCATTTGCTTATTTAGAAGGCTTGGTTTATATTCCATCACTACGTTGTTTCTAAACCCCATCAGCTTCACTGATGGGTGCATAATATTATAACATGAACAGTTTAAACAGCCAAGTTTTGAGTTGAAAGTATTTACGATAAAAAAAATTGTTCAGCTGTAAGATTAATACAAGTACTGTCGACCTCTAAGTCACTGCCATTGATTTATGCTTACACAGAAAATAGGAAGATATTTATTGATCCATTCAGTATGGTTAAACTTCAGTGCACCATTGGTTACTGCTGGTAAATGATGCTGTGAGTGTTGAGGACAATCAAACAAGCTCCTGAACACTGCAGTAAATGATCTCACTCGTCACAACTAACTTATTATGTGAGGAGATCCTGTCACTGCCAGAAACTCTTCCACCTCTGTTTTGGAGGTCTGTATCAAATCGATATCGCACATGTGGCAGTGAACCTCCCTTATTTATTCACTCTCCACCTAGTTCAAAAAAAACCAATTCACATGAGCAGAATCAATGTCATTAATCATTGTAAAGACCTTAACCATATCCCCTTGGAATCTATGTTTATCTTTTTATAAATAAAAAGTGCACTCTGATGAACATTTGCATGTTATTGTCCTTTGTTTCCTATCTTTCAGTCACATTTGAGCCTATCCTTTGCAATTTATCTCATCAGTAACACTGTTAACTAAGGTAGAAGTGCATGAAATTGAGAGTAAATTGCTGACATGGCTCAGAAATTGGCTGAGAAAGAGATGGTAGAAAGTAGGAATGATGGGTAGGTACTCAAATTGGCAAGATGTGACCAGTAGTGTCCCACAAGAATCTGTGTCAGGACCTCATTTATTCACATTATTTATTAATAGTTTGGATAATCAAATATATCCAGATTTGTTGATGACACAATGTTGTGTGGCTTTGTAGACAGTGTAGATGATAGCATAAAATATTACAAAGGGTTGTTGATAGTCTAAGTAAATAGGCAAAGTTGTGGCAGATGTATTTCAATGTGCAAATGTGAGATTATCCATTTTGGAACAAAAGAGGATGGATCTGGGTAGTTTCTAGATGGTATGAAGTTAAATACAGTGGATGTTCAAAGAGATTGGGACCATCAAAATTTTACCAACAGGTGCAGAAAATTATCAAGAAAGATAATGGAATGCTGGCCTTGATATCTAGAGGACTACAGTACAAGGATGCAGAAGCTAAGGTGCAGTTATACACAACCTTGGTAGACCCCATTTGGAGTACTGAGAGAAGATCTGGGCAGCACACCTTAGGAAGGATATATTGGCCTCAGAGGGAGTACAACGTAAGTTTACGAGAATAATACCTGGACTTCAGGAGTTAAGTTATGAGGACAGATTATACAAATTTGGCCTGTTTTCTGTAGAATTTAGAACATTAAGGGGTGATCTGCTCAGTTTTCAAGATATTAACAGGAAAAACAGTAGATAAATTATTTTCACTAGTTGGGGATTCTAGAATTGAGGGACATAGTCTGACAATTCAGGCCAGATGGTTTAGGAGAGATGTTAAAAAGCTGGTCTACACACCAAGTGTAGTAGTGGTTTGGAACTCTTCCCCAAACAGCAGTGGATTCTGGATTAGGATATATGCCATTATCCAAGCCATTAATAAATAATGTGAATTTGCTTTCCAATCCCATGTAAGTGCCCCATGATTTTCAAGGCAGCTTCAATCAGGTATCCATCATAGAAAATGAAAGAAGTCAGAGAATGTTGGGACGGGGATAAGTCATGGAATGAATGGAATCATTAGCTAGTTTAAAACCAAAAAACAGAAGGCTGGGAATACTTTTACAACTCATTTTGGGTGTTGGCAACGCTAAGATTGCAGTAAATTACAGAAATGTGTTCATAAACTTGAGAATGGGCAAATAAGTGACAAATTTATTTTAAATCTGAAATAGATTAATTTTTGTTAAACAAAGGTATACAGGGACATGGGCCACAGGCAGGTACATGGAGCCAGGCCACAGGTCAGCCATGATCTCATTGAATGATGGGACAGGCTTGAAGGCTGTCCCACCATTCCTGTTCATATGCGTGCAAACCTAGTAAATGTGTCTGATGTCTGGAACAATATTACATGCATTTCTGAAATTCAGGAAGAAAGCCTTTTTGTTTATGTTAATATGTTGCAGCATGGACTGCAGGGATTGGTTGGATCAATGACGAGTTTTAAGCGAAAATTGACCAGAAACTGGAAGCAGAGCAACAAGCAGAACTGGGGAGAAAGTGGGACAATATAAATTAGTTTTGGACAAATGTATTGTTTTTTTACAGCCATTCCCTTCTGTTTCTTGGCATCTTTGTTGTTTTCTCTGTCTCTGCTCTTCCTCATTGCTCTTCCTTCCCTCCACCTCAGAAAACCCAACATGTTTGTCCTATCCTTCAATTCTGAAGTGGAATCACATTCAATATGAAACATTAATTCTTTCCCTCTCTTCAGGCACTACCAAATCTGTCAAATACATCTAACTCTTCCTTTCATTTGTTTTGAATTCCCAGTAACTGCATTATTTTGCTTTTGTTTTGCTTTTATATTAGTTTTGGATTGCTTTAGCTAAGAGCTGGCATTGATATGGAGCACCATGTGACCAACCACTGTGTATTCAACATTTTATCTATGATTTACAGCAGCAGTGCATTAAATTTCCATTTATCCTAACGATCCATAGCATAGTATTGCCATTAACTATTTCGCCTTGTTTCTCCCAATTTAACCAAAGAGACGGTGATTCAACATATAAAACTTCCCTAGTAAAAATGTTACACTGTGACTGATTCTCCCTTTCAAAATAGATGACGCTTCGTCACTTAGGTCAAAATTGATCCATTTCCTGCTACCAGGTTGTAAAATCTCTTCTGATCTAAAGACTTTATATTCGCTACTGATTGTGTTTCTTTTTTGTAATGTTCCAGGCATTTGTTACCACACTGAAATAGCCCATTTGTACATCTCAGTCCATTTTGATGTTTCCTATCCCATGTACCTGCCTATGGATTTTCAAGAGGCCTCCGATCTGGTGCCCATTTTCGACAAATGAAAGAGGTCAGGATGTTGAGTCAGAGGACAAGTGGTAGAATCATTAGTCACTTTCAATTCAAAAAACAGAGAATGGGGTAAAGTGCATTTGTTTGAAAGGTACAAAGTGGTGCTTTTTTTGTTGTTTTTCTTTATTCCTGAAGTACGCTTGCCTTCATTGCTCAGACCTTTGAGGTACAGGAGTTGGGACGTCATGTTACGTTGTACAGGATGTTAGGCCACTTTTTGGAGTACTGTGTACAGTTCTGGTTGCCCTGTTATAAGAAGGATATTATTAAATTGGAGAGGGTTCAGAAAAGAGTTACAAGAATGTGACAGAGACTGGAGGATTTGAGTTATAAGGAGAGACTGCATAGGCTGGGAGATTTTTCAGTGGAGCGTAGGAGGGTGAGGGGTGACCTTGTAGAGGTTTACGAAATCACGAGGGGCAGGGATAAGATGAATAGCAAAGGTCTTTTCCATAGGGTAGGGGAGTTCAAAACTAGAGGGCATATTTTTAAGGTGAGAGGAGAAGTTTTAAAAGGGACCTGAGGGTGGTTCTCATCTGGAACGAACTACCAGAGGAAGTGGCAGATGCAGGTATGGCTGCAACATTCAAAAGACATTTGGATAGGTACATGAATAGGAAATATTTTAGAAAGATATGGGCCAAACGCAGGCAAATGGGACTAGTTTAGTGTGAGAATCTTAATCGGCATGGACGAGTTGGACCAAAGGGTCTGTTTCCTTGCTGTATGACTGTACTTGGACCATTACTGTTCACAATTTAGGTTCATCATTTGAATTTTAGAACAGCAACACAATTTCTAAATTTGTGATTACACCACATTTTGAGGTTATCAACACAAACTGAAATACATTACAGAAATACATAAATAAATTTGCAGAATGGTCAAATAATTGACAAATTAAGTAAAATGGGACAATATGTTTTGATCTGAAGAATGGGAAAGTTGCTTATTTTGAATCCCTAATTGCTAATGTTGCTTGGTCTGGACACCTCAATCACTGGAAATAGCTTGTTTATGTCTACTCCCCCACACCTTATTTGTTTTGAACGCATTTCTCTAATCAATTCTAATTCTTCATTGCTGAAATAACGCAGCACCAGTTTTCAAGACTTTCTTCATATTTGAATTTCCCCATTCCCTGTAGATCTTCGTTGTTCTGTGTCATAGCCTGTGTTGCCTCATTATCCTTCCTATAGTTTGAAGATGATATATTTTCATTATTAGATCTTAATGTTTATATTGTGTACTTGTTATAAAACATAATTTTCCATTGCCTGTTCCACGTTGGTGCTTTTAGGTTTTATGATCCTGAACCTACCAAATACTTCTTCCTAAAGTGCCCATCAGTGTCAAATTATTTCCTTCTTACCAGCTTATTTGTTTCATAATTATGCTTTACGTAGGTATTTTTATATATTTTTACATTTGTGCTTGAATTTCACTTATGATCATTCATAATGAAGGCCTGGAGTCATTGTACAGATATGAAACCTGCTTTTTGGAAAAATTGATTTGTTTCTACTGTACACGCAAGCTGTTTTGTTTGAATAGCATGACTAAAATTTCAAACATAAAAAATTTGAGTAATTTAACTCATTTCATTATCTGTTGTGTTATTTGGATAGTTGCAGGTGAATTTTAAACTAATTTCAATTTTAAAGCTGCAATCAAATATATGATGGCTTCTAAATGTTCCCTGGTTTGAATATTGGCTTGGAGTATTCAATATGTTCCCTCTCGCAGTAAATAATGCATCCATTACTTAGTCCACCATTGCTTTTGCACAGTCCACCACTAGGGAATGGAAACAAGTCAGCAGAAAAACTTATCTATCTCTAACTTTCTTGACACATTGTGTACAGTATATCAGATTAAGAACAAATGAAACTTCTTATTATGAGACTTGATCTTGATTGAAGTACACTTGAATATATCAGGATAAGGTGACATTCTTGTGCATCATCACCAATTTTCTGTAATGAATTTTTAGTGAGAGAGTTTGGTTATAATTTAAAATAGCAGGGTTGACTAAAGCTTTATCATTCCAGTTATAATGCAGATTTAGTTAAGAAGTCATATAGGAAACTTTAAGCTTGGAACTTGGTTTGTCTGTTCAGTCCTTGGAATATAGCTAGTTGAACAGCCATAGATTAAAATAGAGCTGGCGCAGTATAAATAGTGACAGAGTTTCTCGGAAAAAGTACAATGGAGAATAATGCCAAATTGTGTTGAGAAAGAAGTTGACCAGCCATTTCAGGAATATTTGAATACGTAAGCATTTAATTTCCTTTTCAATGACGGCTAGGAGATAACTGCAAATTGTCAGGTTATCTTGTGGTAAATATAATTTACAAGATAACATTAGTGTTGTTTATAGCACCCATATCAATGTTTAATTGTTAAAAATTGTGCTTTCCATTTAGTTCAGAATTTCAAAGCATAGAAGAGCTCTTTAATATTCAGCATGGTTTAATATAAGCATTTCACTTTTTAGAGATAACTGGTCATCTCAAAAGCAGCACTAACCAAGTTAGTGGGAACATAAAATTCAGCAGTGATCTTTGACCCCACCCCACCAAAACCCTTGCTGTACAATGTGGAGAGACATTGAGGTCTAATGGTGAAATTTTCAGGATCCAGGGAGGAAGTTAAAGTAGGACCTGAAAGGTGGATAATCTGTGGATTATTCCTAGTGCTGTGCACGAGTGAGAGTAAGGAAGATGGGGATGATAAACGTGTAGGAGAGTTAATTTCAATGAGTTGAAAAGGGATCTAGCCAGGCTAAAATTAATCGAGAGACTGACAGGAAGATGAAATAATTGGTGATTGTTAAGGAAGATATGCTTCAAGTAAAAGTTAGATGCAGTTCAACAAAGGCGACAGGTTGGAGAACCAAAACCAGAGGTCCTCAAGTTGATAGAGATGATGAAGCAAAAATAGCAGGTGTATGATACAGGCCAGGTGAAGTCTTCAAGTGTAACAGTGTCAAATACAATAGGTTTAGAAAGGAAGTAAAGAGAAAAAGGACTGTAAAATGGGAATATGAGACAAGAATGAATCAACTTGAGTGGGAGTCCAAAAATCTTCTAATATGTAAATAATAAGCAGTTATCACTGCTACTAGTGGATCCTTTTTGGGATAAAGGAGGTTGCGGATAAAGGAGGTTGCATATGCTTAGAGACATAAATATGACACATTTACATGATTCTTCACATTTAATGTACTAACTGTAATGTGTTAAACTAGCTTAATGATAATGGAATAAAATGAAGAACTGCAGATGCAGAAGGTCTGAAGCACACACAACTGAAATTACAGGAGAAATCCAGCAGGGCTGGAAGCATCTGTAGAGAGAAATCAGAGTTAATGTTTCAAGTCCAATGAGTTTGTCTCAAAGAACTCTGTTTTCCCGCCATAAAACCTCGTTTGTCCAGCAATTTCTATTTTTGCAGGTTAATGCTAATTGATCATATGTCTAAAAGTTTGTTGGCCTTTCCAAGGAACTCACTGTTAGTCCATTGTCAAGGCATTCTCTTGATTACCTTTCCCATCATTAGTAGTGATTTCCTCCAATTAGATACCAGTTTAACAATCCTTCGAACTGTTTGGACAATCCAGCTAACAGTTAACTCTTTTGCATGTATTTTCCATGGCACTGGGTGTGTTGCTTGCTTAACTAACAAAAGCTATTATGCTCATTTATCCCTGGCTGTATAGTATTCCTCATCTCGCACTGGTATTTTCTGAGACTTGGTTGGTGATGCAGCCACTTAATACATGGGTGAGTCATACCTTTCATTTGTCTGTTCTTTGTCAGCTTTTCGTAACAACATAAAGCTAGCCAACTAACAAAATTATGTATATGCCTCATAGTTCATCTGCTTCGGCATTGTAATTGATTAAGTGTGCTGAACAGCATTCGTAGACAACCTGGAACAAGAAATGGGTATTCAACCATTGACTTTTTCCTTCCATAGTCTTCATGTAGTTTAATTTGATCGTACTATAATTGTAATTTTCTGAAGAGAATGACCACAGTGAAGTCTCTAGGAACTGAATGTGTATTTTAAACCTTTATTTTCTAACAAATAAAACAATTCAAATAACAACAAAAAGCACTGACACATTTTTGGGTGCAAAACTGTAAAGTTATAAATTAAGTTCACATTTTAAAAAGTTAGCTGGCATCCATATTAATATTACACAGTTTATAAAGGCATATTAATATTTTGTTCGACTGTTGCCCTAAACAGATTGCAAAATGAATTCCTTCACATAATAGCATAAATCTCACCATACATTTATTTTGTTTTTGGTTTAAAATCCATTTGTCTGTGTACTGCTTGATGGGTCAATAACTTCAGGCAGATTGGGATACCATAAACCATTAAACTCCTGGGTGAAGGTGTTAAATTGGCCCCACTCTTTATTCACCCATCACTCAATTAGTTGCAGCAAAAGCTCAATTTATGAAGGATCCCTTGTGGATACTTCCAGACCCAAATGAACTTACATTTTGAAAGAAGCAAATGTCAGCAGATCTTTTGTATTGTCAAAAAGAATAAGTTTATTAACTACTGCAAGTGAGAAGAAATGCTGAAATAACATGTACACAGGGATTCGAAGTGAGTCCAAAGAAATAAAAGTCTCAAGAAAAAAGGATCAGTCACTAAATTGTTCACAAAGAGAAAATCATTGACCATTGTGAATATTGCAGTCGAGATTCCTGGTATTGTGACATGAATAGTTGAATGGTTGGTTTTATGATCTTGGCTTTTGCAGATAGGTTGAGATTTTCCTGTTCTGAGTCCATTCAACTGTGATTTAATTTCAGTATTAAAGGTGGGAGAGAGTCTTTTTGTTGTCCTGTTTTATTTTTGTCTGGCAGACTTAAAGCACACACAGCAAGAGAGGCCCTTTTGCCTGCAACACAGAGTTGCCTATGGGATTGTTCTTTGATTGTGACTTGCGTAGCACCCTAATGCTGAAACTCTGGCTTGAACACATGAGAATGTTTAGTCCCAGGATCTCTCACAGTAGAGTTAGAACTGACCTTTTAACCTTTATCCTTGTGTATTGTTTAAAAGGAAAAGCAATGACACGACAGTTTTGGACATAATCCGCAGGAGGGATTGTGGGGTGATGGCAGGCTGTTGAGTTTGAGTTTGTCAGCCTCACGTTATCACAAGTTGCTATCTCTGTTTGTAGTTTTTTTTCAAGCCGGAGGTGTTTCATCAGTCAGGTGTTGAAAGATGTCCCTGATGACTGTGTCTAGCACTTTGGCATCATTACTACTCAGCTCCTGACTTCAATACAGCCTCAATCCAAATATGGACTAATGGGCTGAACTCCATTTGTGAGGTGGGAATAACTGCCCTTGACCTCCAAGCACCAATTGTAGTATGTTGGAGCCCTCACAAAATTGAAATCGGTGGGACTTGGGCATAGATGTTTCTCTTGGTTGGAGTCATACCTAATACAAAGAAAGATGGTTCTGTTTGTTCAGACCAATTTCTCAGCCCCAGCACATCACTGCAGGAGTTTCTTGGGGCAATGTGCCAGGCCTCAGCATCTTAAGCTGTTTCACTACTAATCCTCTCTCCATCTTAAAGTCAGTTGTATGTTTACTGGTATTTGCATAATGTACTGTTCCATCTGCGATGACTCAGATAGTGACACATCTGATTCCATCATTCAAGAGCTGGGCACCACTCTGTTTGGGCTGTTTAATGTAGGGACCATTCATAGCATTCAAGTACCAGGCAATGACTGTCTCCAGAATGGGAGAACTTAACCATCTCCATGTCCCACAATTATTTTACTGTCACTAAATACCGCAGCTCCAATATTCTGTTGTTACCGCTAATCAGAATATAACTAGACTAATCAGGTTAATACTGAATTGTCTAGCACATTTCAGAGACTGGGAATTTTATGATAAATGGCTCGCCTTCTGATTCCGCAAAGCCTTTCCACAAGCAGGCACTCAAAGAAAGGTTTATGGCATCTTCCGAACTTCCCAAAGGGTCAGACAGTGCCTTTCAAACCCATGACTACTTCCATCTAGAAGGACAAGGGAAGCAGATACATGGGAATGCCACCCTCTTCAATTCATTCACCATCCTGATTAGGAAATATATCACTGCCATTCCTTCACTGTTGCTGGGTCAAAACCCTGGAATTCCCTCCCTCACAGCATTGTGGGTGTACCTACAGCACATGGACTTCAGCGGTTCAAGAAGACAGCTCATCACTACCTTCTCAAGGGCAACTATTGGTGAATAATAAATGCTGGCCCAGTCAGCAATGCCCATGTTCCACAAGTGAATTTAAAAAAAAAAAAAAATTGATAAGAAGCAGGTTTTGGGTAGTTGGATTATACATGAAGTTAATAAGGCTCCAGGACTGAAGGACATGCATCCAAAGACAATAAGGAAAACGAGCGGAAAATACTGATGCATTTTATAGTGTTAGACTCAAGGTTGGAGAATTGCAAAGTTACACCCTTCAAAAAACATTCTCATAGTAAGCCCAGTAACTATAGTCCAGTGTTTCATGTGCTTTCTTAATGAGGACAGTGCTATTGTTGAGTTGTACATGGGTGTCCAAAGACATTGATAGAGTGCCAGAACAGATTTATAAGTAATTGGATAAAAGGGACAAGCACACCGTAAATATGAAATTTACTGAGTGACAGTAAATCAAGTAGTGATTAATATGTGTTTCAGATTTGGAGAAGGTATGTTTTGGAGCTGCTTGCTCTGCCTGATCTATATTAATGACTTGGTGTACAGGGTGGAATTTTAAAATTTGCAGATGATGTGGAACTTAGGAGCATTGTGAACTGTGAAAAGGATAGTAAAGAAAATGACATAGAGGTTGGTACAGTTGATACTCGTGTGGCTGATTTAAATTTACTGCACACAAGTGTGTACTGATTCACTTTGCTTGGAAAAACACAAAGACAAAATAAAATAATAAAATTCTAAAGGTATAAGATATAGGAGTAGACAGATGTGGATGTGAGTATGTATAAGTCATTGAAGTCACAAGGATAGATTGAATGCACGGCTGACAAGATATACAGTATCCAAGGTTTTTTAAAAGTTCTTTCATGGAATGTGGCTGTCTTTGGCTAGGCCAACATGTGTTACCAATCCTTAATTGCCCTGGTGTGATGAACCACCTTGAACCACTGCAATCCATGTTTGTGCATCCATAGTTCTGCTCGGAAAAGAGTTACAGGATTTTGATCCAGTAACAGTGAGGCAATGACAATTCGAGTTCCAAGTCAGTATTGTGTGAGACTTGGAGGCAAACTTGCATAAAACTCTTGTTTGGCCTCAGTTGAGTTATTGTCTCCTGTTTAGGACACCACACTTTAGAAAGGATGTGAAGGCACCAGAAAAAGAACAGAAAATATTTATAGAAATGGATGAGGAACCAATTTTTATTCATTCATTGGATGTGGGCATTGTTGAAAGGGCCAGTGCTTATTGCCTGTCCCTAATAGCCCTCGAGAAGGTGGTTGTCTTGAAGGTGCCTCTTGAACTGCTGCAGTCTTTGGGATGGAGGTACACACACAGTACACCTTGGAAGAGAGTTCCAGGAATTTGACTCACCAATAGTGAAAGAAAGTAATATAGTTTCACATCCGGACATTGTGTGGTTTGGTGAGGAACTTGCAGGTGGTGGTGTTCGTATGTATCTCCTGCCCTTGTCTCTGTAGGTGATAGAGACTAGAGGTTTAGAAGGTGCTATTAGAGGAGATTTGGTGAGTTACTGCAGTGTGTCATACTGCTGCCCATGTATGTCGGTGGTGAAGGAATAAAATGTTGGAAATGTTAGACGGGGTGTCAATCAAGCGGGTAGCTTTGACCTGGAAGTTCAGTTGAAGCATTTAAAAAGGAATTGGATCTGAAAAGAGAATGTGCAAGGCTAGGGGAGAAGGTTGAGGTGATATAGGATAAATTCTTCCTTTCAAAAACGAGAACAGACAAATCAAGTTGAATTATGGTCTCCTTCTCTGCTCAGACCATTCATTCCATGTGGTGGCTGACAGAATAATTGAGAAAATGAAGGTGTGAGACTTGCCAGTGTCTTGTTCAGAAAGATCTGGGTGCACTTACGGAAGAAGCACAAAAAGTTAGCATGCAAATACAGCCAGCATTTAGGGAAGCATATGGTATGTTGGCCTGTATTATGGGGGATATGGAGTACAAAGATAAAGAAATCTTGCTACGGTGGTGCAAGGCTTCAATGAAAGTGTACTTTGAATATTGTGCATAATATTCATTTCCACATTCAATGAAGGATATACTTGCATTGGAGATGGTACAGCAAAGATTTGCTAGTTTTGCCCCTGGAATGGTAGGATTGTCCAATGAAAAACTGAGTAAATTGAGCCTATATTCTGTAGAGATTAAAAGAGTGAGAGGTGGTCTGTTTGGAATATTCAAGATTTTGAAAAATCTTGACAGGGTAGACAGTGAAACAGTTTCCCCTGACTGGTGCATCTTGTACACAGGGACACAGTCTCAGGGCCAGAGGCCAACCATTAAGTACTGAAAAATTTCTTCAGCCAAAAGGGTTGGAAATTTTTTGAATTCTTTCCTGCAAAGGGTTGTGGATGCTCAATTATTGAAAATAATTAAGCACAGATTTTTGGATCTCGGGGAATCAAGGGATATGGGAGCAATTGGCAAGGAGTTGAAACCAATATCAGCTATGATCATATTGAATTTCAAAGCAGTCTCAACAGGCAATACTGTCTTCTCCTGCTCTTTTTATTTTGTCAATCATTTACAAAGCACAAGTCAGGAGTGGATTGGAATACTCTGCAGATGCATGGGAACACCACTGCTTGCTAGTTCCCCTCCAAGTCACACAACATCCTGACTTGGAATATTTCATAATTCCTTTATTGTTATTGGATTAAAGTATTGGAAATGCTACCTAACAGCACTGTAGGTATCCCTAGACCACAGGCAGTGTAGCACTTCAAAAAAGAGCTCACCATCAAGCTAACTTTCCTCCTTTTTTAAGCGGAATGAATTGCACATTGTGGCTGCTCTGCAATGTGATTATAATTGATATTTACTGTTCATTTTTACACTGATTAAATTTTTTGTGAGGGCTTTTTTACCTCTCTGAGATTTGGCTGATCAGAAACTGTATTTATCTTCATGGGTTCAAAATGTTGTTGAGCTACTTAAAATGAGTTTCTGTGCTGCAGAAGCATTGGTGGTATATTCATGGATTTATCACTTTCTTTTGTGGGCAAAATTTTAGTCATTTGAAACATGAACCTATGAAACACTGTCATTTGGGTGCATTGCTAATAAAGTGTATATTCTGTTCTGAAAATATAACAGGAAATGATGTGACATTTACAGAAAGTTCTTTTGTTTCCTTTTCCAGACATGGTTACGTTAACTGGGAAATCTACAAGGGTGACGCGGAGCTATTCCATGATCATGCTGCTGGGATGTTATTTATCTGTTTGCTTGTGGAGAGAAGGGAAATATGGTACTGTTATAAAGATGATGTTTCTATGGCCTTTTACTGTGATTTGTACAAAGTCTAAAATTTAAAGAAGACTTGATACTATTCGGATGTTAACTCTAGCAGGTTCTTGTTAAATGGCACTAGGATAAATTGTGCAATAAATTTCTAATGGGATATAAGCCGTGAATGGATGCTGTTAATGTTTGACTGGAATGCTTCTTTCTGTACGGCTTGATTTTTTTTTGCTAGGTAATATACTTGGAGCTTCAGCCTATAAAGATACTGAATCGCAGTACCTCGTTTGTTTACTATAGCTTTTGTACTTGTATTTTGGAGAGATACACTACTGTAAATTGTAAATACATGATTCATATCTATGCTAAGCAAAGGGTAACTTGTAACATTCACTTGGAGAAGTGAAATAAAGTTTTATTTAATGTACAAAAATGCGTTTGTTTTGTTAATCTGACCACTTGTTTGCAAATATCTGAAAGAATGCTTTCCTAAGATGAACTTGTATGCTATTTGTCAACCATTTTCATGTTCTTCCATCACTTTTGTCACCACTCTACTACATTTAATGACAGTATTTCAGTTTAATCACACTTTTGTTTGCAGTCCTACAGTAAGAGCTTTTTTCAAACTGAAGACCTTGAAAGAATTGCTAGTGATCTCTATTGATATATGTTAAGTCAACAGAACAGTTGATCATGAATTATATACATTTCATTCAATTAATTTCAGCTATTTCACGTTATTATCAGTTACTTTTCTGATGAAATTAAAAAGAGGCTAAACAGTAGATTTGTGATCAATTTCAGCCTGATCTTTTCTTTTAATGTGATTTCATTTTGCCACTATAACTAGGCTACAGTTGTGATGGAAATTCTGTTACTGCAATAACAACATGATGTTTGTCTTGCATCTTAATCCTAGTAAGGCTGCTTTGACTGCTTCACATAAAAGGAGTGGATTGTAAAGCTTAGAGCTCTGGCAGCTGAGGGTATATCCACCAATGTGAGAGAGATTTGCACATTTTCTGCAGTATATCACCAAAGTTACAGTGGCTTTGCAGTACCAGTTCAAGAAAATTTTGTGTTGAGGAACTGGGCCAAGGGCTTAAATGGGCAACTTCTGTTACAGTGACACTTACAAGTATCACAGGCACTTACGAATAATATTTCTTGGTAATGGGATATAGCTTTTTGAATAACGTACCAGTTGATGTGCTGTAACATTGTACACTGGAGAGTCGATAATAAAGTGTAGCTAATTGAAGTCAGCTTAGAGGCTGGGAATATTTTGACTCTCATGAACTGACGTAATTGAAGGGGTGGATAATTTTTAAAATGTTTATTTTTTTGAGAGAGGAGCTTGGTTAGCAGAATGTTATGATGACATGTTTACATTGGCAGTTTTTATTATGCAAATGAATCATTTTCAAAAAGAAGATTATTGTGATTTTTGAAAGGCAATCATCTCAGCGTTACGACATCATTGTAGGAGTTGCTCAGGGCACCACCCTGGCCCTCACCGTCTTCAGCTGATTCATCAATTACCTTTCCTTCCATCGTGAGGTCAGAAATGCTATGTGTACTCAAGCATGTGTAATGGAGTGGTCTCTCCTGGCCATGACACCTCTATGTTTTGGCCACATGTTGGCTCAGGTTTCTCCATCAAGAAGAGATGACATGTTGGACTCAACATGTTAACCTTGTTTTTCTCCCCACAGATGTTGTTAAACCTGTTGAGTTTCTCCAGCATTTATTTCAGATCTCTAGCATCCTCAGTAATGTGCTTTCATTTCTCCATCAAGAGACCCATGACCCTGATGGAGATCCATATCCATCAGATTGCTTTGTGGGTGAGAGATGCATGCAGATCTGTAATGCAATTGCCTCTTCTATGGGTTTAAATAGCAGTTGTTGGATGAGAGGATTCAAGATCTGCAAAGTCACTGCCAAATCAATGGACTCCTCGTAAAACCCTGTGAGGGTCAAGTATTCCCTGAAAGGTTAGAGGAGTAGCCACCCAATTTTGAAGCTCTTGTTGGTGTACTCTGTGTGGATAGCAACTCTCTCACTGATACAAGCGATTTAGGTTGACATGATGATACAGGAGACTTATGTACTTGGCCAGCAGGCCTTCAGTGTGCTCAGACCCTCCTACCCTCAGTCAGCCAGAGAAGACAGTGGTTTGGTCATCAAATATTTAAGGGCAGCAACTTCAGCAACCTGACTCAAACTTGGCTGATGGTGCTAGGCGAGCACCATGGAACAAACACGAAACAGATTTAAGAAAGTCTAGCTGCACTTTGGTTTCAGGGTTTATATTTTGTTGATGGTCATTTGTAACCTTTTTCCTGATCACCAATAAGTGTGGAACATTGCAAGGCAAGATAAATTGTTTACAGTTGTTCTGGGCTGTTGGACTTTTAGCAGTACAGTGGCTCCATTAAAGAATATGATGGGAAAGACCACAGTGTATGAAGTTAGTGCTGTAGTGTGCTACAGTTTAATGCCTTAATGGGTGCCAATAAACAAAAGGAAATGACAGCAACACAATGGAAAACTATAGCGTTATTGTTTTGCATAGATTTGCCATTGAGAATCATCTGATGCATGTATGTATTAGCACATCATGAACCTTGCTTGCATGTTTCTCAGAAACATGGTTGTTGGGTGTTTCCCTATGTACCTCCATATATTCCTTAGCGGAGGAGGCACTGCTGTTCATGATATCCTCATTAGTCAAAGTCACTTATTTCTGTCATGCCAAGTTGTTCAGAGGACTGCACAATACTAGGAGTGCCTCCATTGGGCATAGGGAGCCTCAAAATAAAACTCTTTCCCACACCCCACCACCTTTTCCAACAGCATTGCACGTGGTTAACATTGCAGGGTCACCTACTTTAAAAGAAGACCACTGCCCCATGGTGTTTTGAATATGGGGAAGCAATGGCCTAATGGTATTATCACTAGACTATTAATCTAGAAACTCAGCTAACTCAAATCCTGCCAGGGCAGATGATGAATTGAATTAGGTGTCTGATGATGATCACGAAACCATTGTCAACTATGGGGAGAAAAACCCGTCTGGTTCACTAATGTCCTTTAGGGAAGCATATCTGTCATCCTTACCTGGTTTGTCATATATGTGACTCCAGACCCACAGCAATGTGATTGACTCTTTAGTGCCCTCTGTGGCACAGGAATGAGCAATAAACACTGGCCGAGCCAGAGGTGCCCACATGTTGTGAGTGAATTTTTTAAATAAAGGCACTTAGCCATTAATTAGTCACTGAGGGCCTTTGTATGCACAAGGGCAGGTTGGCCATGTTGCCCCATCATTCCCATATGTGAAGAGGAAGTTGGTTTAAGAGCATATAGGAAGGTGTATTTTATGTGCCCCTCCATTTTAAAACGTAGCAGCAGAAAATCAAACACATTGCTTCACAGCTTGGTGACTACACAACATTTGCTTTATTAGCTTTTTAATAGTACAATAAATTTATTCATGATATTTTCTATGGTGGAATGATTAGCCCTTTGAATCATCTCATGAATGTTCCTTCTATGGCCAATAAGCCAAGTAAGCAATTTGAACCCAAAGCTTTTAGCCCAGAATTTAAAAGAATGTTACCAATGCATCATGAGCTCTCCTCTGTACCTTGTGGTCTGATTGAAATTAAAGTTGAACAGCATAAAATAAGGCAACTTAAATGTTGGTGTATTTGCAATTTAATCCTGAATCTATGAGCAATCTGATCCTGCATTTGTTACTTGATGTTGAACCCATTTCATGCTGTCAATATAATGAGTAACTTACAGTTAAACATGGATAAAATGGAGCTCATAACATTCTTTGTCATCCGTGAAAATATGGTTAAATCCAAACAATCATTAGATAATTGAAGACATTCTTAATGATTCCTGCCAAATTGAGTGCAGTAAAGTTTTATTTTATCACTTATTAAATGTGGACGTTAATCCATAGCATAAATCTACCTTTACTGAATAACCTTTGCCTTTGGGATCATTTAACCATGCATTTCTGTGAGGTTGCAACTCAGCACATTCTTGTACTAAAATACCAAATTGATTGGATTACCTGATGAACACTAAAATTTTGACTGATTAAGAAGTTAACAAGCCCTTCTTTGTGTTTCAGTTTTGGCTGTTCATTGAACGTGTTTTGTTTGCTATTACATTCATGTAGAATTCTGTAAGTAGTATGCCTGATAAGTAGACAGTTTATTGCTTAGTAATGAGTAAATCCTGAAACAGTATATTCAGATATATCAGTAGTTGAATTTGAAAAAATTGCAAATTAATGAAAACATTCATTTTAACTTTGAGGTTTATCTTGTGGTTCCTTCTGTAAGTTTCTCATTGTATCTCAGGTGCTCACAGCTCCAACTTGCAGCCCCAGTGAGAATTATATCCATATTTGGTTCAGTATACTTAAGTGCGATTCTAATAAAACTATCCTCTGGCCAACTTTCTGACACTTGCATCACTGAAAACCCAATTCAGAACTATCCACAGGTTAAGTATCCAACAGAATCTGAGCAGCAGGCCCATTGCTGGAGATGTCAACCTAGGGATGAAAATGCAAAAGCAAGACTCTGTCTCCTACTCAAGTGGACATTTAAGATTATTTGCAGGAGATCCCAGTGTCTAGCTAGTGTGTCTCAATTGTCATGAACAAAATTCAAATGATTAGGTCTTTCATCATCAAGTTATTGTTTGTTACATCTTGCTGTAAGGAAAATTGCTTATTTGTTTGTCTTTACAACTGTCCCCTTTGCACTTAGAGAATCCAATTTGGGAGACTTTGAGTTTAATTCCAGGACAACAGATGATGAAATTCAACAGACAGCACCAAAGTAAGTTCTGTTTCCAATTATGTTGCAACACTGCAGCAGAAAGTTCAAATTAAATTTAAGATCAGAAATCTCATGATTGGGATGTGTGCTAAGAATTTGGGTATGGAGGTGAATTTTAAACTACTCATTAAAATAGTTGGATGGAAAAATGTGTAAGGGGTAGTGAATTATAAATATGCATTCTTGGTACATAAATATTATGTTTTACTGCTAGAATATTATATATGAGAAGTACTTTGAGACACTTTTGAGAGATTTAACAATGTGTTGTTTTTACCTTTAGGCAGTCATTTTTAGACTAACACGGAAAATACAGGAGAGAAAATCATATACCTTGAGTCTGAGTAGGAATTGATAGTAACTGGAGTATGGATATCAGAATGAGGTGAAGAAACAACATTGACACAAAAGTAGTCAAATAGCTCTGTGGAGCTTATCTAGCATTCAGGAATATTCTGGAAAACTCTAAGGAACACTGAAAACCCCTCGAAATATGTCAAAATTCTATAGGTCAAAGGCAGTCTGGTTGAAAGGGAGACTTTTCTTCCTTAGAAAAGTTTGATAAATTATATTTTCCTTCTCACAGCAAATGTTTCTGGTATTGCAGTTGAAACGCCAACCCCTGGAGAATGACCACGTTAACTGTACTGACTTGGCAATTATCCAGTACCTCTCCTGGCCTGCAGCCATTGAGGATAGCCCAGGTCAGAATGATGGGCCACTCAGCCTCTGCCCTGGGAGATCCATGTCTAATGACATGACAGACAATTCACGCTGTATCAATTGAAGCTATTGATAGATTGTTAACCTTGACATCAAACTTTTAATACTTTCCCAAGTCATTTGAACAATTGAGAAAAGTACATGTTCTTGATATTTGAATGATCTTTGGCCTCCAAGTCTCTTTGAGCCTTCATGATTTCCAACTTTTCCAGCGATCTATCATTTTTGAAGAATCCTGTTCTAACCATTTTGCATCTGAGGAGGATGACCTCACATTTCTCTGCATGAAAACCCATTCACACAGTTCTGCCCATTCACTTAATTATCTTTGTAATGATATCTTCCCTTCTTCATGGGTGTACCATAGTCAAGTGTATAAGCCATTGCTTTGTAGAATTCTGTAAGAGGGACTGGAATGTGGCCACTATGTGTATAATGCAGAGTGGGCTGATCTGGGGGGTGGTGTTGTGGCTGTGGGAATTAAATGAACAAGGATCAAAAGCACAAGGATAAACTGATTCTGCAATGAGGAGTAAGTGCACCCATCCTACTGCTGTAACCCATATTGAACTTGGCAGCCCAAACCCAAATATTCAGGGCCCACAGTTGCTTGAAGTCATCCTTTAAGACTACCTAAAGTCTCCTCCACTGAAATTCAGTAGCCTCCTATCAACAAACTACTGGGGTAACAGTATATAGGAGCACTAGGACAAATGTAGGGATCCGAATAAAACCAAAATACTACGGATGACTGAACTCTGAAACAACGACAAGTTGAGGTCTTGAGCTCATTTCTCAATGTTGCAAAGTTCCCATTAAATCAAACACCTACACATCACTGACTGTTTGCTTTTCCCTGGTTCTGCTTCTGATGTCTTACATGCTTGGAAACAGTTAACTTTACTTAATACAGAAGATCAGAAAGTATAAAAACTGAAAGAACTGTGGATGCAGTAAATCAGGAATAAAAATAGAAGTTGCTGGAAAACCTCAGCAGGTCTGGCAGCATCTGTGAAGAAAAAAATCAGAGTTAACGTTTCAAATCCGGTGACCCTTCCTCAGAACTGAGACAGAGCAGAGGTGTTGTGCAAAATGGTCACCCAGTCTGCATTTGGTCTTGCCAATGTAATGGAGACCACATTGTGAGTAGTGAATGCAGTGAATAAATTGAAAAAAGTACAGATAAAACACTACTTCAACTGGAAGATTGAGGCTGAGGACAGTGAGGAGCAAAGAGGTGATTGGTTAAGCATTACACTTTCAGTATTTACATAGGAAGGTGCCTTGGGGAGTGAATAATTGTTAGAAATGATAAAGGTGTGAATCAGGGTGTCACAGAGGGAATGATCCCAACAGAATGCTAATAGAGGAGGGGAGGGGAAAATGTGTTTGTGGTGGCATTCTGCTGGAGATGGCAGAAATGGTGGAGGATGATCCTTTGAATGTGGAGACTACTGTGGTGGAAAGTGAAGACAAGGAGAACCCTTCTGTTTATCTGGGAAGGAGGGGAAGTGTTGAGGGAACAAGAGTGGAAAATGGGTCAGACACAGTTGAGGGCCTTGTCAACCATGGTGGAGTGGGGGAATTTTCAGTTAAGGAGAAAGGAGAGGGAACTCAGGTGGAAGGTGGCATCATCAGGACAGATGTGATGAAGATGAAGAAACTGTGTGTATGGAGTTGAGTTGTTGCAGGATCCCGGGAAGACAGGCATTAAGTGAATGTACAAGGCGAAGGTGATTAGTTGATTTTATGTGGAATATTGTATGAGCTGATGATAAAGTTGATTTAACACATTTATTGTGTCTTTTACTTTTACTTTTTAGCCAAGAGGACACTTTGATGGTCAGTCACAAGGGAAAGAAAGTCAGAAATTAGGGTTGCATTCACTAGTACCACAATCAAATGACTCAATCACAGTTAGGCTGGCCAGAAAGGGAATGTATTGCTTGCTTCCTCCTTTCCAAATCCTCCAGTGATATTATATGATTAACTAAGTGAGCAAAGCAGTGGCAGATGGAGTTCATTGTGGGGAATTGTGTACCATCCACTTTGATATAAAGGTTATGACACAGGAAGGATTACAGAGAACAGGGATGGTGTGACGATGTACTTCTTCAAATCAACAGTACTGGAAATCTGAAATTTATGTTCCTAAAATGTTGTGCAGCTTTGTCAGTTGAAAATTTCTAAACTGAGATTGATAAATCTTTATTAGGAAATACTATCAATGGTATCAGAACCAAAGCACATGGAATGATATACGAATCAACAATGATCTAAATGACACATCCAAGAAAATATGTTTTGATTTTTATACAACTCTTCAGATTGCCCAAGTGTCCTGTACCTCTCTGCAGTCAAACTAGGCCACCTGAGAAACACTTCATTCTCCAACTCATGAAAGCTATTGGAAATATTTTTTATAGCTAGAGTGCAACTACTTTTGTCAGAATAAAGGAAAGGTTTGAAAGGTAGGGATGGTAAAGTTGAGAAGAATGTGTTTTGAAGTTACAGCTCTATTGCAAACCAAACAAATGAAAGATCCAGTTCAAAAGCCAAACTATGAAAGGAGACCAAATAAAAATCAAGTTTTATTCGATGTTTGCACTGAAGGTCATATGATACAAACTATAAAACTGCAGAACACATTGCACTTAGTTGGACAACAATAGAACATGAATATGTAGGATAATGTAGCTTGCAGTCATATCTGAACTCCTTGATTAAATGTGTTCTTTAACTTTCATAACAGCTGAAATTAAGTGCTAAGTGTTTGGCTTTGGTATAATGCTAGGCTATCATGTGTTGGGTTTAATCCCAGGTCCTTATGAGCCAATTGATTGTAGGAAGATTAAAAGGAAGAAATCCTGCAATTAATCTCATGTAACCTGTTAAAATAACAGGGATCAGTTAGCTGGACTGCTGGCTTGGAATGCAAAGTGGTGCCAGTAGTGTGGGTTCAATTCCTGCACCAGCTAAGTTTACCATGAAGGATTCTCCTCTCCCTTGTCTGAGGCATGGTGACCCTTGGATTATACCACTGCCTTTCTCTCTCTAATGAGAGTGCAGCCCTGTGGTCCAATAGGACTATGATCACTTTATCTTTACCTTTTACTAAAATAACACATTTTGTAAGTTTCTTGGTTTTGGTTTTGAATCGGAAGTTGACTTTGGGTATGAACAACTCGACTCCTAAATTACTGTTTGCACATAACACTCAAAATTCGCCACTCAAAAAAGAAACTTACACTCAATATGACTTATACTGCCCTGTCCATGTGTGGAAGGTTGCCTAGTCTTGTCTGAGATTTGGAACAGGGCTCTGATCAGTTCTCGCTTTCTTGTCTCCAAATAGTTGTTCAGTTTTCTTTGTTGTGAGCTAGACCGTATACCCTAGTATCCATTTGTGCAAAGTTCCTTGGGCTTGTCTGAAAGTGGGAATGGAAAGAGTGACCAATTCTGCCCTTATGGTCTCCAAGCAATTGTTCAGCCCACTTCGTCCTGAGCTAGCCAGCAATCATGTTGGACACAGTTCCTTATATCCTGCCCCTGCTCATTGCTTGCTACCCACATGATCAGCTTTGGTTCGACTGAAGTAGCCTTCTCAAAGCTGCGCAATTACCTGATCTCATCTCAAGACATCCAGCTCGTACAACACATACATTGTTATCATTAAATTGTTAATCAAATATTAAGTGTTATATGGAGCACCATGTTACTGCCTATTTTTCATTCAGTTCCTTTAATAATCTCGCAGTTATATCACATTGATCATATTACAGGCTTTGAACCAAGATAGCCAGACCTTAGGAATTAAAAATCACTTAAACTTCAATTACTACTGAAAAAAAAGTTAAAAGTTAAGAGGATCAATTGAATTCCACATTATAGATTCAGCATTTTCTACCCACATGCCACTTCTTCAGATGTTTCTTTATTTGGCTCAGTTATTTGTTATTTATGTATTTCACCTGTCAATTCACCAGGAGCCATATGATTCATGGGTGCAATAGGAAAAGTGTGGGATTGCTTACACTCACCATCTTTGGGTTAGGGAAGAAAAAAGTAGTGAATGTTCCCATTTCTAATGGCACAAACTGATGACAAAACTAGCTGACAATGATCTTCAATGACAAAGAGTCATGTCTCTCACATGATAAGTACTCACCTAGGCAGCAACAGCTTTCATATATTTACTACCTTTAACGCACAATTGTACAAGACAGTTCATAAAGGCAGACAATTGAAATTGAGCCAAATAACATGATAGTGGGATAAGTGATCAAAAGCAATATTAGAGAAAGATTTTAAGTGTGGTGAGGTGAAAAAGTAGAGAGTTTAAGGGGGATTGTTTTGCAGTAAAATCAGCGAAAAGGTCCTGCTACCAGCAAGTGCAGGCTTAGGATCTATATTTTAATACTCCATCTATGTCCTGGATTCCATTTCAAAACTCATCCCAGTAGTTCTAGTATCGCCAGTGTCAGGCAAATAATTTGATAACAAATGTTCTGTACCCATGTAAAGTTGTCAGACTGTTATATCGGGTTCCATTAGTATTTCATGTTCCCAGTGTCAAAACTGTAAACTTAGTTCAATTATAGGTTAGGATCTGCTAGTAGTGTAAGAGACACATGAACTCAACCTACAAGGCAAACTGAAACCAACATGAACCAATGGAGCTGGGTTATGAGACTGACCACAGAACAAACTAAATCGGTGCAGCATGAAAATTTTCTGTGACCTGAAGCCTGAGAAGAATTCCTAACTTTGTACATCAAGCTCTCATTTTTAATCCTTTACCATTCTGATTCATCCAAGTTTCAACAATAGTTACTTTTTTAATACCTTAGGCATTTTTATTTAACATATTTCTGCCAAAAGTATAACTGAAATTGTAGAAGAAGATATAAGAACAGGTTTTAGCTGGGAAATGGGTTGTTAGTACAAACTGACAAGACGAGATTACTTCATCTTAATTGCAGCCTACAATCTGAAAAGCAACTAAGAACATAAATTAACCAGTGCTGTAGAGTTCTAGGTCTCCAGGGCATTTCAGGTTGTGTGAACCTACTGAAAAGACTTCTCTGTAATTATTGCTCTAGTCTGTGAACCCTGGGTGTTCTCAACACTTGCTTTAATATTCTTAAAAATTGTTGTTGGGATGTAACTGTCACTACCAAAGCAACATTCGCTGCTTTCCCTAATTGTGTTTGAGAAGGTGATAGTGAGCTGCCTTCTTGAAAAGTTGCAATCATGTGGCGTAGGTACACTTGTAGTGCTCATAAATAGTATCAAAAAGTGGTAATAAGGAATATGCCATCATTACAAGGGGATGTTTTAAGTATGTTCTTTGAGTTAAGAGGAACTTGTTCGAAGCTTACTCTCTTCCACTGCTGCTGAAATCCTTCAGTGTTACTACATTTAAAAGCCAGTTTGATCATTCATGGTTAAAACTCTTACTTTTGTAAGTTTTCTAATAAGACTTCTGTTGAAAACGATTTCAAGCTTAAATTATATTCAATGAAAACATTATTCTGTATTTGGAAAAGTACCCTGGTAGCACGGAGCATCTGTTTAAATTATTCCAAAATTATGGAAAATATACAAAGAAAGCTCTTTTTAAAGCTGTATTAAAGGCTGTGAATAATGTTGTTTATTTTAAAATGAACATTCCTGAAACTGTTTGGAGTAACAGCAACAATAGCAAATGTCAGTACAAAAATAAGTTATTCAAGTCAAGTGTACTCAGTGACTCCTGTAATCCCATATTGGAACAGCAGATTGACCTGACCACTGCATACATGTGAACTAATGTCCATGCTTCTGTTATGCGTGATTCAATCCAGTAACATGTTTAAATGCCACAACCTCAGGCTGGAAAAGTAATAACTAGTGTAAGCTTTTGAATATTTATACTTCTATACTGCACAAGGAAGCCATTCAGCCCAATGTACTTGTGCTGTTTCTTTCAAAATGCTATTTAATCAGTTCCTCGTGAGGATTCTTCCTCACAGAGATGTAAATATTTTCCCTTTAGGCGTATATGTTTATTTCCCTTGTTCTATTGAATTTGATGAGCCTTGATCACTTGTGGGTTAAATAAGAGCTTTCAGAAGAGAGCTAGATATATATTTGAAAGGGATGAAGCTAGAGATAGGGCTGGAGAGTGGCACTAGCTAGGTCGCTCTTTTGGGAGATAGTTCAGACTCAATGGGTCAATGGCCTCCTTCTGTACTGTAAAATTCTTTGTTTCCAATAGCTTTACAAGCAATGTATCCTAAATTATTATCACGCATGGCATAACTTTGTCTGCTTACTTGTTTACATTAAATAGGCAGGATTTTCCTCTCAACTCTCACTGGTGATTTATGCAAATCGAATGGAAACTGGACTGAGTCTGGCCTTCATATATGCAAAGCAGCAGCTGTTTTCAGTGAGTTCTATAGCACAAAGTCAATCTAACTAGGATTCAGTGATGGGGAAACAGACAGTTGACATTCCACCTTGCTGCACACGTGAGTAGATTGGACTCTAACATGTGATTTAGAGACTTTTCATATCTAGTGAGCCACAAGACAGACAAAAAACATGCTTACGTCTGTTTCTATAGCTAGTTATTTCTGGAAATGAGCATTGGCTTGTCACCAGAGGCAATAGCTTGAATATTTACCATTTTGCTGACCGGGAGACACTCTCAAACTTCACAGGCCTAGTGGTGTTATCATTGGACTGTTAATCCAGAGACCCAGATATCATTCTGGGGACCCAAGTTCAAATCCTGCCATGGCAGATGGTGGAATTTGAATTCAATAAATAGTATCTGGAATTAAAAATCTAACGATGACCATGAATCCATTGTTGATTGTCAGGAAAAACCCATCTGCTTCACTAATGTCGTCTATAGAGTCAATTTACTTAGAAACTATTAAGGTATTTAGGGAAGGAAACTGGGTTCCTTACCTGGTTAGGCCTACATGTGACTCTAGACCCACAGCAATGTGGTTGATTCTTAACTGCCCTCTGGGCAATTAGGGATGGGCAATAAATGCTGCCTGTCCAGTGATGCCCCTCATCCCATGAGTGAATTTTAAAAGAACACCTGCTACAGATGTACAGGAAGGAGTCACAGGTTGATAACAAACTTGTTTGGCCATGTTATTAATGAAACTCTCATGATCCTGAAGTTCTAGAGTGGGATTTTAACAAGGAGAACTGACTCAGAGGCAGGGAGACAATGCATTCCATCTCAAGACCTTTCATAATATGTAGTGAGAGATTCAAAATCTCGTCCTCAAGTCATCCAAAAGAACACAACAGTGGCAGATAGTGTCAATGTAGGTTGTGAAATTGAAGGTGATAGAATATGTGCCTGGCTCAGTTGGAGCACAGATCTTAAAATTAAACAGAACAATGAGCTCAATGTACACGTTTACATGTTCCTGGATTGAAATGGGACAAACAAATTACATTGTTATTTTCAAGGTCATTTATTTCAAAGTCACAGCATGGACATGGACTCAGCCCCATTTGCGGCTAAAATGAGGTGGCATCTGGATGAAAACTGGACCCAAAGAACTGGGACCAGGAATTTTGATACTGCCTTTTACAGGGGTCCTTTAGCCCTGTTTTAATTTAACTCTGTTCTTTGTTTAAAAAAGAAACTGCAATATGTAATGTGGCAAAAGTTATTGTGTCATGTGAGGTAAATTTGTGAGGTTCTGTTCACAATTTGAAGCTTTCACTAACAGGAAAACAAATTAACGAATTGGGAACAGGGGCCAATGTGCTCAGTTTATTGCAGTCTCGAATTTCCGGTGAGTAAAACAGCAATTATTGCTTCCAATTTAAGTAACATTGGAGATTTACCTTTTCCGTTCTATAAACAATACTAAGAATATCAACATACATTTCATTCCTCATCTTCAATTTGACATTTGTCCTGAATGCTCATACTAGATGTTAAAGTAGCCACCCCTTCCCCCTTCCAGTTCTTTTAGTACCTTAATAGTTTCAAAGTAAATTGACTCTATAAAAGAAGAACTTTTGCAATTGTGATGGGGTCTATTCGCAGGCAATGCCATTTACAATGATATCATTTGTATAGTGGTCTGCTATTTTGAGAATTCATTTTGACAGTTTGTCTGGATTTTAAAATGGTTACATCATTAAATGACTAAATTTAACTATAAGAGCGAGGCAGATGTTTATGCAACTCTTATACTAACATCTGCTGTTAATATATGACAAGTGTTATCAACAACATATCAGGCAAAGTAACTGCATTACGTTATGGATTCTGTTTGCCCATACTGAGAAATTGATCAGATCTCCCACTAAGTTTGTACTGCACATGAGGAGTTATCCCAAGATCCAGACCTTAAAGTCAGCTAAAGGGCAACTTGGATGGAAAATTAAGATTTCTTAGCCAAACGTCCTCGTATATCTTGCTTCTCACTGCTAAAACTAATTAATAGAATCATCCAGGCTAATACTTCAATACTGTACAGAGGGAGTGTTGGAGATACCATTTTCAGATTGAAAAGTTAATGTGTGTGCCTGTCTGTTTAGTGAAGGGTGACAAAATTCCATGTCATTTTATTTGAAGGACATTGGGGTGTTCTACTGATATCCTAACATCAATCCCTTAATCAGTATCACTAACACATTAACAGGTCACCCACCTCATTTGTGTCTGTGGGATCTTGCTGTTACTGTTTATCTACATAGTAATAACTGCATTTCAAAAACAATTGTTTTGGTGTCTCATGTTTTTGGGTGTCCTCAGGCCATGGAAGGTGCTATATAAATGATGATTTGCTTGGTAATGAATGAAGAGACCCTTTATGGAGTCTCATAAGTAATTGCTTCACGGCTGCTAAATCTTTTATACTGCAGGGCACATCTTATAAGAGTTGGCCGTTGTAAACTGCCTCACTTGGAGCGTGGAATGGAGAACAGAAGTAGGCCATTCAGCTTCTCAAGCACATTCAATCCAATGATGGCTGATATGTCTCTGAACTGCAACAATCTGGTTCTGAACCGTTAATGTCCTTGCTTAACTAAAATCTGTCACTCCCTGGTTTTTGAATTTTAATTTGGCCTAGCCTCAATTGTTTTCTTAGCGATCTGATGTGTTGAAAATTGTGATCAGCCAATCTCTGATTCATGCTCCAACAAAAGCAGCTTCACCACCGGACTCTCACAGATGGTACAAAATTTATTACCTTGTTCCAAGCCCCTAAAACAATGGCAAGAAAGGTCTTCCTGTTAACAAATTATATTTTGGCCTTTAGCTCCATTAAAAAACAGTAAAACACTCAACAGGTAACCAAATATTAGATTAGAAAAAAGTGTTTACTTGACAGGGGTGAGAGCTCATGCATTACTTTTTATGAATGAATGAGAGTGTTTAGAATCTCTTTTGAGCCAATAAACCAGGCCTAAGTTAGTGTTTTTTTCAACAATTTCACTTGTTTTGGTTGTACAGACCAAAAAGGAATCAAGAGCCTGAGGTGTGGAGTGTTAACCTCTGTTCCACTCCTTCCCAAAACAGCTCAACCTTTGAATAACTCAAGGCAGAGTAGGAAGGCACAGCTTCATATGCTCAGTGTTAACACTGAAAAATACATCTAGTTTCTTTGAAGACATTGCACATTTGCCTCCGAGATAGTAGGAACTGCAGATGCTGGAGAATCTGAGACAACAAGGTGCAGAGCTGGATGAACACAGCAGGTCAAGCAGCATCAGAGGAGCAGGAAGGCTGACGTTTCGGGCCTAGACCCTTCAACGTCGGCCTTCCTGCTCCTATGATGCTGCTTGGCCTGCTGTGTTCATTCAGCTCTGCACCTTTGCCTCCGGTTGGTTTGGGTACCGCTTTGCGGAACACCTACGCTTGGTTCACGCTAAACAACTGCACCTCCCAGTCGTGAACCATTTCAACTCCCCCTCCCATTCCTTAGACGACATGTCCATCCTGGGCCTCCTGCAGTGCCACAACGATGCCACCTAAAGGTTGCAGGAACAGCACCTCATATTCCGCTTGGGAACCCTGCAGCCCAATGGTATCAATGTGGACTTCACAAGC